>NC_056748.1:524307099-524529599 GCF_019279795.1 Protopterus annectens | reverse complement strand
TTGAAGGAGATTTCCTGTTTCCATTCCAAGTGCAGATGATGTCTAGAGAAGCAGGAGACAGATGGAGAGAGAGAAGGAGATGATGGAGTGATAAAAGAAATGAAGGAGAAAGCAAATATTGAGACTGGAGAATGTGTGCAGGATTCTGAGGAACTGTTTCAAAGAAACCTGTTTGATGGATGGCACAGTGGTGCAGTGGTAGCATTGTTGCCTCACAGCAAGAGGTTCTCTGGTTTGATTCTCACCGGGTCTATGTTAAATAAACGAATGCTTAAAATGTCCAGTACAACATACTCGAACACTTTTAAGTAAATGTTTATTTAATCCACAGCCCAGAATATTGGAGAACACAATCCCAAAATGTTTTGTTTGGCCACCTACCCCTCCCAAGTGCTACAGAACACTAAACCCACTAACAGCAACGTCCAATACATCATAATAAAAAACTAACCAGAAAAACATACCATACCATTGCAAGCAGGAGGGCAAGGACCCCTGCACCCCCCACCCCCCCTACTTATATATACCAACTCCAAGACCGCACTTCAGTGCAGAAAAGGGAAATTCTCCCTTTCTGCACCGTACAGCACGCTAGCAGTAGCTGACATGACGTAATATGTCACATATGTCAGTGCTGGCCAACCGAAATATTTTGGAACTTCGTTTTTTGACATTCTGGGCTATTGATTAAATAAACGTTCGCTTAAAAGTGTTTGAGTATGTTGTACTCGACATTTTAAACATTCGTTTATTTAACATAGACCCTTCTCAGCCTGGGTGCCTTCTGTGTGGAGTCTGCATTTCCTTCTTGCATTTGTGTGGGTTTCATCTGGGTGCTCCGGTTTCCTCTCACAATTCAAAGACATGCATCTAGAGCATTTCTCCCCGGGCCTCTGCTGAAAATTTGTTCCAAGTTGGACTTTCCCGGTAAACAAATGTTAAATAAATAAATAAAAAATTATTGAGATGAGTCAGCAAATGATGGCTGTATAATTACAGTCCTCTATTTAGGAGGGTTGCAGATTGATTTACTTAAAGAAATGGTGGTACAGAGTGAGCCAGAAAATGAAGGAGATGTTTCCTGGGGGACATTATGGAGAAAATGCAAAAGAAGGATGCAGAATCAATCCTGAAGACTAACGGCGAGACAGAAAAGAAAACATATGCAGAGAAAGTAAAAGAAGGCAAAAGGGGATCAGCAGAAAACAAGGCAGAAGAAAATGAAAAACTGATGTATGTGTTAAGGATTCAAAGTAAAGAAGACAAAGAAATGGACAGGTATGAAGTATGGGACAATTTAATAGCTCCTTTGGGTGTAAAAGCACATGAGGTAAAAGCATTTATTCTTATTAACAAAGAGACATTTTGTGACATTATATCTGAGACTGTGTTTTTCAATGGAAAATTTTCTTGGACAATGTGAAAAAAGAAATATTGTAACCCATGGAATCTTTATGTGATAAGAGCATTTAACAGGAAAACAAAGAAGAAAATGTATGTACAATTTCAAACAGAGGTAGAAAGAAAGACTTTGAAAGGAAATTTGAATGCTTTATGTAAAGAAGTACTGGACATTGCAAAAGTTTGTGACAAAAGGGGTTTATGGACTAGTGGCTAAGATTGAAATCTTCTTCTTCTTCTTTCGGCTGCTCCCGTTAGGGGTCGCCACAGCAGATCAACTGTTTCCATTTCTTCCTGTCCTCTGCATCTTGCTCTGTCACACCAACCACCTGCATGTCCTCTCTCACCACATCCATAAACCTTATCTTAGGCCTTCCTCTTTTCCTGTTTACCTGGTGGCTTCATCCTTAGCATCTTTTTCCCAATATACTCTGCATCCCTCCTCAGCACATGTCCAAACCAACGTAATCTTGCCTCTCTGGCTTTCTCTCCAAACCTTCCAACCTGGGCTGACCCTCTAATATACTTATTCCTAATCCTGTCCATCCTCGTCACACCCAATGCAAATCTTAATATCTTCAACTGTGCCATGTCAAGCTCTGACTCCTGTCTTTTTGTCAATGTCACTGTCTCCAACCCATATAACATAGCTGATCTCACTACCCTCTTGTAGACCTTCCCTTTCACTCTTACTGGTACTCGTCTGTCACAAATCACTCCTGACACTCTTCTCCACCCACTCCATCCTGCCTGTACTCTCTTCTTCACCTCTCTTCCACACTCACCATTACTCTGAACTGTTGATCCCAAGTACTTAAACTCATCCACCTTCGCCACCACTACTCCCTACATCGTCACCATTCCTCTATCCTCCCTCTCATTCACACACATGTATTCTGTCTTAGTCCTGCTGACCTTCATTCCTCTTCTCTCTAGAGCATATCTCCACCTCTCCAGGGTCTCCTCCACCTGTTCCCTACTCTCACTACAGATCACAATGTCATCTGCAAGTATCATAGTCCACGGGGACTCCTGTCTGATCTCGTCTGTCAACCTGTCCATCACCATTGCAAATAAGAAAGGGCTCAGAGCTGATCCTTGATATAATCCCACCTCCACCTTAAATGCGTCCGTCACTCCCACCGCAGACCTCACCGCTGTCACACTACCCTCGTACATATCCTGTACCACTCTTACATACTTCTCTGACACTCCCAACTTCCTCATACAATACCACAACTCCTCTCTAGGCACCCTGTCATATGCTTTCTCTAAATCCACAAAGGCACAATGCAACTCCTTCTGACCTTCTCTGTACTTCTCCATCAACACTCTCAGAGCAAACATCGCATCTGTAGTGCTCTTTCCTGGCATGAAACCATACTGCTGATCACTAATCATCACCTTCCTTCTTAACCTAGCTTCCACTACTCTTTCCCATAACTTCATGCTGTGACTGATCAGTTTAATCCCTCTGTAGTTACTACAGCTCTGCACATCACCCTTATTCTTAAAAATCGGTAACAAAACACGTTTTCTCCATTCCTCAGGCATCCTCTCACTTTCCAAGATTTCATTAAACAATCTAGTTAAAAACTCCACTGCCATTTCACCTAAACACCTCCATAGGTATGTCATCTGGACCAACAGCCTTTCCGTTCTTCATCCTCTTCATAGCTATCCTTACTTCCTCCTTGCTAATCCACTGCACTTCATGATTCACTATCCGCACATCATCCAACTTTCTCTCCCTCTCATTCTCTTCATTCATCAACCCCTCAAAGTACTCTTTCCATCTGCTCAACACACTCTCCTCACTTGTGAGTACATTTCCCTCATTATCCTTTATCACCCTTACCTGCTGCACACCCAGCTCGGTCCCTCTATCTAGCCAATCAGTACAGGTCCTTTTCTCCCTCTTTAGTGTCCAACCTTTCATACAACTCTCCATATGTTTTATCCTTAGCCTTCACCACCTCTCGCTTTGCCAAGCACCTCATCTCCTTACACTCTTGTCTACTTTCTTCATCTCTTTGAAAATCTAAGATTGAAATATTGTTTTAAAAATAGAAAGAGAAAAAATGATCCACACACCAAGCACGATAAATGTGGAAGGAATATTGGTATTGCAAAATACTGGAGAAAACCCAACATTTTTTGGGGGGAAAAGAAGGACATTTTATAAGTAACTGTGACAAGAGGAATGTTATATTTGTGGGGAAATGGGACAGGATGCAAAAATGTGAATTTAAATGTTATAAATTTAAGAAAGCTGGACATTTATGGCTAGAGTACAAAAATGAAAATAAGAGTAAGGCACAAGAAAAAGAAAAAGAGAAGAAAATGAACAAAGAGAAGACATTTTACACGTAGTAGAAATAGAAGAAGAAATTATAAAGAGTACGTTGAAGAAGGTTCTGAAATAAGTGATGAGGAAGACATAAATTGGGAGGTAGTTAAAGGGGAAAAGAATTCTAGTGATAAAATGGTAAAAGACAGGAAAAGGAAAATGTAAAAAAGGGATAAGTACAAAAGAAAAAGAGAAAGAAAATGGAAGAAAAAGAATAAATATATATATATATATATATATATATATATATATATATATATATATATATATATATATAGATATAGCTAACAGTTGGGACCCGGAACAATTGTTAAGGTGTTTGACTCACAGACACAAAGTACAGTGTTTGAGTCTCACTTTGGTGAAGAAAATTGACTGGGCTTAGAATAGTATTAACAAAGCTAGCCCAGTAATTGGCTATGAACTTATGAAACCATGAATTTAAGGAAAAGGGAAAATACATTGTTTGGAGTGCTAGAGTTCTGTAAATGTGAATAGTATTAAGAATATGGCAAGAAGAATAGGAATTTTGGAGTGATTTAATATGTGTGATGTAGACATAATTATGTTAGAAGACACAAGATTTTCAGCAAATGAAAGATTACAAACAGGGAAACTATGGAGAGGAAAGATAATCTGGGAAATGAAAGAAGTTCTGGAATAGCCATACTCTGTAGAAATACAGTAAAGTTATTAGATGTAACTTTGGCAGAAATGGGGAGATTACTGTCGATTTAAAATTGAAAGAACGAGTGTATAGAATATAACATTACATGCTTATTCTAATTTTAAAAAAAGCTTATTTCATCAGATTTTAGACTATGTAGTGATAAATATGAATATTATAACAGGAGACTTTGTGATTTAAGAGGCAAGTATAAAAAGAAAGGAAATGATATAAGGAAAATGTTAGAAGTTATAAGATGCGGTAAGTTAAAACTTTGTGACAAAAATTCAAAGACTTACAAAGGGGTATGTATAGAAGTGAAACAGATTATTTTATAGTATAAGAAGGTTTAGTTATAGAAGAAAGGGAGGTATTGAAATCGGATTTTCTTATCACCTTGCATTATGGTTAGACATAAAGGAAACAAGGAATATATAAAAATAGACAAAGGAATACAAAAGATAAAACATAGAATGAAGGAAAGAGATGAGTAATATAGTTATGGAAAGATCATATTACTATGAGAATATTTTATAAATATTGGTCTGAATGGTGGATGATATTTAAGAAAAAAATACAAACATTTTTTTTTTACAATGGCAGCGTTATGTGAAAAAAGTAGAGAAAGAAAAATATAAAAGAACATACAGTGATGCATTGGAAGAATTAGAACATAATGTCAGAAAGTACTTTGACAAAGAGAAAGAATTATATGAAAGAAATTGAGAAAAATACAAGAATTGTTATATAAGCAAAGGTATTTTTACAAGGAAAAAGAGAAGTACCGAATTACTTAAGCAGATTAGTAAAGGAAGATGATAGTGTAATGAGAGAAATAAAAATGTAAAAGGAGAAATAGAAAGGACTCAGGAAAAGATTATGAATAGTTAGTACAGTATGTACAAGAAATGTTTAAAGAAAAAAACATGGAAAGTAAAAATTTATTTTGGAAAAAGAGAATAAAGGAGATTTCTTTAAATGAGCTAAATAAAGTATTAGGACAAGTAAATATAGATTCTGAATCTGGACCAGATGGAACAGGGTATGAAATGTATACAAATGTAAGGGGTTGGGAAAACATATATATATTTTTAAAGAGTTTGAATGCATGGTTAAATGGTGATTTTATATATACAGAATTGTGCAGTAGAGTACATAAATTAACATGGAAGATGGAAGATAGAAGAAAAGACTGGAGACTAATAGTACTGAATAATAATGATAACATTTTTATGAAAATAATGCAAAAGAGATTTGAAACTAAAATGGAAAATATTATGGAAGATAGTATATATATATATATATATATATATATATATATATATATATATATATATATAGTATGTATAGTATAAAGGGGGAGGGTTGTCAAGAATTATTAATGATACATAAATCTTGATAGGAGACCATAATATGGCATTTGATATGAAATCTTATGGATAACAATGAAATAATGTAATATAAGTGAAAAGGTTAGGAAATTATGCATGTCAGCGTATAGTAATAATAAAGTAAAAAAAACTTGTAAATGGCTGGTCAAACCAAGAGGTACATATGAAGAATGGTATAAGACAGGGATGTCCAGTGAGTGGTATACTCTTTGCATTAGTTATGAATGTAATACTATATAAAATAATTTGCAAAATGAAAGCGGCAGGGTATATAGCACATGAAGGGTTAAGAATTACAGTTCTGTTAGCATATGACATTATAATAATTACAAAGAACAACATTTGGATAAAAGAAGTAATAATTTGCACAAATGAGTGTCTAGAGATGATAGGGATGGCTTTAAATAAAGAGAAAAGTAAAGGTTTAGGTCATGTAGTAAAGACTGGAGGGATATATTTTAGAATGAATTAATTTTTTGTGTTAGGTATAAAATTTGTGAAAAAGATATAAGTAGAATTCAGTGGGGGAAAAGAAGAGAAGAAATAAAACTAACCTGTCTTTTCTGAAGAACATATAAATCATCATTCAGCAAAAAGGCTAATTTCATAAATTCAGTACTGATGGGAAAATAATACTTAGCAAGTGTATTTATGTTGTCAACAGTATTTGAAAAGGAATTATTGCAGATATTTTTTTTCATTTATGTGGTGGTCTAGATTAAACCCAGTAAAAAGAGGAGTTTTTTATGGGAAAAAGAAGGAGGAGGTTTAGGGTTAATTAACCCAGTGGTATACACTGCTTTATTAAATTTTTACAAAATGTTAAAGTGGATAAATAAAAAAGATGATAGATTAGTAGTAAAACCGTGTGCATATAAGTATGATAAATGTTGGGGTATGGTAAAAAAGAGTAAAAGAGAAAAACAGTATATAAATGAGGAAATAAGATATCAAGAAAAAATATTTTTGTGGAAAATAAAAATGCTTGGCCATTATCGGGAATTTAGAGCAATCTCGGAGTTGTTGGTATGTGGGGGCAAAGGCCCCCACTTTTTTATGGCTTGGATGTTTATGTTAGTGTGGCACGGCCAGGCGAATTCTTTCCGATGTAAGAATTCACTTATGTGGCTGTTCTAGATTGTAAGTTTTCGCCCCTTAGCTGTTGACATTTAGGCTTTTGACAAGTTAAGCGGTCGATCAGATAATATACACCTCAAAGAGCATATCGGAACTTCGAAGAATGTGATTGGCATGTAATTATTTATGTTGTTCCATAAAATTTGCCATCCATGCCTCACATCCTAAACTCTTTTCCCCATAAAGTCTGTTGTCCTCAAATACATACATGCATACAAATGTTTCAAGCACGGGCATTAAAGCCCTTCTAGCTTGCCAATATTCCAAAACACTTGTTCACATAATAAATGTCCAGGCTGTTCTTAAAAATATCTAAACTAGTGCTTGCTTTAATGTAATTTGGTAGTCTGTTCCAGGCATCATCTGCCAGAGAACCAATTAGTACACTTCTCATTCCTATAGAATCTTCTACATAGGTTATCTGACGATTCTCTAGTATTTTTGATAACTCCAAACATTCCCAGATACATAATCATATGAGGCCTATCTATATCTTTTTTAGCTGACATCAGAAAAGCTTGTAATTTTTTTCAGGTGTCCATCCCAGCAAATTTTTACCTGTACCGTGCTTTATCTTTCCCTCCTCTTTCCCCACCCTAAGCATCAGTCTTAGCATGGTGCATATCTATAGCCTAAACAAATTCCACAGTGCATATGCTAATCACATACACAGATGTAGATTCTTGGATTTAGTCCTTAATGTTGACACACAATTTGTTCAGCTCTTGCACATTGAGTTTCAGCTGTCTTGATTTTCATCAAACATTTTGAAAGTGAGCATGTTAATAAATCAGTCCCTCAACAGCTGTGCTTCCAAGACAAAAGGCAACAAATCACAGAAATAATTGTTTTTGAAATGGACAAGTCCCCCTACACCTGCCACATCAGGGGCAGTATCTCTTACACCTGTTGCTACTTATATATATCAATTTTGAACTACACCATTATGGAGAAAGGGAACAGTCTTGAGTTAGTGTTGTTTTATTGTTTTGTTATTTATTTATTTACACTTTATTGGTAGGTTTTTGACCAGGTTCTCTTGATTAATGGGATGCTTGTTGAAAAATTAGCTCTCCCTGAATGAGATATGCTTTGCTGTAATAGATAATACATATAAGCACATTTCAACATGGGTGTACCAGTTTTTTTGATGAGCTGCTACTAT
This sequence comes from Protopterus annectens, assembly GCF_019279795.1. Lineage (NCBI taxonomy): Eukaryota > Metazoa > Chordata > Ceratodontiformes > Protopteridae > Protopterus > Protopterus annectens. The sequence continues at coordinate 524,521,488 of NC_056748.1, read as the reverse complement.
GAATAAAAGACTAATATACTTGTGTGAGCATACCTCTCAACCTCTTAGAGTAAGAAATCTGGACAAAGCCATAAAAAAGTGGTGCAAATAGGGACAATTTTGAAATATTGCTCTTACAAACTTAGAAAGTTGATAGAATAACAGGTTTTGCATTAGCATAAATTTTTCCCCTTTCTGTTTTGATCCCTATACCTGCTGACAAATTGAGTTACCGCCACATTTGTGGCATGGCCACTATCTAGGCTATCATCAGGGATTTTCCTTTGAAACCCTTGCATGTCTTCCTATGCATGCTTAGCGGGTCTATATTAGAATACCGAGCATTCAAAATGTCGAGTGTTCTAATATCGAGCCCTAGCAATCAAAAATACAAAACATCGAACATTCAGAACAGTGAATTTTTTCATAGGGAAAAAATTTGCTGTTTCAAAACACATACACACAACACAAGCACACCAAACAAACAGCAATCCACACACATACACCTAATCTCTTACACCTAACCCTACACTAAATTATGCATACACCACTAACTATCCACTTACCTTAACCCAAACCCTAACCCTAAGGTCTGACACTATCGCACAGTCACCTCACCTGCACCCTAACCCTAACTCACCTACCCCGCTCTAACCCTCACATCCACACAATCGCACACTTACCTGACCCGCACTCTAACCCTAACTCACCTAATCCGCCCTAACCCACACGTCGACACAATCGCACACTTACCTGAACCCGACCTGTAACTTACCACCAGAGTGCTGAAAATACCAAAGCAACAGAAACGGACAACTGAATTCTTTCCCTAGGAACAAATTTGGTTTTCTGTTTCTTCGATATTTTCAGCGTTCGCTGAAAACGGGTCGATATTAGAACACTCAACATTTCAAATGTTCGGTGTTCTAATATAGACCCATGCTCAGCAGCACTTGAAGGATGGGAATGTAATAGCCATTTGCAAGAGACTAGTACTGAGCACTCTAAGTGAGGTAAGCCCTTAAGTGGTCCTTGGTCCCTTACAAGTATATGCTCCCCAGTCAATATCTGTTTTCCATGAGGGAATGCGATATATGCTGCAACAGTCTGACCCAAGGAAAAGTGAGAAAGAAATTCCTTGTCACTTGTCTTCCTCACTGACTGACTGTCTCTTCTACTTCCCAGGCAAGTAATCAATCTTTTACTGGGTGACGCATATTAAAAGAAATCCAAAGCAAACAGTGAGGATGGTTTATACACTCAGCAGTCATCTGTTACTGGGAAGCAGTAGAAATTAGCTGAAAAGGTGTAGAAGGTATCTTGGGAAAAAGAGGTAAAGACAAATCTTTGTGATGACTAAGATGTTGTACTAGAGAGTTGTGTGAAGAAAATATCAATAACATGAGCTTATTTGAGGTTGCACATAAAAAAGACTTTCAGGAAAATGTACATTATAGAATTACTTAAACATTACTGAACTGCTAATTCCACATGATTCTGGGACACAAGCAAGCTAATGCTCATAGAGTATGATTTTCAAATAACAGGAAGTACAGATTTTTAGAAGTAACAATTACAGAAATGCAATTATAATTTAAAATTGATGTATTAATGGTGAAATATTGCAACAGAGTAATATGAACCAAATGCATTTGTAATAAATGGATGGCGCAGTGATGCATCGGTAGTGTTGTTGCCTCGCAGCAAGAGGTTCTCTGGTTCGATTCTTGGCTGGGGTAACTTCTGTGCGGAGTCTGCATACCCTCCCTGCATTCATGTGGGTTTCCTTTGGGTGTATTGGTTTCCTCCCACATCACAAAGACATACATCTGGAGCTTTTCTCCCTTGGCCTCTGCTGAAAATTGGCTTTGTTCCAAGTCTGACTTTTCCCAGTAAACAAATGTTAAATAAATGCAGAAAGCGAATAGTACTGAGTAATTTTTAAATGAAGCAAGTATATGGTAATATACAATAAGTTGCACTGAAAAGAGACACTGTACTGAATGAATGTCAAAACTTGTAAAGGGATTTTTTATGAAACTAATGAATTTTGTAAAAGCTGACCAAGCAATTTTTGTCAACTTTAGAAGTGACTGCTTAAGTAAAAAGATTACTCAGTGTTTTACATAAAAATAGATTTTTTGTAAAAGCAAAGCAAAAACTATATAATAATGTATGAGATGGTACAAAAGTAACATTTATGATGTAATTTATAAACAGATACTTGAATAGTTTTTATATCTGGCAGAAACACTGAACAGTAACATAGATAAATGTGAATGAGTTTTAATACAGATGAACATGCAGGACATACAACTTGTGATGATACTACAGAAGACTGGACAAATTACATTGAGTTAAAAGGAGTTACTTTATTTAGAAATGCATTTTAAAAACATATAAAAGTAACTACTGTTAGTCAATGTGCTGGGGAACAGAACATATAGACCATTGCATAGTTTGGTAGCACCAAGTAATCCATCTGAAAAGTTAATCAAATAAGTTGAAGAGACTTTGCATGAACATATGAAAAGGAAACACTTGATAGCTGCAGACTGGGAGGAAAGTTGAAGTTTGACACCAAAGTGTTTGCACTCACAAGCATGAACACAAATTAGGGTTACCATCTATCCTTATTTATATTAGAAAGGACGTATTTGAGCAGCTGTGTTCTGTAAAAAAAAATATCTAAAATACATCAAATGTCCTGAGAATTTAGGACAAAAATATTTCCTAAGTTTCCTCAAATAGCTACATAAAATTATTATTTTGAATCTGAAACACCTTAATATCATCTGAAAGAACAGAAACAATTCAAATTCAGCAAGAGTGAGCTTTAGTTTGGTTTATAAGGGCTGCTTGTGGATATATGGTTTATCCTACAAAATCTCATATTTCCATAAAAATGTCCTTCTTTGGACATGTGAAAAAGTGGAGACCTAGCACAAATACACGAGTAATGGTAATTGTATATTAATTTCAAGACTGTTGTATATTGGAGAAGCTGTACTAGTCCAATGTATGATGATCTCCAAGTTAGTATATATAAGTAGTAGCGATGTGAAGGGGATGGCCATCCAATGTTAATGGGGTGGGGTCCACTCTGTAAAAAAAAACAACTAATATGTTGCAACAAATTCTAAGTTTTACTGTTTTATTTGTAAGTTGCATATTAGTGTTGTGGTATGTAAAACTTTAGTTGTGCAGCCCTGCATATTGGTAAAAATTTAGTAGCAGAAATCAGATAAGGTCTGCAGGAAGTTTTGAGAAGAAGGCAGAACTGTGGAAACTAGTTGAAAATTTTAATCGCAAATTTTAGGGATTTTACCTTTTCAGGTACCCAAAATGGGAAAGTGGGACTTTTTTATGGCAGTATGACATTTTGCAGGACAAACCATAACCCCTAACTAGTGCAAAGGACAGAACAGGGCTTTACATTGTTGCCAAAATAAAAGTTCACTGGTTATAAAATATGCTTGATAGCTATAGGAATCAGTCAGACGAGGTTAGAAAGGATTGGGAGGAAAGACTGGATAAGCAATTCATAAAGAAACAATGGGATGATATATATATATATATATATATATATATATATATATATATACACACACATATATATACTAAATATGCAACAAAGTCTAGACTATTTAGAATCTTTGTATTTGCACAAGTATTGCTATACCCCAGGCAGACACCAAAGAATTTTTCCTCAGGTAGACTGCAGATGTTGGATGTGTGATGAGGAAGAAACAGATAATTGGGAACATACTTTTTGGGAATGTAATGAGTTGGCAGACTTGAAATGTCAGAAATACTTGGTGAACAAATTGGTGTAACTAAGGAAATTATTTTGTGTGCTGTGACACAGAATCAGAATTACCCAGATTTAGTAAGGCCTTGCTGAATTTAATTCTAGTGGCCGCTAAAAAAAAAAATACTAAAAATGGAAAACAAAGTCTAAACCAACCAGACTAGAAGTAGTGAATATAGTAACAGAGATAAAAGAACCGGAAGTAGGATCTTTAGAAAAGGATAGGATAAATACATAGAAAAGGGGAATTGTGGGAAAAATACATGCAGAATAATGTTGTGGAGGAGGAATGAGGTTTAAGGGAATTGGATGAGCTATGTAATGTTTGATTGACAATGACTGTACATAAAATTATAAGTGATCTATAATGTTTGCAACTGAAAATATTTCAATATGGTTTGTTTTCATTTATATAAATATAAGATTGCGTATGTCATAACCGATAATTCAAGAAGATGTTTCTTGTTTAAAAAATAAATAAAAGCTCACTGTTGTAGAATGTGAGTTGTTTCTGTTTTTTTTTCATGTCAAATAAAGTTGTTTCAGATAAAAAAAATTGTTGAGGACATTTAGGAAATATTTTTGTCCTCAAATCTCAGGGCATTTGCCATATTTTGTGTTTTGCAGGAGGGTACAACTGACCAGGTTTATTTATTTTATTTTATTTTATTTTACATTTGTTAACTGGGGGTGTCTGACTGAGCCGAAAAGGTCCTTTTTCAACAGAGGCCTGGGGAGAAAAGCTCCACAAAGAAAAATTACAGACACATTTAGTTATTTAGACATGATCAGTATACACACAAATGACAAGAGACATGTTTTTACAGTGGTTTGCAGCACATAAACAGTTACAGTGGAGAGAACAAACAAAAAAATATTAATTTTAAAAATAAAGGTAATTAATAGATTTGTGGTGTACAGCTGAAATTTGGAACATAGGTAGAATACATACATAGTACACAGGTACAGTACATACACTGTAGATTAGCCAGTGTTTGTGAGTAAGATTTAAAACTATTATCAAGTGCTCTAGATTTAGTATGTATATGATATCTGCTTTCACTAGCCTGAGGAGCAATCATGGCACTGCCAACTTTGCTTGAGATGTTGCCTGATGAGGTCTTTAAAGGAGGCTTTGGATGATGTGGTTTGAATGCTACTAGGGACAGAGTTCCAATTTTTAGCCACTGAACTACTATATAGTGCATCTCCAAAGCTATTGTAGCTGTTGGTGACTTCTAGTAGTAGTTTGCTTGATGATCTAAGAGGCCTTTTGGCTGAGTGATGTTGTACTAGGTTTTTGAGGGCAGGACACTTATTGGGGAGGTAACAGATATAATGACAGAGGCAGAACTGATTGTAGGTTAGGAGGGTGGGCAGTTCAAGCCAGTGGAGTTGTCTCAAAGCAGTACAGTGATGAGTTCTATATGAGCAATTTGCAGCAAAGCGGCCAATTCTGTTATTGCAGGCTTCCATTTTGCTTAGTTCAGTTTTGTTGAGATTAGTCAGAATGGGAGATGCATAGAGTAGGGTGGATAGAAGTTGGGAGCGAGCAATGGCTGATCTTGTGTTGTTGGTAAGAAATGGTTTGATATGGTAGAGTGACCCCAGTTTGGCATGTACATTTTTAATAGTTAAGTTGAGATGACTATCAAATTTTAGGTGGGAGACTATGGTTATTCCCAATAGCTTAGCCTGTGCCACTGCAGCAATTGGAGTAGCATTTGTGGATAGTGAATTGACTGTTAGTGTTTTTGTTAGAACTGGTTACTGAGTTTTCTTTGGATTGAGGATAAGTTGGGCTTTGGTAAGGTAGTTTTCAATGTCTGAGAATGCTAGTTGAGTTGTTTGCAGGAGGGTGGGAATGTTTTGTGCAGAACAGATTAAGGTAGTGTCATCTGCATACTGAATTATAGATGCATGCTGTGTGGAGGTATGGAGGTCATTTGTGAACACTGTGAATAGTAGTGGTCCTAAGATAGAACCCTGTGGGACTCCTATAGTTATGGGCAGCTGAGGAGAGAGAGAATTTTCTCATTTCACAGCTTGGTACCTGTCAGTTAAATAGCTTTGGAACCAGGTAAGAGTGGAATTTGATAGAAGATATTGTTTTAGTTTGTTTAGCAGGATTTGATGTGAGACTGTGTCAAATGCTTTGGACATATCCAAAAAAAGAGTTGACACTTGTAGGCCTTCATTTGTGAGACGGTTTACTGTGTCTGTGAAGCAGAGGAGGGCTGTAGTGGTACTATGAGCAGGTCTGAAACCATGCTGAGTAGGTGACAGGATGTTGCTGTCTAGGAGATAGTTTAGCATCTGGGTATGGATGCATTTTTCTAGGATTTTGGCCAGGGGGGAGAGTAAAGCAATGGGTCTGTAGGTATTAAGTTCAGTGGAGGTCCCGCTTTATGTATGGGTGTAACACAGGATATTTTCCAGAGTTTGGGCACATAGTTTTCAACAACTGATCTGTTTATGAGAGTGGAGACTGGGATAGCAATAGCATCTGCTGTGAGTTTCAAGAAATAGCTGGGGAGTAGGTTGGCTGCTGTTGATGAGGTTTTTAGTTGGGAGAGCCTGCTTTTGATTGAAGTGGTGGAAACTGTTTTGAGGGTAAAGCTTGTATTAGTGTTATTTGTGTTGGGGGGGATAGTGAGGAAGGAACTGTCCTGTGATACTAAGGATAGAATTGAGTTCACAAAGTGGGAGTTGAATTGTGTTTCAATGGGAACTTTAGTGTCACGGGTGGTTGGTTTGGGGGTAGCCTTTTGGGTGGATTTTAGTAGCTGGTTTACATTTTGCCAAAATTTTTGTGGGTTGTGTTGGTATTTAGTTTGTAATGTTGTGTAGTAGGATTTTTTGTCCAGCCTAATGCATTTTTTTGCACGGTTGCGCAGTTCTTGGTACTTAGTTAGGATTTGTGTTTCTTTGTTTTTTTTATAGTAAAGCCAGGCAATGTGTCTGGACTTGAGGATTAGTTTGGTTTCTTTACTGAGCCAGGGGTTTGTAGAAGTTTTAACCTTGATTTTGCGCAATGGAGCGACAGTGTCTAGGTGTTGTAGAAATGTTTTGTTAAAATATGCTACAGCCTTGTCAAGTGGGAGGGTTTTTAGGGGGGTCCAGTCACAGTTACAGAGTGAAGTGTTGAGGACCTCAGGAGAGAGTTTTTTTGTGTTTCTAGTGGATTTATAGTTAGTGGTTTTGCATATGCTTGTTTCTACTTCGTATAAAGTATATTATGTTGTGGTCACTTAAGGTGTCTGGGAGACTGCCTGTGTGAGGGTACAATGTGGGGTTGTTAGTTAGGACCCAGTCAAGGATGGATTCCCTTTTAGATTTTTTATCACGTCTAGTTGGAATTTGAACTAGCTGCTGGTAGCCATGGAGATTTATTAGATTACTTGGTGGTTCTGATATACAGGTGAACCAGTCTAGGTTGAAGTCCCCCAGAATAAGGGTTTCTTGTGAGTATGTGGAAGAACAACCAGGATATGAAGTCTTCAAGGCTAGCAGGTGTATTACCAGGTGGAATATAGATCACAGTTGTGGTGATGACCTTTTTAGGGTGAAGTTGAAGTTGTGAGATAAGTATGTCCCAATTATTGGGGGAGGGATAGGAGTTTGGTAATTGAAGGACAGTTAAGTTGGACTTGTACAGTAAGGCAGTTCCACCCCCTTTACGAAATGGTCTGTCTTGTCTAATGATATTGTAGCCGGTAGTGAGAACTTCTGAGTTAGCTATGTTTTTATTTAGCCAGGTTTCTGTTAAAGCAACTATGTCTGGGGAGAAGTGTGCTATTGTGGCCTGGAGTTCAGGTATTTTATTTTTGATACTTCTAATATTAATATTTAGCATTAAAAGATGGTTGGCTTTGCTGTTGTTGTTGATTTGCCCAGGGATGAAGAAAGTGGGGGTGTTATGTTCTGACATTTGTGTTGGAGCAGTTTGTGTTGGACAGGATGGATTTGGGCCTGGGTTGGGGCAGATATCAGAATTATGAGAAGATAGACTAGACTTAGTTGTGTGATAGTCATGGTTATAAAGTTTAAGTTGTTTCTAGGTGGGGGTTCTGAATAGGAATTATAGGGTGCACTATATGTGGATGGGGAAGTAGTGTGGGTGATGTAAAAAATGCCTAGTGGGAATGAGAGTGATTGGGAGTATTTTGTGTGGAGCAAGATGGTGTGCTATAATGTGATATGACTTGAGGAGCTGTGATTAGTGGAGGTGACGTGAAGGTGAGCTGTGGCTGTGATTACTATAAATGTAGATGTAGTGGGGGCGGGAGGGAATAGGGGGCAGGGGAGCGGTGAGAGCCCGAGCATTAGCGAGGGCGAATGGAGCGAGGCAGAGCCAACTGAGACAAGAGAAAAAAGTAAGTATTACTTTACAAACCTGAACACTTTAAACAAATTACTGAGGTCTAATGGCTTACCGGCAAGCAGAATGTAATTGCTGAAGAGCACTTGTGTCCTGGTGGGAGACTAGAAATTTAAAGATGGCTCCATGCTCAGCAGGATTCTAATATAGACTTTGTATTGGGGGAGGGAGATAGCACAAGGGGTGTAAACCAGATGGAATGCAAAGAAACCAGAGAGGCAATCAGTGGAAATCAGTGAAGGCCTCAGAGGGTGTAAGTAATAGTTCAAACTACCTGTAAAATGAAGGAGAGAAGAGACAGCAAAGTTTATTAAGGTTGGGAGTGTGTCTTTACATTGACTTGCTGATTAGTAACCAGTTTGTGCACAGATTAGAGTAGGGAGATACATTAGCAATGAAGGGGAATGTATAGAGATGCAAATAAACAGGTGGGCCTCCAAGTGATACAAACTAAGGCAGAAAGCACTGAGAGGGCTGCTTGATGGTTAATTTAGTCACAGGGATGTGAATTAAATGTATACTGTCTATTGGACAGTTAGGAATACTGTACTGGTGGGGTGGGGGGTGGGGGGTAGGACACAAGGCTACAACAGTCAGTTTTATTAGCACGCTGAGAACTACTAAGAAATACTGCTAATGTAATAGCTTCACTCTCATAAAACATAAACGTATAATGCCTGGGTGGGCTGACCCTGCTCTTGAGGCTCAAAATGTATATCCTTGTTTAGTTTGCAGTACTGATTCCTTCTTATACTGTATGGGTGGAGTGGTAGCCGCAGACTGCAGATTTGCTTGAGTGTGCTCTGAAGAGAGAGAGAGAGAAAAAAAAGAGAGGATGAAGCTAGTAGGAGACAAAGACAGGTCAAAGGAAGTAATTAGGAGATAGGAGGGTGTAAAAGATACAAATCTGAGGATAGTATGGATAAAGCAGGAGAATAGATGCTATTGCTACAGTTCGAGAGTGCTTCAACAGTTACCACATCACAGTGCCATAACTTAGTTTGGAAACAGGTTAATAAATCATGCACAATACATTTATCAGCCAATTATCCTGTGCATACAAGAAAAAGGAAAATGAACACAACAGCATGGCTGAAGCAGTAGCAGAGACAACTGTAGTGCTAAGTCAGTAAATACTGTTTCTAACTCCAAGACTAGGTCAATTAGATGTACATTACAGTTAGAACAGCAGTTTTAGTAGCATAGAGACAACATAACTGCAGTGGTAGTGTCAGTAAAAACACAATTCCTGAATGACAGAATCAACCAGTTAAATAAACAAATAAGCAGATCAGTAGTCAGGAATCAGAAAAATGAATACTAGTTGTATAGATCCAAATACAGCACAAAGTAAGCATTACTTTACAAATCTGAACACTTTAAACAAATTCCTGAGGTCTAATGGCTTAGACCTAGAGCTAGACTGTCTTGCATAGAGAAGGAGAAGTGTTAATCAATTTGTAAAAAAAGACTTTCAGGTGTGCTAAGAGAAAGGTATATGGCAGATGTTGTGAAAAGTATACAGAATGCTCTGTAAAGAAGATACTACACTAGATCAAACATTAAGCATAGAGTTTTCAATACATATAGCAGCTAAATACACTCTAGACTTGTATAAGATATGTATCATTTACAGACTATTAATTATGCAAAGAAACAAGCATGTTTTATGTGGATTAGATTTTAACAGAAAGCTGTCATTTATTAGTTTAATGGGGATACTGCAGAGAATACCACAAACATGTCTATACTGAGAGAATATGCAAACTGAAAAGTATCAGGAAGACAATTAATGTGAAGTGAAAGATGGCAAATGTGGATCAAGCCACATTGTGAGTATAAAATGGTGGGCGCAAGAAGTAAAGTGAAACAAAATGTCACAAACGTAGGAACTGAGCATTATAACATGATGCATTTAGCGCTATATAGTTTGAACTAAACTAATAAAGATCTTATTTGGATTACCCCAGATGTCACATGAGAGAAACTTAACATGAAGCTAGATGCCAGAGCTGTATTATCTCTGTTTTTTATAGAAGACTATGAAGGATTAGGCCTACAAATAATGAGTGTGCAAATCTAAACCATTACTAAATACGTAAACAGGAGAAAATATCATATTAGGCAATGTAATGTTTTATTTGTTAACCAGTTAAACGAAGCAGTCATAACCTTTTTTCAGGGGATTGACCTGGAAGGACTATTTGATTGGTAAATGAAAACTGCGGGAATCAAACCCAGTAAAATATGATAAAGGTCATTAGCAGGTCATAGCTGTAATCCTTTGCAATGGACTGCTGAACTGTTTGTCCAATTGTTTCAATATCACATGAAGTAAATAAACAAAGCAACAAATCTATACGCATGAAATAAATGGACAAAGTAACACACGAGTGGAAAAGAGTGAATAAAAGAACAAGTCAGAACTTATTCCCCATAATGAAGCCACTGAGCTTAGAGCAGTTAAAAAAAGCCTCTGCAGATGAGAATTTGTTATGCTTATCAGCGATCGTCAGTGGCTAAGTAAGTGTTTATGACTGATTTGGGCAGACTAAAAGGTATAAAGGCAAAAATGAACTAGAACCAAATACTGGCCCAAAGTTCATTCAAAACAGGACGCTTATACTTTAATACCAAAACAGAAACTGAATGGAACAGAGTGGAATACATCAGAGTGTTTTTTGAGTCTACATCCCCAGTGCAAGTGTCAACAAAACATAAATAATTTGAGGATGCTCATTTATGTGGAGATTTCAGAGCCACAATAATGTCCAGTATTAAAGAGTGGACAGTCAGTTCCAAATTAGGGAGGGATTTTCCACTTTGGGTCTGAGAGAATGTTTTTCGAAAGTCGGTATGTACAGACATCTGCACAAATGGAAAAAAAATGTCTAAAAAGTCCTATCATCTGCATATGACTTTTGGCAGCAGGTAGTACAGTGCGTTTTGTAAGGAATTCTTAACATGCAGAGTTATTTTGATCTTATTCTAGCTATCAACTAGATAGCGTATGGAAAATATTAGCAGGGATAAAGGACTATTAGCTTAGAGGAAAACAGCAGTGTCATTTTTTTCAAGGATGACATTGCATACTGTGAGTATGTGATTGGCAAAATGGACCACATAAGTCCTAATACAGGACAGAGGTTGTGGTGTGGTCATCTGAGACATAGAACACATCTCAAGTGAAATCATATATGGTTGGTGAACTAAATAATACTGGATTCTATGGAAACTGCTGACAGATATATACCAATCAGAGACTTTGTTTTAGAGTAGTTCTGAAAAGAAATGGTGTGACCTGTACAAAGCAGCCAAAAGAATCCCACACAAACTGCTTTCTCACTTTGGTCCATGTCTGCCTTTTTTATTAATTGACTGACTGATTGCAAATTGTCAACCGGGTAAGTGAACTTATCAGATAACCTTTTTCAGCCATGACCTGGTTATTAGTGCACATTGAGTGTAATGATACAATTTTAATGAGCCACAATATACAACATCACAACTTTGTTACCAGTACAGTTGTTACATTAAATCAAGTACAACAAGCTAAAATAAGTTTCAGAGATTAAAACATGTTTAACAGGGTGGCCAAAAGAGTGCAAGGGGCAAATAATTACTTTACTGATTGTGCGTTTTGGGGTGACAATTACCCATTATCATTAAAGCAACTACTAGCTGATTCATCCAGAAAATGTTCTTTCAGTTTAGTAGTGAAAGCCTTAATGGCCGTTTCAGTTCTAACTTCAGCTGGAAAATGATTGCATGTTGTAGAACTGAGTTTAGGAAATACTGTTTCACCAATGGTTGTGCCGATTTAGGGTCTGATCAAAGTTATGCCATCTTTCTGTGTTCATTCAGAACATAAGTTGGGTCTTTCATGGGCATATAAGATTTAAGTGGGGGAGGGCATAGTCCTATGTACAAAAGGGTGCCTAGTAATGTTTCAGCTTTTCTAGGCATCAGGAGCCATTTAAGGTGCTTTATCAAATCACATTTATGGATGGATGCCTGAAAGTACTGCTAAGCAGCATATGTTATTTTCCATAAACTCCAGTTTTTGAGTATTTGAACATGGGTGGAATACCAAGAGTAGTGAAGCATATTCAGCTTTTGGAATAAGAACATTTCTATCTAGAGAAAGGAGTGCAATTATTGAGCGAAGGTGAGTAATTCTGTAACATAGTTTAAGAAGAGATAATGTTTACTTAAAATCATACCAATGTGCACTGTGAATGACAGGAAAGTTCCGGAACAATGCCATGATAGCTTTGCTCTGCCACTGGGACTGGGGTGTTTGAATTATCTGTTACTGTGATAGGGTTAAGTTTTTTAGTCTCTGTGGTGTTTTGACTCATTAACACTTAGTGTAATGTGAAATGTCACAGCTCTAGCAGCCTACATACACATGTTGCATTCTAGAGCATTTTCTGAAAAATAAACTTAAAAAGCTTACAATAAACAAATGTAAATGTTTTTTGTGAACACTAAAGCTATTAAAACTGTACAAATAGCAATGTTATCAATAAGAAATATTCTTTACAGTGATAATAGTCAGTGCATTCATAGTCTTTTCCATAAATACTGTATTATGTTATAATGTACACAAACACCAAATTATATTTTTCTAAGGTATAAAAGCTCCCCGATCATGCATGAAGAATACTAATACATCTGACTTAAACACTTCAAAATATAAAAGAATAAAAAATAAAAAACACAAACTACCAAATTTCAGGAGCAGGTGTAAAGCTTTCGTTCTTTATTAGTGTGAAGAACTTCATCAGACAAAACAATGAACATCAGAGCAGGAGTTAAATAAGAGTATGCAAGCAACTAGCTGGCCAATAAGAAAAGGCAAGATAATCAATATTATTAATACTACTTTAAAAGATCCAATAAATTCAACTGGTTATTTGGTTGTTATGGAAACCAACCTGAGGAATGCAAGTAGTATATAATCATTATAATATTTGTAACATGACTGTTAGGGAAATGAGGGAACATTAAAACAACAGTGTAAGCAGACAACTGTCAAGACAGTACAGAATTAGCATATCCATTTTAATGCACATTTTATATTAAGCATTTCATTAAGACCTGGGGGTGATTCAGCATTTAATCTGAGGAGCCAGCTGAGTTCTTTAACTTCTCATAATGTATTAGCATCACATCTGAATTTGTGAAAAGAAGGGCAGAAAAGAAATATTGAAGTTATTATGAGGATGTAAAAGTATTTCCTATTACAATATACTTTTACATTCCCTCATAATAACTTCACTATTTCTTTTAAAGGTCATTTTGATTGTAAAACCACAAATGCAGTCTATGCAGCCATTTGTGCATCTTGCCCTTCATTCTATGTGGGTAAAACTACTCACAAACTGTCATCTCGTATTAAAGAACATGCTGCAGCTGTCAGGAATATGGATATGAAGACTGCACTTATGAAACATTCCCTTTTTTGTCCTTCTTTTTACAAATTCAGATTTATAGTGTTGGATTATGTTGAAATGTTTTTGGGTGATACTAATACATTATTAGAAGTTAAAGAACTCCGCTGGCAACTCAGATTAAATGCTGAATCACCCCCAGGTCTTAATGAAATGCTTAATATAAAATGTGCATTAAAATGGATACGCTAATTCTGTACTGTCTTGACATTTGTCTGCTTACACTGTTGCTTTAATGTTCCCTCATTTCCCTAACAGTCATGTTACAAATATTATAATGATTATATACTACTTGCATTCCTCAGGTTGGTTTCCATAACAACCAAATAACCAGTTGAATTTATTGGATCTTTTAAAGTAGTATTAATAATATTGATTATCTTGCCTTTTCTTATTGGCCAGCTAGTTGCTTGCATACTCTTATTTAACTCCTGCTCTGATGTTCATTGTTTTGTCTGATGAAGTTCTTCACACTAATAAAGAATGAAAGCTTTACACCTGCTCCTGAAATTTGGTAGTTTGTGTTTTTTATTTTTTATTCTGATATATTTTGAAGTGTTGTAAGTCGGTTATATTTTTCTAAACTTTCACAAAAACATTTTTATATCTTAAAAACTATATGACCTAGACATGTATTGTTAGAACATTTTTGTTAACCAGGCACAAACTCTCACATGGCAACACAAAATTCCTCTATAAGCGCAAGTTCATTGAGATATTTACTGAAATATGAACACATATATTTAATTGTATAATTAGCAGTGCAAATAATAATACTGGATATCTCTCGAGATCTGCAACTTCCAGTGCAAATATCAAACAGAATTTTTTCAACATCTAAGGTTTCATTTAATGTCATGTAACAGTTTGTAACTCACTTGTTTTTTGAAGCATTAGGTACATTTATGAAAATATTACTTATTTTCATAATTACTTTTATTTTTTATTTATTTATTTAACATTGTTGACCAGGAAAGTCCAACTAGGACAGAACCTATTTGCAGAGCAATATTTCTAGCATAGTGTGATATAAATCACCATTTGCAGTGAACTGTCATGTCTGCCACTTTGGTGTTTCACAACATACAACTCAATGAAATGTAGGTCTCAGTTATGAAAATATGAACATAAATATAATAAGAGGCAAACAAAGATTAATTTCAACACTGCAGGACATCCTAGACTGACAATCTTGGTGTCATTTTGTTAATAACTACTTGCCCTTTCTAATACTCCAGATTATAAGCAAGCAAGTCACTTAGTTAAAGAAGCCAGACCCAAAAAAGGTCTGGATGCCATAAGGAGGTATGGATATGAACTGGAATTATACAAAAAAGCATTTATAGGCTTGAGTGAGCTAAGTAACATGTGATTTGGTTTGTATGTTTAATTATTTTTCTGTTGTTCATTATCCAGGGGCAGAGGTTGGAGAAAGCATGTTGGATAGATTGCTGTAGGTCCTTATTAGTTTTCTTTGACATTAAAAGCACGGTATTGCCTCAGTACATTATCAGGTTAAGATGCGACAGATCATTAGTTAAGTCAGTGATAAATAATGAAAACAGTAATGGCCCTAAGAATAAATAATGAAAACAGTAATGGCCCTAAGAATAAATAATGAAAACACTAATGGCCCTAAGAATAAATAATGAAAACAGTAATGGCCCTAAGAATAAATAATCAAAACACTAATGGCCCTAAGAATAAATAATGAAAACAGTAATGGCCCTAAGAATAAATAATGAAAACAGTAATGGCCCTAAGAATAAATAATGAAAACAGTAATGGCCCTAAGAATAAATAGTGAAAACAGTAATGGCCCTAAGAATAAATAATCAAAACAGTAATGGCCCTAAGAATAAATAATCAAAACGCTAATGGCCCTAAGAATAAGTAATGAAAACAGTAATGGCCCTAAGAATAAATAATGAAAACAGTAATGGCCCTAAGAGATAGAGAGAGCCCTGAGAGTCCCCGAGATTTAGTGTAAGTATGTCTGAAACAAGATGATTTGCAGAATTGTTTTCTAGGTAACTTTTAAACCCCTGTATGGTGTTGGATTTGGATTCATACTTAAGTTTATTAAGCTTTCTGACTAGTAAGAAATGATTAATTGCTTCAAATACCGTTGTCATATCAATAAAAATCCCAGTGGTGAGAAGGCCATCATTCATACTATTGTGACGTTTTGTTCCTGGCACTATAAAGCACAGTTATTGTACTAAATGCTTTGGGGAAATCTGTGCTGTTTGTTTATATGCTCAAAATGTGTTTGTATAAAAGTCAGTGATTTTTGTTAAAGATACTTGTTAATGGGCATAGGTTTGATATCGGTCTATAATCTGTAGATTCATTTGGGAAATGATACCTTTGGGCATTTAAAGCTATGCTGGAGGTGAGGAAAAGGTTGTATATATGAGTCTGAAGGTTAGCTACAGCTAGACCAATATGTGGTAATGCAAACTGCAGTTTGTTGAATTGCATACCTTTGCTGATGTCTAGGTTTGAAAGTTGCTCCTTTATTTATTCAGCTCTTACTTCTCTGAAATAAAAGTTTGTGAAGTAGTCAGGAAGGGAATATCTTCCAGAAGGCTTGCCTGTGCTATTATTTTATTGAGTAGGGAGTATCTTTTCAAAGTTGTTGTTGTTTGTCTTTCAGCTTTTCCCGGTAAGGGGTCGCCACAGCGGAACTCCGGTCCGCTAATGATTGGCAGTAGATTTTTACAAAATGCAGAGGTGCCAGCTCGATGCCCAACCTTCAACAAAGGCATGCCCATTTATGCACGCATGTCTTTCGAATGCTACCCAACCACAGGGAGGACATGCAGACTCCACACAGAAGGCACTCCCAAGCCAAGCCAAGAATCGAATGGGAGAACCTCTTGCTGTGAGGTAACAATGCTACTGCCATACCACTGCGGCATTGCACTGGATAATATTTAGGAGGACGTTTTTGTAGTTTTGTGCATGCCTGTCATCCTCACCGTTGTTTTCTGTGCTCTATATTTTATCAGAAAGGTTTGTTATTTACCCTTTTAGCTGCTTAATGGTTTTCCAGAAGTGTTGAACCAAGGTATTCCTGTTTCCTTCTATTATCAGAGACTTCGGCAGAATTAGTAGCTATTCTGGGATGCTTCCTTTGTTTCTGATAAGTTTGATTTGCCTGTTTGTTGTTAAGAGTCTTGTTTCCATCTTTGCCAGGCTGCATCCCTTAGCCTCATTTGTTTATTTAGATCAGAGGTTAACCATGGACAGATTTGCTCTCTTAATCTTCTGTAAATATTGGGGAAAATAGTTTCTTGTATCTGTTCTAATGTATTTGTAAAATATGATAGGGATATATTAGGATTTGTTTCATCAAAGATAGGTGATCACTCAGTGGGTTAAGTAGTGTATTAGTGATTCTTGTTTGCTTTCCAGTAATGTCTTGCTAGTAATTATTTGGGGTGGTAACTTTTGTGTGTTGAAAGGAGCAGTAAAAAAGTATGGGACAATGGTTGGTTAGAGAATTGGGTAGTATTTTAACTTGAAGGTACCAATTCTCAATATTTATAAAGATTAGGGCAAGTAATGAGTCCTTTCTTCTATGTTTGTTTGGTCTTACAGTGTGGCTCAATATTAATGTTAAACCTATTTGTTGGAGGGTTCTATTAAGCTGTGAGTTTTTGGTACGTATGCCATTTTTGCTGAGGTCCCCCTAAAATAATGCTGTCATGTGGCATACTATTTGGAAGTATGCTATTTAAGGTATGCTGTAAAGCAGAGATCTTGGAGTAGGTGGGGTGGGGTGGAAGGAATGTATACAATGACTACAGGGAAATGAGTGTGATTTCCTATGAACAAATTGGTACTGAGTTTGGACATCCTTGACTGATGTTAGTAGTTCTGTTTGAGGTCAGAAGGGAAACAGAGGTATTATTTTTAATAAGAAGTGAAGCACCACCTCCCTTTTGTGTGTTGTTTCTAAAGTCATAGTGCATGTGATAGTTAGAATTTATGTAGTCTGAGAGACAGACGTCATCTTTTAGCCATGTTTCTGTTATGGGTGGCGTGTGATACCTGCTGTTATGGAATGAGTGTTCTATCATACAAGCCCTGGGATGGCAGAGAGAGGCCCACTACATTTGCTTCAAGGTTATTGAGTGAAGATGAATATGGGTATATACCCAGATAGACAGAAATACCAACATCCTGTTCTGGATAGTAAAGAAATTCAACCAAGATTTATGCAGAACTAGGATTATTCCAATTATGGATCACCTGTAACTACTACCTGGTCTCAATACAGGAAAGGTGTGTCTGTGATAACTGCAGGTAGATTACAGTGCACTAATTGTTCTGGGGAGACACTATTATGATGCCAGATATGAGAAAGAAAGTCAACATGGTATGCAAATGGACTGTCATGACTGCTACATGAAAAAGGTATCATCAGCATTGATCTAGTAGATAAATAATGTATGGTGTCTGATGCAGCATATGGTGTCTGATGCAGCGTATGGTGTCTGATGGAGTGTATGGTGTCCGATGCAACATATGGTGCCTGATGCAGCGTATGGTGTCTGATGCAGCGCATGGTGTCTGATGCAGCGCATGGTGTCTGATGCAGCGTATGGTGTCTGATGCAGTGTATGGTGTCTGATGCAGCATATGGTGCCTGATGCAGCGCATGCTGTCTGATGCAGCATATGGTGCCTGATGCAGCGTATAGTGTCTGATGCAGTGTATGGTGCCTGATGCAGCACATGGTGCCTGATGCAGCGTATGGTGTCTGATGCAGTACATGCTGTCTGATGCAGCATATGGTGCCTGATGCAGCGTATGGTGTCTGATGCAGTGTATGGTGTCTGATGCAGCGTATGGTGCCTGATGCAGCATATGGTGCCTGATGCAGCATATGGTGTCTGATGCAGCGTATGGTGCCTGATGCAGCATATGATGCCTGATGCAGCGTATGGTGTCTAATGCAGTGCATGCTGTCTGATGCAGCATATGGTGCCTGATGCAGCATATGGTGTCTGAAGCAGTGTATGGTGTCTGATGCAGCGTATGGTGTCTGATGCAGCATGTGGTGTCTGATGCAGCGTATGGTGTCTGATGCAGCATGTGGTGTCTGATGCAGCGTATGGTGTGTGATGCAGCATATGGTGCCTGATGCAGCACATGCTGCCTGATGCAGCGTATGGTGCCTGATGCAGCGCATGCTGTCTGATGCAGCGTGTGGTGTCTGATGCAGTGTATGGTGTCTGATGCAGCGTGTGGTGCCTGATGCAGAGCATGCTGTCTGATGCAGTGTATGGTGCCTGATGCAGCGCATGCTGTCTGATGCAGCGTATGGTGCCTGATGCAGCGTATGGTGTCTGATGCAGCATATGGTGCCTCATGCAGCATGTGGTGTCTGATGCAGCGTATGGTGTCTGATGCAGCATATGGTGTCTGATGCAGTGTATGGTGTGTGATGCAGTGTGTGGTGTCTGATGCAGTGCATGCTGTCTGATGCAGCGTATGGTGACTGATGCAGCGTGTGGTGTCTGATGCAGCATATGGTGTTTGATGCAGCATGTGGTGTCTGATGCAGTGTATGGTGTCTGATGCAGCGTATGGTGTCTGATGCAACATATGGTGCCTGATGCAGCGCATGCTGTCTGATGCAGCGTATGGCGCCTGATGCAGTGCATGCTGTCTGATGCAGTGTATGGTGCCTGATGCAGCGTATGGTGCCTGATGCAGCGTGCGGTGTCTGATGCAGCGCATGCTGTCTGATGCAGCGTATGGTGTCTGATGCAGTGTATGGTATCTGATGCAGCATGTGGTGTCTGATGCAGTGTATGGTGTCTGATGCAGCGTATGGTGTCCGATGCAGCATATGGTGCCTGATGCAGTGCATGCTGTTTGATGCAGCATATGGTGTCTGATGCAGCGTATGGTGCCTGATGCAGTGCATGCTGTCTGATGCAGTGTATGGTTCCTGATGCAGCGTATGGTGCCTGATGCAGCGTGTGGTATCTGATGCAGGGCGTGGTGTCTGATGCAGCGCATGCTGTCTGATGCAGCGTATGGTGTCTGATGCAGTGTATGGTGTCTGATGCAGCATGTGGTGTCTGATGCAGTGCATGCTGTCTGATGCAGTGTATGGTGCCTGATGCAGCGTATGGTGCCTGATGCAGCATGTGGTGTCTGATGCAGCGCATGCTGTCTGATGCAGCGTATGGTGTCTGATGCAGTGTATGGTATCTGATGCAGCATGTGGTGTCTGATGCAGTGTATGGTGTCTGATGCAGCGTATGGTGTCCGATGCAGCGTATGGTGCCTGATGCAGCGCATGCTGTTTGATGCAGCATATGGTGTCTGATGCAGCGTATGGTGCCTGATGCAGTGCATGCTGTCTGATGCAGTGTATGGTGCCTGATGCAGCGTATGGTGCCTGATGCAGCGTGTGGTGTCTGATGCAGCGCATGGTGTCTGATGCAGCGCATGCTGTCTGATGCAGCATATGGTGTCTGATGCAGTGTATGGTGTCTGATGCAGCATGTGGTGTCTGATGCAGTGCATGCTGTCTGATGCAGTGTATGGTGCCTGATGCAGCGTATGGTGCCTGATGCAGCGTGTGGTGTCTGATGCAGCGCGTGGTGTCTGATGCAGCGCATGCTGTCTGATGCAGCATATGGTGTCTGATGCAGTGTATGGTGTCTGATGCAGCGTATGGTGCCTGATGCAGCGCATGCTGTTTGATGCAGCATATGGTGTCTGATGCAGCGTATCAGCATATGGTGTCTGATGCAGCGTATCAGCATATGGTGTCCGATGCAGCGTATGGTGCCTGATGCAGCGCATGCTGTTTGATGCAGCATATGGTGTCTGATGCAGCATATCAGCATATGGTGTCTGATGCAGCGTATGGTGTCTGATGCAGCGCATGCTGTCTGATGCAGCGTATGGTGTCTGATGCAGTGTATGGTGTCTGATGCAGCATGTGGTGTCTGATGCAGTGTATGGTGTCTGATGCAGCGTATGGTGCCTGATGCAGCATGTGGTGTCTGATGCAGAGTATGGTGTCTGATGCAGCATATCAGCATATGGTGTCTGATGCAGCGTACGGTGTCTGATGCAGCATATGGTGTCTGATGCAGCATATCAGCATATGGTGTCTGATGCAGCGTATGGTGCCTGATGCAGCGCATGCTGTTTGATGCAGCATATGGTGTCTGATGCAGCGTATCAGCATATGGTGTCTGATGCAGCGTACGGTGCCTGATGCAGCGCATGCTGTCTGATGTAGCATTACCCATGACAAACAGAAGCTAGGAATAAATACCCCAACACTGTCATGGGAGGATGCTGTAGACATGATAACTATATGTGCCCCAGGTTTGATGGTAGAGGAGAGCAGCTTCTTAGGTAAAGGGATTTTACTATGTGAGTAACTGTAGTAGTCCAGGCTGAGACATGTTCCCACCTGATCAGTGTTATACATGATGGGAAACTGGGAACAAAGGGAGATCACATTTAGCCTAAAGCTTCATATGGTGGACTGGCACTGACATAAAAATTAAAGGTTTAGCCAAAATTTGAAAAGAATTCAGAGGATCCAAAATACCTGAGTCCCCCCACCATCTTTTGGAATGGCCATCAACACCCAGCATTCTGTAACCAGTATCACCTCATCCTTGGGAGGGGCTGTCTGTGCACCACTGAAATATATTTGTATTGATACTACGGTTCCTTTTGCAGACTTGTTATTTTTAATTACAAAGGGTGCATATGCTCAAAGTGGCCAGAGGTTATCAGCATGGAGACAATGACAACCAAAATTATAATATTAGTGCCAAGGAGCATGCTTGAAAGAAATGCCTTGCCTGAACAAATTGTCAATGCCAGTTGTCTGTACTTCTCAGAGGGATTTATCATATTTGTGAAACAACATGATATTGAATTAATTATACCTGTAGTTAATCAGATGTCCAGAAATGAACTGGATGGAAAATATTCAGAAAGGCACATACAAAAAAACTGTTAAGAAGAAAAGCTCTGATGATAAGCATATCCATTACAGCACAGATAATTTTCTTTCTTTTTTTTTTTTGCTTTGCTAAAGATGGTTTGTACCTTTCTCCTCAAGGCTTATGAATACCTGCTAAAACTTTATTCACCCACATAGTGCCTTTTTTTAGGCAATGCCAAATTGACAAACCTACTGACATAGCAACATCAACTCAACAGAACCTCAGGGAGTTACTTCTCAATGTCAGAAGCCTAAATAAAAAATACACTACCTCCAAGCCCTCCTCACACTCAGCAATAAAGACATCTGTGCAGTTACGAAGGCATGATTTAACAAGGCACAAAGTACCCTGGCAGTGCAAGGTTTCAATGCCTTCACACTTTTAGGCCAGTAGCTACACATACAAGGGCTAAAGTTGGAGGTGTCTCATTATTTACAATCACAAGCATACCTCTAGGGTGGTCAGACAGGATGGCATGCTAGAGTTCCTCCATGTGCAGATCACCATAGATGAAATCCTGTACCTTATCCTAGCCAGTATAGGTCACTGTCCATGTCCAAAAAAGCTCACAATGCATAACTGGACCTGCTGGATACACTTACCATCCAACCTAATACCCTACTCATGGGAGACTTTAATTACCCCTCTATAGACTGGGAACCCAACATGGTCTGAAATGTAGTGGGAAGAGATTTCTGAACTTCATAAATACAAACACGCTTTACCAAATAGTGAATAGGCTAGAGGCTCCAATATACTGAACCACATGCTCACAAATATGGGACAATGCTGCACTCACTCCACCAATGTGTCATCCTCCCTGGTAAGGTCCAACCATTAAGCTGTCTCATTCAAAATCAAAATCAACTCAGTAATTCCATTACAACCAGCAACAGTTAGGAACTAATCTATGGCAAATTACGTGTTATTAGGTGATGGTTTGTCAAAATTCAATGCCCCTCCAGTCTCTGAGAACATGCTAGCCTATGCTGAATTGCTCTCAGAAATTCTGTACAACCTTGTCAATGGCTGCATAGAGGCTGGTGTACCTACAAGAAGTAATCCCAGAACTAGTCCTGGAAACAAACCGTCCTAGTGACATCCAGAATTAAATATGATAGACAGCAAAAGGAAAAAATATATTAAAAATCAGGAAAGGTAATTCCCATAAAGATAAAAATGCTCTCATGAAAGTAAAAAGGCAACTAAGAGGACTAGTTATGTAAAGCCAGTGTTGAGGCTAACATAGCCTCCCAGCTGAAGGATAATCATAAGACCTCCTTTATCCATGTCAGAACCCCCAAGGGCAATGCACAGCAGTGTGTTCAACTGGTGGTCAATGTTGCCACATTCACCAAGCTTGGTGATATAGCAAACTTGTTAGCATACAAATTCAGTTCCAACTTTATCTCCCCTCTCACCTCTGACCATCTTCCCAAAAATGTCCTAAAAACATAGCCCATCCAACTATAACTAGGGAACATGTTTTGGCTGCACTCACTAAAGCAAAGAACATGGCCTCAGTGGGCCCCGATAACATCCCAGAATGCCTCCTGAATAGTTTAAAATATGACTTATCAGGACATATGGAGACATTATTTAACTGTAGTTTTTGTGCACATGAATGGAGGACTGCAGTAGTCATCCCCCTTTGTAAGGGAGGACCTTCAAGAAATCCTGGAAACTACAGACCCATTAGTCTGACTAATCCTGTTTGCAAAGCCATGGAAAGAATTATCATGGAAATTATCAACAAGGCCATAGGAGACATTCAGACACTGGATCCACCCCAGTTTGGCTTTCTCAACGAAAGATCATGCATAGTGAATCTGGTGGATATCTTTGAGAAGGCAATGAATGAGGACAAAATGGTGCTTACTGCCTACCTGGATCTGGCTGAGGTATTTGATACAATACTCCACTCGGGCCTTGACAACAAACTTATAGAACTAGGTACAAACCCCTTTATAACACACTGGATAGCTAACTGGTTCACTGATAGTAACCAGGAGGTTAGAACTGGTGAGACCACCTCCACAAAGAAGCCGGTCATGAGTAGACCCACCCAGAACTCTGTTCTAGGCCCACTCCTCTTTGGCATCTACTTCTCAGATGTCAAAGCCAATGTCAAAGTCTTCTGACAAACCAGGTTGACAGATGATTGCAAACTGGGAGCAGTGACTGAATCTCCCCAAGATGAGAATACTCTTCAGAAAGGTCTAATACAGATAAATGCTTGGTGCCAAAGCTATGACTTAAAAACGAATACCAAGAAATGTATTATAGTACCTTTTGAGAAGTCTGCTACCCGAGGTGACTACATCATCAGTACACCCTTAAAGTTGATTCACTAGTCTGGGAACTGGGAACTCATATAGATAGTAACCTAGCCTTTGACCACTATATATCCAATGTAGTAAGAAAGTCTTATGTTATTCTACTTATAAGCAAGGGAATGGCATCTAAGTCCCAAGGCATTCCTGGACCCTGATTGATAAACTTTTTGAAGATCCGCAAAATAAACTGCATTAAAACTACTAAATTAAAATGACTACATTTTGCTTGTGACATAAATTGGACATGTTGGAGTGACAGATATGTTTCTCAAAAAATTCCCTTAATCTGGAATTGGCTCCCCATCCATGTGAAGCAGAGTTCTTCCCTATCCCCTTTTAAGTGAAACTTGGACCAATTGATGGGTAATCAGAAATTCACCCCTGGTCTGGTTCCTGTTTCTGATACACAGCGGCAATCAGAAAATCATCCTCTGTGAATGAAATATAAATCAAATTTGTGAGTCAAATTTGGGTTGCATGGCTAGGCTTATAAGGCCCTCATGATTGTCAGCCTAGTACACACCTATAAACCTATAAGGAAATTGTGTTTATGGAGGCAGTTGTGTAAATCACACTGTCCACATGTAAAGGAGAGCAGCTGAGATGTTTTAGTGAAGGTCAGAAATTGGTGACCAGAGACTGTGAGACCGACAAGTGGCAAATGCTTGAAATTATTTCAAGGACTGCGCCCTAAGGGCACAATTAATGTAGGATATACTAACCAGTTATGACATATTCAACCAGTAAAGGATTTACAGTTAGTTAGTTGATAAGTGATTGTGAAATGACCACCTTATGTGCCTGGTGATACCATGAGAGTGATGTCCATCACCACCATCTTCTCTGGGACAGCAGCCTGTAGATTCCAACCCAGAGATATATGTATGTATGTATGTATGCATGACCAGACCAGTAAGAGAAAGACTCTAAGTGACCAAGCCTGTCCAGATGGACATGATTAATCAGATTCATACCACAAGGATAAAATATGAGACCCTTATCTAGAGCAGATGAACAACCAAAATGAAGCAATCCCCTCATGAATAATACATGTTAGTGCTACACCGCATCTGTGGAGGACATCACCGCTAGCTCACAGTTTGAGGCTCACTGGTGCCAAAGAGACACTATCCTGATTGTCTAAGGAGATCCCTTTAGTGGCTAAATCTGTGATATGTGTGTGTGTGTGTGTGTGTGTGTGTGTGTGTGTGTGTGTGTGTGTGTGTGTGTGTGTGTGTTGGGGGAGTGTGTATTTTTGAATAAGCAACAAACAGTATAAATGTTACTAAAACTGGGCTGGAATCTATTGATCCTTAACTTATGGCTGGTCTCTGAACTACAGATTATCTTTTGAGCAAATTTTCATGCAAAAGAACAGGTCAAGCACTAACCTGTGTTTTAGGTAACATAAAACATTCCGTTTCAGAGGATAAAGTGTGAGGCATGGTGGTAAGCCAGGAAAATAACATTAATAAAGAATAAAAACAGATGCTCATCACTGGTGACCACCAGACTTTTATTAAGATAAACGTTAAGTGCTTTTGTCCAGAATATACAGAATTCATCAGAACTATATAATTCTCTGCCAGGAGCATTTAAATACAAAATCATTTAAACATTCAAGGCACCAGCTAGTTCATTAAAAATCATATGATCCACCAAGCATACCTTCCACATGTAATCTGAATGTAAGTTTAAATCAAACACAAATAATACACCTTAAAATATGTCATATGTTAAAATCTTAAACATAAAATATATAATATAAAAATATGAAAAACAATTTTAAATAAAATATTAACAAAACAGTTTTTTATAGCTTAGAAGATATAAATTACAAAACAATTTTAGCAGAAATAGTCAAGCCAGGTTTATTTGTCACATTCAACAATACCTGCCAAAAAAGTTCCATGTCCTAGTTTCTAAGTTTCCAATCACCTCCATGTAATGGATATAGCACTTTTTCTAAAATAAAGAAAATACATTTCTTATAATTAATACAATTGCATTAAGTGCATAGTTTCCATCTTTGGGTCTAATACTATAGTTATGCTTATATATTCTGGACCTTAAAGCTCTTTCAGTTTTCCTAATATAAAAGTATTCACAGGAGAGACAGCTAGAAAATACCCCTTTCTTGTTGCAATTAAAAAAACATTACATGGTAATGATAATGTTGTAGGGTAACCTGGATACTAATGGAACTACAGCCATTAACAAATCTACACCAAGGACATTACACATTTTGACAATCTACCCCCTGGTACCCTATCTTGTTCTCATTCAATATAATTCTTAAAATGAAACCCCCTTTTAAATACAACTTTTCCCCCAAGCAGTGCACACAGGGGTGTTCTTCATAGCCTGTCAAGAAGAATCATAGAATCATAGAATCATAGGTTAGTACTAAGCTAACTGCCCTTGCGAGCCATTGTAAGCCTAGCCAATTATCCCTTGTGAGACTCAAACCCTGCACCTTGTGCTTGTAAGGCAAACACCTTAACATTAGGCCACCCTCCCCCAACAGTAGTTTTCCAGTTTCTGTCAATAATACTTTTGATTTTGCTAAAATTGTTAGAAAAAGGGACAACCATAGAATTATTAAAAAAAAAAGTTTAGTTGAAGGTTTATCTTTTAACTTGAGTTAAAACTGCCCTTCAAAATAGGGAGGAAATCTTTATCCCTTCTCACTATAATATCATTTATAATTTCATAGATTAAATACAATGGGAACTTCTTTTAATAAACACTTTCCTCAGGTGACCAAGTCTCATTAAGAATTCATCACTTTCAGTAATCTCAGTTAAATTGTTGTGTAGATTATTGTCTACATTTTTTTACATGTTTATATGTATATTTTATACGTAAATTTTTCACACAGTCATCTTGCAATCAATAACTAGCAATCTGTTATATTTGGTTTATATACTTATTCTACTTTATATATTTATTATACTTGTTATATTTATTTATTCTGTTTGGTACAGAGAAAATATATATATATGTAGTTTTTATGAATGGCCTTCTATAATAGTGTTTTTATGTGCTAAGCCCCTTTTTTATTAATTCAAAGCTTTTTACGTATTAATTCAATGTTTTTTTTTAAATGTTAGTTTATATAGGTTCACTTAGTTATTAGAGTGAGTTTTTAAATGACATATATACTTGTTAAAGAAACTCTTTTCTGTTATGGTTATTAGGGATGTAACATAATTTCCTGAATTAATGAACTAATTAAGTTAGAACCAATTGGAAAGCATGGTGCTGCTTATTAACCTTTTGCTGTGATGGGTTTCTGATTCTGATGAAGTCTTCTGTAAGGCGGTGAAAGCACTTAATCCTGCTGTGTTTCACTTTCATCATGTGGTTTGGAATTATTAAATATCTACATTTATCATCTTTGAGCCAGTGTGGTTCTTCTTGCAAAGTTATTATTGTTTTACTGAGGAGGGACAGCCTTTATTGGAGCTCTGCTTGCCGGATTGTGTTTTAGTTTTTGACACCAGCGTTTTTCATATTGGGTGATTACTTGTGAAATGTAAATAATAATTTAAAAATGTGAGCTTGTGGGAAATCTTTATCCCTTCTCACTATAATATCATTTATAATTTCATAGACTAAATACAATGGGAACTTCTTTCAATAAACACTTTCCTCAGGTTATCAAGTCTCATTAAGAATTCATCCTTTTCAGATATTAATGTAGACAATCTGATAATTTTTCCCTTCACTTACCCTGCTTTAGTCATATTGGGCAATTACTTGTGAAATGTAAATAATTTAAAAATGTGAGCTTGTGGGAGTTTGTAGAAATAAAACTCACCTTATGTAGGTCTTTAGATAATTTCATATCCATAGAATTTATAATAGACAGATCAGAAGTGTAAGTAAATGTTTAGAAAATCTGTGGAATTGTATAAATAAAAAAAAATCTTGTATCTCAGGAAAGGTACCTCTTTAATGGATAAAAATATCTAGAATTGCACTTAAGCAATTTGGCATGGAAGAATGATTTTCAAACTACCTTTCCCAGAACCAGATAACTATGCTGGCAAAGACTAAGGGTGATTTAGCACCAGTAGCAACCTCTTTCTTTTGAAAAATGTACTCATCTTTAAAATATAGAAACTTATTCTTAGGTACTTTTTCTATACAGTGTTCAAATAATCTAAGAAATATATCATTTAAGGAAGGGGTCATGTATAATGGCTTCTTACACCATTGCAAACCAACAACATATTGAATACAAATGTAAACGTCTTTTATATCAGCTGTGTGTGGCCCGGTCTTTGAACCGGCCATTGTCACAGTAGTTCTGAAAGGGGGTTTCTGTATTTTTTATGGATTTTCAGTATGCTGAAAACCAATAGTACTATTTTTTTTTTTTGATATTTGAAAAAGAGAATAATTTCTCATTAATAGTACCTTGTAGAATAAATCTTTCAGCCACACATCCAGTTTGGCAAAGGTAAAATTAATAAAATTCTTAACTACAGTTTCATACAATTCATCATTAATTAACAATTCAGACATCACAGTTATATAACTACTACAATTCAGGTTCTATATTGTATAAACGAACAAGTAAAATCTCAGCTCACTTTTTATTGACCCCTGTTTCCCGAAGCTGCACAACATCAACCGGCCAAATCACTGATTCCTTTCCAAGGGAAAGAAATCATTTGGCCATTCTATTAAATCTGTCCTTTTCCCAATTGTAGTGAGATCTTGGAGTTAGTATATTTAGTTAGGGGGTGTGGGTGGCACAGTTTCCCACATCGGGGGATATGGGGGTAAAGCCTTCCACTCTTATAGTGTTTGTTGTAATGTAGTGTGCGTGTTTGGGCTACCAATTTCTTTCCCTTGAAAAGAAATCAGTGATTTGACAGTTCAATGTTGTGGAGCTTCAGGAAACAGGGGTCGATCAAAGGTGAGTCGAGATTTTACTCATTTGTTTATATAATATAGACCCTAGAATCCATACTAAGTAACTCATCTTCTTTTCTCAGGTTTCATGATCTGGAACTTCTTATCCAACATTAAAGAATTAAGTAAAGTTTTCTCATTGGTGGTAACATTAAAATATCTAAATTGACCCCACCTCTTATTTACATTCCTGAGATCTAAATCACATACTTTATCAAACAGGTTTAAAGCAGCAAGCACAGGCAGGTTAAACATACTGTGTCTGTGAAGGAAAAAGGCTGTTGTTAATATTAGACTTATCTGTTGTTCTATTTTGAAACCAAATCTGAAAGTTTAGAATCTGAATATACAATTACACTTCTATTAAAATGTCAACCAATTTCATATTGCTGCTATTAAAAAATGTAAGTCATTTAGAGAGCAAATTCAAAACTTCACCAGTAATGGTAAATAAACTGTAGTTAAAAGCCTCAAAGTTATTTTTAGATAATATTTTTCCAGCATCTTTATTACATTTCCACATATGACAAAGGCAATCTTACATTTATATAAATGAAAAACATACAAAAGTATATCACTTTAGTTGTAAACAGTTTACATCACAGACACCATTGAAACAACTGTAGTTGTAAACATTGTAAATCATTTATAAACCTTCTAGTCATTGTTAGTTAAGCATTATATAGCTCATTCCAGTCCTGCGGCTTAAACCTCATTCCTAATCTGCATATTCTTTTCCTACAATTCCCAATTTTTTCCTATGTAGTTTGCTCTGTTCCTTTTCTAAAGATCCCAATTCCAGTTGTCTTGTTTCTGTTCCAATATTAAAGTTGGTCTAGACTTCATTTTCCATTTTCTAGTAATTGCTTTTTTGGCAACCACCATAATTAGACTCAGCAAGGCTTTACTATGTCTAGGCAATTCCAATTCTGTAGCATAACTCAAAAAAATCATCTCCCCAATCAGTCCAATCTGCCCACCCAGTATCTTCAACACAGCGGCCCACAGGGAATCCCAAAAGTCTGCCAGCTCATCACACCTCCAAAAATATGTTCCCAGCTACCTCTTTCTTGCCCATCACACCTCCAGCATTTGCTATCCACCTGAGAAAAAATTCTTTGGCGTCTACTTGGAGTATAAAAATACCTATATAAATGTTTCCAGGCAAAGATCCTAAATATTCTAGACTTTGTTGCATATTTGGGAGATGTACATATATCCCACCATTGTCTCTTTGTGAATTGCTTATCCAATCTCTCTTCCCAGCCCTTTCTAAGCTCCTCTGATTCTTGTAATTATCATGCAGTATTTTATATGCTTTACTAATTATTACTTTTTTAATGGCAGCTTCTGTTCTACATTCTATTAAAAACTCTACCAGTGCTGGTCTTTCATTCAGGAGCCCCCTATTTATTTCCCTTTGTCTATACTCGGATATCAATACTTGACAGGGAAGGCAATCTCTAACCTGCAGTCCAAATACATTTTTGGCCTCTTCCCTTCTATTATCTTTCCCTTTCTTGTTATTTGTTCCCAATACCATGGTTCCTTTGCCAATTTTCTCCAATAAATTCCAGCCCCCTCTTGCCTATTATTTGTATCCCTGACCATAGTCAGCCCTATCGGCAAATTCTCTTTTCTCCATTCTTGTACTGGTTTGGCTCTTAGAATACTCCCTGCTTTTTTATGAATATAATATTCTGTATAATTTTGGTTGTTCTCCTTAAGAGACTGTATCCAAAATCCCAATCTCTCTGTATTTCTTGAGCTTCCTCCCTACATCATCATCATCCCTTTCCACAGTGAATTATAATTTACTGCCTGTGCTATGTATAACAGCTTTAACGGTGTTGCTCTAAAATACCCCCTTAAATTAGGTAATCCTAGTCCACCTTGTTCTATTGGTAGAATCAGCTTATCCCACTTGACCCTTGCTGTCTTCCCTTCCCAGATACAATCCTTGAACTTTAGAGTTATTTTTAGATAATATTGAGCAAATACTTACATCAGCACTTATTTCTTCTTCATGTTTCCCCCAAGAGTCTGTCCTTTGAAAGGAGTTGCTTGATGTGAGCTATGTGTTTTTCACCCTTGTTTCTGGTGCTGTCTCTGACTGGATGATTGGGCTGAGAATCTCTCAAAACTTCTCAGGGGGGGTTCTAAAAAAATCATTAGTGTTTAGGGGAGCATTATCTATTACAGACATGGTGTTAGTGATTGTTTGTTCTTAATGTTGCTTTTTTTTTTTGCTCCTTTTGATGTAAATGATGGATACTTTACTTATCAGAAGGTCTAGGTTTAGGATAAGCAGAATGATTAGCATAATTGTTAGTGTCCCTTTTAAGCTTTTTATCCTTCCTGGATAAAATAGTATGGGCCTTTCTAGTCACACAATGAAGACATCCTGGTGTTTAGACTTATATGAGGGGAAAAGAAGGTCTTCCAATGTTTTTGAATTCAGGGCCTTGATTATTGTTGATGAGGAGTTCTTTGTGAAGTAAGGACTTTTCCTCCTGTTTGGGAACTTCCAAATTCATAACCCTTTAAGAACCCTTATATTTTAAATGCATCCTTTAAAAATGAGTTGTCTGACTGATAGCTATGACATTTAAGCATGTTTTTCTCAAGGAAGTGAAGTTGATCTGATAGTGATCCAAATAAGTCATTGTTGCCTGATTTGGTAGATGTACTAAATGTATAAGAGGTGTTGAACTAAGACGCAACCCTCTCATCAGGTGTGGGTGATTCTATGGCAGATTTCAATCAATTGAGGGTGAGTCACTAGAGTGCCGTAATTCTTCTGCTAGCTAGGAACATGTGAATAGTCCCTTTGGTTCTTCCACCTTCAGTTTGAAAAGGAATAAAACAAGATAATTCTAAAAGTACTTTAATTAGATCTTTTAGACAGGGTGCTAATATTCTTTGTGATCAGGTCAGGGACAATATCTCTAAATAAGAAAAAAAAAAATCACGCACCAACAAAAAAACCCCAATATTTTACCTAATTGATTTGGTAGTTCAGTCATCCCACAGCAGTATCCAACTCCTACCCTTTATCTTTAATGTCCTCTGTTCCCAGCCCTACCTCTTTCTCCTTGCCTCATATAACACCATTTTCTATCCCTTACTTCCATCAGCTTCTCCATGTTATGTGGGTCTCTTTAGTTCATAGGTGTATACTAGGCTAACAACCACCAGGGCCTTTATAAGCCTGGCCATGCTACAAAAATGTACCTCGCAAGTTATATGTTTTAGACATTTGTATAGGAGGTAATTATCTGTTATGATATGATTTACTGACTACCTGTGTCCATCAGAAATATTGGTTCTAGGAACAGGGGTGAATTTCCAATTTCCCATCCAGTGATCCAAGTTCTGCTTACATAGAGTTAGGGAGGGACTTTGTTTCACATGGATGGGGAACCTGTTCCAGAGAAAGGGAATTCTCTGCAATACATATCTTGTCTCACCAACATGTCCTATTTATGTTGTAAGGAAAATTTAGGTATTTAGATCTAGTAGTTCTGATGCTGTTTGTTTTGCAGATGTTCAAAAGGTTCTTTACAGTGGAATCCAGGGATACTGTGAATTCCCGGTATAGATCACCTCTCAGTAGTCTGTAGGAGACCAAGTATAGACACAGGGCTTTGAGGCAATTCCATAGGGCATTGTGTTTATGCCCTGTATTCTTTTTGTAAGAAACCTTTGCAGACATTCTAGTTGCTGCATGTGTCTTGTCAGGTACATATTGAAGGGGGTATTATACTCAATGAAAGCTCTGATGAGGGCTGTGTTTGGTGATACAGTGACTTGCCTGGACCTAGATGTCTTGCACTTACTTATAAGTTGAACAACACTGAAAGATTTCCTTACTTCCTTTGATACATGTTGGTTGAAGGCCAGTTTACTGTCTACACGTGTTCACAGATCCCTGACTAGTAGGTAAACTCTTAGGTTCATAGGTGTGTACTAGGCTAATAGCCCTGGAGCCTTTACAAGCCTACCCCATAGGATTACCCTAGCATCATGCCACCTGACCTTAGTTTCCAATGCCTCTGTCGAGTAGAGCCACTGGAGTAATCCCTGGGGTGAATTTTTTATTTCCCATCCACTCATCAAGATTTCTCTTGAGGAGAGCCAGTGAGGTGCTCTGTCTGACATGTATGGGAAGTCTATTCCATAGCATGGGCAGTCTCTGGGTTATGAATCTGTCCCTCCAGCACATTCTGTTGATTGAGGTAATGAGGTTGAGGTCTCTGGAGCATGCGGTGCGGAGGGATTGGGATTTCTTTAGATGTAGCATTTCTAACAGAGCTGAGTCAGACATGGCTTTGTAAGTCAAGCAGAGATCACCTCTAAGTAGGCAATATGAGACAGAAAATAGTTGGTCATTTTTTGAGTCTGTCTATATAGGACAAGTGTTTAAGGCCTAGGATCCTCTTTGTGAGGTACTTTTGCAGCATATCCAGTTGTTGCAGGTGTCTAGTGAGGTACATGCCAAATGGGGCATTGTACTCGATGATTGGCCTAATGAGGGAAGAGTAGAGGGACACAATGACCTCTTTCTTCCTGGATGCAAAACCCTTAGTAATGAGATGTGTCACATAGAAGGACCTTCTGACCACAGTGGCAGTGTGGTAATCAAAAGAGAGGTTGCTGTCAACCTGTGTTCCCAGATCTCTTATAACGCCTTCTGTGTTCAGTGTTCAGTGGGTTTTTCCCAAAGGGGATGACGACACATATTTTGGCATTGAGCTTAACGCCATGGTTCTGACACCAGTCATTGGTCTCAGTGAGGCCTTTCTGTAGGATGTCAACATTACTTGGGGAGTTAATAATGGCTCCCAACTTACAATTGTCTGTGAGCTTTGTCAGCCAGAGTCCCTTCGTGTTGGCCTGGACTTCTGCAAAGTAGATACTAAAGAGGAGAGGATCCAGGACCGATCCCTGTGGGACTCCACTCGTGACTGGTTGTCAGTCTGACTTGGAGTCAGCTGTTTTCACACTATGGGTTCTGTAAGCCAGTTTGCAACCCACCTAGTGATATAGGGGTTGATGCCTAGCTTAGTTACTTTTTCTATGATTCCTGAGTGGGGAATGGTATCACAGACCTTGGTCAGATCAAGGTAGGTTGTATGAACCACCTTGCCTTCATCCACAGCTCTGGTGACTGACTCAAAGAAGTCGATCAAGTTGAGCAGGCATGATCTACCCTTCACAAAACCAAACTGTGTGGGATCCAGAGTTTGGAGATTCCCTAGAGCCTTGTTTATTAGGTCCATGATGATGCGTTCCATACCTTTGCATATCAGACTTGTCAGGCTAAAGGGGCGATAGTTCCCAGGGTCTGTAGTCTCTCCTCCTTTGTGGAGAGGCATGACTGTAGCAGTGTGCCATTCAGTAGGGTCAAAGCCTGAGGTGAGGCTGTGATTGAACAGGGCACACAGGTGAGGTGCCAGTTCACTCTGTAGTTCATGTAAAACACAGCCAGGGATATTGTCAGGTCCCATAGAAATTGTATTCTTGGCCTTGGACAGTGCTGTTTTAACCTGTGCAGCAGTAATGCTGGGTGCCTGGCAATCTACTGGTATTGTGATTGGTCCTTTGGGGGGGGGGTAAAGTTGGCAATGAATCTGTCGGCCAGTATATTGGCAATATCTGTTGGCTTGGTATAGGAGTTACCATTGTGCAGTAGCTCAAAGCAAATCAGGGTATTGCCATGGAGGTTCTTTACATAACTATAGAAGGCCTTGTGGTTGTCTTTACTATCTGCTGCAATTCTGTTTTCATATCTAGCTTTAGAGGATTTGATGAGGGATCTCAACGTTTTGTTGAGGCTGATAAGGGAGTTTTTCCAGTCTTGGGACTTCACCTTATTCAGTTTCCTCCTTCTGTTGTAGAGTTTGTTTATGGTTGGGGACCATCAGATTGGCTTCCTTTTTTTGGAGGAGAGCATCTTGGTTCTATTGGGTATGGTGAGATCCATGCATTTTTGTACGTGTTCATACAGTACATTGGTGTATGATTCGGTGGTCATGCAACTATTCTCCATTTGCATGGGTGCCGTGAAGTTAGCCACCTCTGTTCTTAGCAGCCCAAAGTTAGCTTTGGAGAAGTTTTTCAAGGTGGTTACCATTGCGGGGGGTCGGGTGGGGTGAGAAGGATGTGGATTTCCAAGGTGATTAGTTTGTGGTTGGATCTAACCAGGGAGTAGTTGACTATTGGTGTAGAGCAATGGGCACCCATGTTAGTAATGACCAGGTCAAGGATGTTGCTACCTCTAATGGGGGTAAGAATGAGCTGGTCCAGGGCATTGGAATTAATGAATTCCAGGAAATGTTGGGCAAGTGTATTGGTACATGAGTAGTTTTCCCAGTTAATGGAGGGGTAGTTGAAGTCACCCTGTATGAGAGTGTTAAGTTGGACCCTAATATTCTCCAGGGTGCTTAGGAATGTGGAGTGAGTGAATTGGGACATGGTTGGGGATCTTTAACAGGCTACGACCTGAATCGCTGTCTTACCCAATGTTAGCTACACCTAAAGTATCTCTGATGCATTATGTTGGGCTACCAGTCTGGAGGTGTGTGCATCCTTTATGAATATGGAAACACCACAGCCTTTGGAGCTTTGGTCCAGTTTCTGGCGCCAAAAGGTGTGGAAGGAGTTATAGCTTGGTAGTGCAGGGGTGCTTTCTGCTGCTTTGAACCAGGTCTCTGTTACAGCACAGATGTTGATGTTCTCCATTTTAAGGAGTGCTTTGAGTGAGTGCATTTTGAGATTTAGACTTCTAGAGTTGAGCAGCATGACCCTCAGATTGCATTTGTTTGTAGCTGTTACAGTGGTAATTTGGTCTTTGGAACACCACCTAAAAAGGCACTATAGGGTTGGCAAGAGCCTTGGCCAGTATCTGGAAGCCCAGGGGTGACAGATGCAGGCCATCTCTGGCAAAGTATCGAGGCCTGTCAATCATGACATCCCAGGCAGACAGATACTGGATCCCCTTAAAATGGGACCAGAAACATAACCAGTTGTTGTTTTATTGATGATGTAGTTTCCTGGGGTGACCAACTTTCCAAAAGGTACTACAATGCATTTTGCAGCTTTAGCACCAGTCATTTTGTCTGTGTTAGGCCCTCTTGTAAGATGTCAGTGTCTTGGGGGGATTCTATGACTGCTTCCAGAGGTCTTTGACATTGGCCTTGACTCCTGAGTAGTACATACCAAAGAGGTGCGGGCCTAGCCTAACACAAAGCCTTGAGGGACTTCACTGGTGATTGGCCTCTTTGGGGAGGTAGTCTCAACAGTCCTAACTTCCTGGGTCCAATCTCTGAGCTAGCTGGCTATCCAGTATGTTATATAGGGGTTTATAACTAATTTTGTAAGTTTGTTAACACTGCTTAAGTGTGGTATTGCATCAAAAATTGCCTTAGCCAGATCAAGGTAGGCAGTATGCACTTTTTAACCCTCATCTGTTGCCTTGATGACCTTCTCAAAGAGGTCCACCAGGTTCAGTAGGCATGCTGTTCCTTTGACAAAGCCACAGGAGGATGGATGTAGTGTCTGAAGGTCTCCTATGTCTTCGTTGATCATTTCCATGATCCTGTCCTTTATTACAAATACTGTCATATGCATTTCTATACCTAAGGCTTATACGCAATCTAGTTATGTAAATATTCTCTGCATGGCAGCAACAAAAATCCCTTCAATGTTGGTAATTCTTTAACAGTATGCTTATTAAAGCTTACTCGCATCTTACAGTCTCAGACAAGCTTACCTGATGGCCATTAAAGCAACAGGCACTGCAACAGCATGCATTTTGTGAATAAGAAGAAGCATAAATCAACAGTATAAAAATATGACAGAAAACCAGAACATTCTGCAAAATCAAGGTCAGATAAAAAGCCACTGTAGTACTTGTGTCTACCTTGGATGGGGGGATGCTCTGCACACTTACACTACATAACTGCTCCTTGCCTTGCTTGGACACATCCAGAGTCACTACGTGGGGGAGTGGGGTGCAACAAGTATGTTACAATTTGAAATATCTCTGGCTGACGGTGATGGCCCTGGCACATTTGTCATACCTCTCAACCTCAGAGCACAAACTCTGGACAAAACCATAAACAGAAGTGGAACAAATGCCCAAAAATAAGGACACTTTTAAAATATTGCTCTTATAAACTTAGAAAGATAACAGAATAGTAGGTCTTGCATTCGTATGAATTTTCTGAAGGGTATGAAATCTGAAACGCAAATGTCTGTCATTATTTTCTAACTTCATTCTTTAATGATTTGCCACTAATTCGTCAGAAAACTACAATTTTATGAAAAAACGGACCAAAAATGTGACGCAAAAATATAAAATAGCCACACAATACAGCTGGGAACCTGTCAAAGAAGGGACACGTTTTTAATATTAGTACTGTTAACTTGAGAAGCTGAAAAATAGGAGAATCTACATACATTTCTGAAATTAATAATCTATTACTCTGAATGTTACATTTTTTATTAATTGTAAACACTCCATGTTTTCTTCCAAATTTGCCATTTTGTGGAGAGATTATTAGGGGGAGAGCAACATTTTGAGCCAAAATCAGGAACAGTTGAGAGGTTTGGATATACCTAATTCTATAAAGTGATTTATTTGCTCGTACCTCTCAACCTCTTAATGCAGGAAATCTGGACAAGGCCAAATATATTGGAGGAACATACAAACAGTACTAAACATTGCTCTTGTATAAACTTAGACAGTTGACAGAATAACAGGTCTTGTTTAACATGCATTTTCTGAAGGGTGTGAAATCAGAATCTCAGTGCTGGCCATTATTTAGTGACTTCATTCCTAAATGATTGCCAGAAAACCACAATTTTATGAGGAACAAACTAAAAATAAGAAGCAAAAATCTATTCATTCTGCAAAAATTTGGAGAGATGAGAGGTATAGTTCAGCTGGGGCTGAGTTTGTCACACTCCCCCTTCACAAAATCATGGTCGAATGGGGCTTCCCCCCTGCAGCTATTCCAGTGTCCCATTACTTGGCTGTTTCACCCCATTTACCATAAACACTGTAATGTGCATACTGCTTTACTTCTACGATGATTTAGATTTCATTTAAAAGTTATATTTTACATTTTTCAGCACACACACTAATAGACATCTCCTAAACAAAGCAATGCAGTTTCACAATGAAAATAGACTTAGCATTAAAACTTCTCTGCCCTTGAAACTCACATTCATTGAAACAGCATCGAAACCCACATTCAAAGAAAATACATTTGGCCAGTGGCAGATAAAGATTAACTTTGGGCTGTTTTCAAATCATAGGCCCCTTGCACAGGAAACATACATGTGCTCTTTGATACACCTTCCTGATTGTATTAAATTATATTCCTTGTATAATACAATACAGTTGTTAGATGGCATTGTAAATTTATTGTTTTGAGCAGTTTTACAGTAAACAATGAAACAAAATACATGCAGTAATAATGACAAAACTGCCCAATTCAGAACATTTCCATCATAAAGGTCTACTCAAACTTCTACAATCCACCAGTATCAGTAAATATGCACAATCTCTGCAGAAGTAAAAGTCATCTAAATAATTCCACATTAAAGAGATCTGTAACTAACAAAGAGATTGTTGCTAGCACACAACTTTATATTTCATTGTTTCATCTACAAATAAAGTGCCTGTAGCTCTTGAAGAATAAATTGCCTATGTTGCACTAAAAATAATAAACTAGTAATATTGCAATAGGGAATGGATGACAAACTGATAACAGGTTCATCGTTACTAGGTATCTCCACCAAAGAAGACATTCTCAGGACTGCAGCATCAACCCTTTTAAAAGTACAGCACAGTACAGTATCAGTAATGCATTTTTATACTGTGGGAGTAGAACCCACAGCCTTCTACATCAAAAGCAAGTACATTACTTCTTGTGCTATTAACAATGCAAGCAGAGACAGCATAAGCAGCACTAAACTTCTCTTCAAGTTCTCTGCTCCTTGTAAAATGCACTCAACACTCAACTGTATCTCTCAACTTTGAAGCACAAGAAATCTGGAAAAAGCCAAAATTTATTGGGGAGGGGGGGACAAAAGCCCAAAAACTAGGGACACATTTTAAACATTGCTTGTCTAATCTTGGAAAGTTGGTAGAATAAAATGCTGTGTTACCACCATGCATTTCACTGCCAAGTCTTGAAGCCAGGGCCCTGTGCACTACAGTCAGAGCAGCATACCACTATGCCATATCAGCTGTTTCTTGAAAAACATGTAGACTGACACTATAATTTAGTGAATTCAGTTCTCACCATAGCTCTCAACTTCTTAGCACAAAACACCTAGATAAAGTCAATAATGGGGGGATACAGCCCCCAAACATATTCAGTGAATTCAGTTCTGACCATAGCTGTCAACCTGATAGCACAAAAAACCTGGACAAAGCCAATAGTGTGGGAATACATCCCCAAAAATGGGGACACATTTCAAATATTGATCTTATAAACAGAAAATAGCTAGAATAAAAGGTTTTGTGTTACCATGTACTTTCTGAAGAATATGAAGTCTGAAATTCAAATGCCTGTCATTATTTAGTGAATTCAAAATCCAGAAAAATACAGATTTTATGAGGATTAGAACAATAATATGAGGCAAAACTTTCACAAGTGACGGTGGGTAGGGAATTCAAGCTCTTGCTACCTACTCCCAAGGTACAAGATTTGAGTCTAGCCACCGGGTATATTTCCTGACTTCTTTCTAGCTACTGGGGTATTTTACACACACACACTTTGTTAATACAAACAAGTTCCTGAAGAGTTTCAGTCCAAACAAGTATTCTCCTGCAGCTTTGTTAATTCCACATAAGCCCTGCTCCAGCACAGTTTCAAAAAGAAATCCCCGCGAGATTGAGCCAAAGTCCGATCACCTTCCAGTCTATGCATTTACTGAGATCTCTGTATGCAGAATGCTGTCTTCCTAATCTGGACTGGTTCATCAACAGTCTGGATTCCTGCGCGCATGCGTGGGTTCTGGGAATGCCGATCACGCATGTGCAGAAGTCTGGGATTCACGTATTTTTTTTTATTTCTTTTTTTTTTTCTTTTTTTTGTTTTTCTTTTAATTTTTTAATTTTGTTTTCGTTTTGTTTTTATTTTCTGGGGGGGGGGGGGCTGCAGTCCTGTCGTCCAATAGCATGAGCTGCCACTGTATAGGACTAGTCAGACTAATGGGTCTGTAGTTTCTGGGATTTGTTGATGTTTGCCCTTATGAAAAGGAATGACCATTACAGTCCTTCATTCTTGTTGCACAAAGCCTATTTTTAAGACTATAGTTAAATAATAACTCCAGTGGTCCTAACAGGTCATATTGTAGAGTATTCAGGAGGCATCACAGTATATTATTGGGGCTCATTGAGGCTGGCTTATATGCCTTAGTGAGCACAGCCAAGACATGCTCTCTGTTTATAGTTGGAGGGCTTATGTTTGACAGTATTTCTTGGGACGTGGCTGGGGGTGAGTTGGAGGTAAAGCTGACTCCTTTATTCCAAGGGGAAGCAGGAGGCACTGACAGCAGATTATACTGACTAACTATTCCATGGATCACCAAAAGTACGTCTTCAAAGAGATGGATGTGGACCCAAGGAATGGACTATTGGAGTGGATAGTGGAGGGAGACAGTATCCGGAGAGGTGTTCAAGAGGGTATGTGACAGGTGGAGAAGGGTGAAGGTGAAAGGAGAGATGGAGTAGAGGTAATATGTTAAATAATCTTAAAGGACAGACTAGATGAGGTTATTGTCACTATCTCCTGTCAGATGTATGCTAATGTAATGTAACATATTGTAATGTAGAGTTCTTCATATGCCCTCACTTCTCTTTATTTACTCCCTTACGCATCTTAAGCATCACTTCCCTGCCGATATCTCTCAATCTGTAAGTGAAAAAAAATCTGGACAAAGTCAAAAATAATCAGGGGACAAGGGACCAAAAATCAGGGACAATTTTAACTATTGCTCTTATAAACTTAGAATAGTAAGGTGTTAGAATAATATGTTGTGCATTGGCATGCATTTTCTGATGGATATGAAGTCTAAAACTGAATTGTCTGCTATTATTTAATGACTTTAGTCCTCAAGGATTCACTAGCAAACCACAGATTTTATGAGGAACAGTCCAAGAATATTAAGCAAAAATCTGGACGTTCTGCAAAAATCCAAGCAGTTGAGAAGTATGTCCCTGCTGACTCATCTTCCAGCTACTTTAGTCATTTGTTCCCAGATGCCACACTTCCATCAGGCATCCCTCATCTCTGTCTACCAGGTCATCTCCCTAAACCTGCCCAAGTGTAATCTTATATCACACTTTGCTCAACCTCCATATTGCACCTCCCCTCTGTCCTGTGCCACCTGTCTTACCCCCTTTCTCTCATTTCTTTTTAACAAGAAACAGCTCTATTAAATTATCCCTTATGACATAGGCAATCATACATTTATATAAATGAAAATAAATGAAAACTTATTGAACATATAAAACATAATGAAAACATATTGACATATATTTTTGGTTGTAAAAATTATACATAATTTATAATCTATCTAGCCATTGTCATTCAAGCATTACATAGCTCATTCAAATCCTGTCTTCGTTTAAAGTTTACTCCTCCAAAATATTATTCTGCATGTATTGTTCCCATAATTCCCTTTTTTAATGTAATTTTCCTACCCTTTTCTAAAGATCCCATTAACAGTTAGTCTCTGTTACGGGTTCCTATTACATTGTAGAAACTATAAAACTTCGAACACTACAAGATCGAACTTGTATGTTTGAAGTTTTATAATTTTGAACAATGAAAAAAAACAAAAAAACCCCCAATAAACAGGAAGTAACTCTTGTAAGCACCCCCACACCTCCCGCTCTTTAAATATACCAACTCCAAGATCGCACTACAGTGCAGTAAAGGGAAATCTTTCCTTTCCGCACTGTATTGCAATCTCGGAGTTAGTATATTTAATGAGCGGGGGGAGGTGTGGGGGGGTGCAGGGGGGCTTGCCCCCCTGCTTGCAAGACTTTATTTCTTTTTTTTTTTTTTACTTAATCGAAGTTCTGAAACTTCGAACATAAGGTTTCGACCTTATGGTGTTCAGAGTTTCAAAACTTCGATAATGTAATAGGAACCCTCTGTTACTATATTCACTGCTTCTAATACAGTTGGTTTAGATTTCTAGTAATTGCTTTTTTGGCAGCCACCATAATTAGACTCATCAAGGCCTTACAATGTCTAGGCCATTCTAATTCTGTATCATAGCTCAAAAATCACTTCTTCAGTTATAACAGGTTGCTCACCCAGTATTTCTAATAGAGTAGTCTGCAGGGAATTTTTAAAAGTCTGCCAACCCATTACACTCCTGAAAAAAGATATGTTTCCAATTACCTCTTTCTTCCCCTTCACACCTCCTACCTTTGCCACCTACCTGAGAAAAAATTCTTTGGAGTCTCCTTGGGGTATAAAATACCTATGTAAACACTTCCAAGAAAAGATCCTAAATCTTTTAGACTTTGTTGCATATTTAGGAGTCATGCATATAACCCTCATTGTTTTTTGGGAATTGCTTACCTAATCTCTCTTCTCAGTCATTTCTAAACTCTCCTGATTAATTCCTATAGTTACCATGCAATATTTTATATGCTCTATTAATTATCCCTTTTTTAACAGCATATTCTGTTCTAGAGTCTACTAAAAACTCTACCAGTGCTGGTCTTTTTCTTAGGATCCCCCTATTTATTTATTTTTGCCTAAAATCTAATATCAGTGCTTGATAGGGAAGGCATGCCCCCTTCTCTTGTCCTCATTCATGTCTCCCTTTTCTCTGGTCTGTCTCACTTCATTCACCATTTCTAGCCTTACTTACCTCACCCTTGTCTCTTGAAACCCTGCCCCTGTGTAGTCTAATATCTCATTTGCTCCACCTCCATATTGCATATTCCCTCTGTCCTCTACCACCTACCTTACCTTCTCTTCTGTCCTCATTCATATCTCACTTATTCTGGTCTCACTCACATCAGCCTCCTCTTCTCACTTCACTCATCTCACCCTTCTTTCTTGGCCTCACTCATTTCACCTTTCCTCTTCTGACCGTTCTCACCTATCCATTCCTTTCCTGGTTTCAGTAACCTCAGTGCTGCTCTCATAGACTTACTCATCACCACCCCGTTCCTGGCCTTACTCTCCTGTCCTGACCCCATGTAACCCCTCCTTTTCTGGTCTTGTGTATGTTATTCTTCCTCTTCTGGGCTCTAGCCCTCTTCTTGCAGTCCCACTCACCTCACACTTATCTTCTTGTCCTCACATGCCTCGTGCTTCTTCTCTTCACTCCATCTCCTCTGTTCCATCACTGACCTCTTCGACTATCACCTCAAGTTATGTCTCAGTACCAGTGCCCGTACTACCCTAAGTGCCTCCTTACCCACCAGTCCTTCAGTCAGTGATCCCTCTGGTTATATGTTTTCCCCTGCTAGTCCATAGTCACACTGTTGACCTTCTCTGCAGGGGTATTAACCAGCTGCTCTTCACTGTTTGATGGCTAAATAACTGCCCATAACATTCCAGAAGTGGGCTTAGCTAAAGTCTTTATGTGGGTAATATAACCCCATTTCTGTCCTCTCTAAATAAGCAGCAGTTTATTTATTTAAGGGATGTACAACAACATCATTCTTTTTAACTTGAGAATTGCTACATGTACATGACAGGTAGTATATTGTTTATATATTTATTTGAATACCGATGGGTGAACTAGGCCTACTAGTCAATTTTCAGATTCAGGATGGTGATAATAAATAGAAAGTATTAAGATAAGATATATAAAAACAGACAACAGACAAAAGAAAAATGCTCAGATAAACTAATACACCATTAACCCACCAAGAATGATAAGTCCCCTACTTCTAAAACAAGGTCAGTAAAGCAGCAATAAAATATCTAGTTAGCAGATTATATCAGTTCTAGTGGGTGGTTACTAGCAAAATGAAATTATGTAACAACTTGCTCTATAAGAAAAATCTATTCTGTTTTTTG
This sequence comes from Protopterus annectens, assembly GCF_019279795.1. Taxonomy (NCBI): domain Eukaryota; kingdom Metazoa; phylum Chordata; order Ceratodontiformes; family Protopteridae; genus Protopterus; species Protopterus annectens. The sequence goes on along the minus strand of NC_056748.1, from coordinate 524,477,522 downwards.
GTGTCATGGAGAGCCACAAAATTCTCTTAGCACATAACAGGTATGATACAGAATTAATCCCATCTAGAATACCAGTCAATCACTGAACACACACACACACACACACACACACACACACACACACACACACACACACACACACACACACACACACACACACACACACACACACACACACACACACACACACACACACACACACACACACACACACACACACACACTCACACTCACACTCACACACTCTACTGCGTGCAACTTTGAAAATTGTAAGTTATTCACCTATTCATCTACAACATGTCTTTGGGCTATAGAAGGAAACGGGAATACCTCACAAAATCTCAAGCCTTCACAGAGAGGAAGTGCAGATTTCATACAGAAGGGGCACCAGTCAGGACCAAACTGGAGAAACAACAAGAAGACAGTAATGCTGACCAGTGTAACCACTATGGTACTGTGTAGAAAAATGAATAATGTGGCCTTACAGTAAGTCCACTGCATGTGATACATGTAACATTGACCTACATCACGTAACTTCTTTTTTCACATAATTTAACACCTTTATTAAATTATCACTTAAGATATAGACAAACATATATTAATATCAAAGAACCCACACTGTATTATCACTTTTCCATTTACGTACATTATACATCACATATATTTTTCTTTATAACTATCATTAGTCCAGCATTACATAAATTGCTCTTTTCCTGCCTTCCCTTAAACTTCATTCTTCTTCCTGAACAATATTCTGCTTGTATTGTTCCCGCAATTTCCATTTATTTCTATGTAATTGGCTCCTTCTTTTTTCCAAAGATCCAGCTTCCATTTCTTTTATCTCTGTTACAATATTCAGTGTTTCAAATATAGTTGGTTAGAGATTAATTTCCATTTTGTAGTAATTGCTTTTTGGCAGGTACCAGAAGTAAGTTAACAAGGCTACTATAACTAGACAATTCAGATCTTGTGTCCAAGCTCAAAAGAATAATTTCCTCACTTAAAGCTGTCTTCTCACCCAATATTTCTGAAAGGATACATTACAAGGAATTTGTAAAGGCTGCTAACTCATTACACTCTAAAACATATCCTCCCAATTCACCTCTTTATTCCCCATCACACTTCCAACATGTGCCATCAACCTGAGGAAAACATTTTTTGAAGTTGGCTTGGGGTACAAAAATACTTCTGCCAACACGTCCAAGCAAAAATATTAAACCTCCTGGATATTGTTGCAGACTTGGGAACCATACATATGTCCTTCCATTGTTCCCTTGTAAATTGCTTATCCAGTCTCTCTTCCCAATATTTTTTAACATCCTCTGATGGATTCTTGTAGCTATCATGCAATATTTTATATGTCCTACTAATTATCCCTTTTTAACAACAGCTTCTGTTTTATATTCAACTAAAAACTCTACCAGAACAAGTCTTTCACTTAGGATTCCCCTGTCTCTTTATCTTTGCCTATCCCCTGATATCAGTCCCTGATAGGGAAGGCAGTTTCCAGACTGCAGTCCAAATGTCTTCTTTGCTTCATCCTAGTCTATTACCTTTCCATCTGTAGTTATTTGCTCCCAATATCTTGGTTCCTTTGCCAGTTTTCTGCAGGTGATTCTAGCCCCCTCAACTATTTTCTGTACCCCTACTTGCAATTATCCATATCAGCAAAATCTCCTTTCTCCATTCTCGTGTTGGCTTAGTTCTTAGAATATTTTCTACTAATCTATGAATACAATATTCTGTATGGTTGTTGTTATTTTCCTTAAGGATCTGTATCTAAAATCCCAGTTGCTCCTTATTTCTTGAATTTACTCCTGCCTCATTATCATCCTTTTCCACTTTGAGTTATAGCCTTCTGCTTATGTTATGTATATGAAGCTTAACTGTGTAACTCTAAAATATCCCTTCAAATCACGTAATCCTAAATTACCTTGTTCTAGTCAAGGCTCATCTTATCCCAATTAACTCTTGTCCTCTTAACTAGATAAATTCCTTCAACTCTTTATTAATTACTATCCACAACTTCTCCTCTGGTTGATAAAAATATGCCTGCTCTCTATATAAAACTAACTGGATTAAAACAATTTCACTCTTTGTACCTTAACTATTCATATCCATATACAAGAAGTTCCTGTTTCACAGTTTTTGTATTACCTGTTCTTTATTCTCTTCCCACATATCCTTAGCTGCTTAACAAAAGCACTTTAATCCATACTCCTAGATACTTCCAACTTATAATTTCCCTATAAATATGGGTATTGCTGAACCAATTCATATGTGGGTACACAATTTACAGCCATAGACTTTATGTTCATTAATTTTATACCCAAAAAAAGACTCAAAACTGTCTCAAAATGTCCCACAACACTGAGGTGTCCTTTTCTGGATATATCAGGTACAAATTAATATCATCTATAAATAAATTATTTTCTTGATTATCATACCAGTTTATTCTGGAATTTCTGAGTCCCCTATTTTCTTTGCCTATGGCTCTAAATATAAAGAAAATAACAGAGGGGGAAAGGACATCCATACCTGGTTGCTCTGTTCATACACAGCTTATCAGAGAGGATCCCTTCCACTTTAATTCTTGCCTCTTTCATTGCCCTTTTCATAAAATTCCAGCTTACTCTGTCTAATGCTTTCTCTGCATCAAGACTCACCAATAACAGTGGCATTTTCCTATATTCTGCTTCTTTCTGGATCATCATTGTTCTATTAATGTTGTCAAATGAGTGCCTCCCCACCACAAAACTACATTGATCCATGTCTGTCAATTACATTTTCCATTTTTTAGCTAGTATAGCCACCACAGCTTTTTTCCAAGATATTAGTGCTTCCCTTCCTTTTAAAACAATGTTACAAAATATATAAGATCTTTATCACTGTCTTCCCACCTAACTTCCAAATTTCTACAGGAATGCCATCTGTTCCTGAAGATTGATTGCACATCACTGTTTTTATCTTATCTCCTGCTATCTTTACTGTTAGATGTTGAGCCTCATCTATCTCTAACCTTGGCATAATTAAGTCTTCTTTAAATATTTCCATTTGTGTTTTTTTTTCTTGATTTACACATTTATGTGCTTTATACAAATTTTTAGAAATGTTCCAATCTTTCTCTAATACTTCTACAGGATTTCTGGTTATTTTTCTTGCTATAGGCTCCCTAAGTTTGGTGACAACCCTTTCTACATTTCGTTGCCTAAGACATTGTGCTAGAAAGTTTTTGTGTTCTGGAATTATCATCATAAAATAGTTGCACAACAGCATTTTTTTCTAAATACATGCATATTATCCAGATACTGCCTTATTTTCTTTTTAACACTCTGTACCTCTTCTTCTTCAGTGAGATTCCCCTTATTCTGCAATATTTAACCCTTGTTAGCCCTTTTAAATAATTCCTTTTATATTTTAAATATTATCCTTTTCTCGTTTCCTCTTATTTCTACATTTTCATTTTATCCCAGTCACTAGCTATAACTTCTGAAGAAATTTCTATTTTCCTTAATAGCTCTTGAATAATTTCCACTACCCATTCCTCAAATTCCTTTCTTTTTAACAGATAGGAGGGAAAGCACCAGTGTGTCATTTTTACTATGTTACCCTGCATTTTAATCTTAGTTTTTCTTGGTGAGTGACCTGAAATAGTTATTGAATGTATGTCAGAGCTTTCAAATAAATACAAATATTCCTGTGAAATATAATTTCTATCTAGTTTAGCCTAGTTATTGTACCTTGGGGAATAATATGTTAATTCTGTCTGAGTTCCAACTACTGAATTCTTGTCTTCCATATCAAACATTTTCATAAATTTCTTCCATCTTTTGTTATATTTTTCCCTTCTAGGTCCCCTTGATTCATCCTTGCTGTTGCAAATAAAGTTCCAGTCCCCACCTATAAGTAATATTCCCTGCTAAAAGCTGGTTATTTCTCCTCCCAATTTACTCCATAATAGTAGTTTGTGGTGGAATATCAATACATGTCAGTTTAACCCTCCTCTCTTGCCAGTAGCCCGTTACTACCACAAATCTACCATTATTGTCTTATTTTCCTCTTCTATGACTATTGGAGCCCCTCTAGCAATTTGTAGAATTAATACCCTCTTCCTTTGTCCCAGATATTCTGCTGAATATCTGTCCTGAAATTCTTTCATTTTCAACTTTACATGTTCATTTCTTTCTAAATCTGTCCCCTATAGCACTTATAATTGCACTCTGCATTTCTCAGTATAATTCAGTACTCTTTCCATTTTGTCTCTAACTTTGCAGCCATTTACATTCCAAGAAAGTATTGATACTGTAGCCATTATGATAAAAAATGTTGTTCCCACCTATTATAAATGACAGTTTTCTTGCTTGTGTATTTCCAGCTTTTATGTTACAGGCACACAATAATGTTTGGCAGGCTGATCTGCTTCTTCTCATCTCCATTTGAATCTATGTCACATTTTCAAGACTTTTTGTTTAATGAAAATGCTCAAACAAAAACATAACATATTAACATAAAATAAACACACAAAATAAACACACAAAATTATGTGCCTCTTCAAAAAATAAAGTTTTTAGTCCTCCAGATGGGAACAATTGCTTCAAATTGACAGCTGTACTACAGGCATTACCTAACCTGAAATTAAGGATACCCATGGTAACGCATGTTACAGCCTGTGTTCCTACTTGCACTGATTGGTGTGTGTTCTTTTCCTATGTTTATTTCTCTCCCTACTGTGAAAAACAACTTCTATGCTTTCAGAAAACATCAATGTTTCCCCTTAAGAAAATGTAGACTGGCTATCTTTAAGTTAAATAAAATGGTACACTGTTCTATTAACTGTGTTAAAATATTAAGGTTGCTAGGGAAGCTTATAACTCTTACCAACTTCCAATACTTTCAGACTTTATTTTTCACTGAACTGCTTGCCTTTATACCTTTACATTTTGTATTTCCTATAGCAAAGAATGCTCAGAATTTTCATGATTAATTGCTTGCACCTCCAGACTACTTGTCTCCGTGGAAACTTAGCCAGCAATGAGGGAAAAAAAAATCTAAGAACTCTGCAGATGCATGAAGGAATCTTTGAGAATTTCACTTATAACAGAATACACAACTGCCTTCCACTGCATACTTCTTGACTCCCACTGAACATTTTCTAATGGAAAAAAAAACAAGAGCTAATATCATTGCAGAGGCAAGAAAGTTCACATTTTTTTCATGGTTTTAATTGTTTTTTCTTAGTTTACAAGCCTACTTGCTTGCAAAAATATTTGTTTATAGATTAAGCCAAATTCATTAATCTAGACATTTCCCTTTGGAGAAATAAGAGAAAATATCTTTATCTTAATTCTACATATAATATAATCAGTGCATTTTTACACCCCTCTACCCTACTGGACCCAGATCATAGCATATTAACCTAAACTTCTTTTGTTCAGCCTCTGTTCTCTTCTCTTCTCTTGTTACTCTTTAAAGCCTATGTTTCTTACAACTAAAATGTACCTGTGTACTTTAATATCTTTAACACATGTAACAGTTGCTGAAAAGACTCCTCCCCCCACATTTTAAATACCCTTGACTACATACTACACAAACCTGCTTTACTATATAACATGTAGTTTATATCATGAAATGTTTTATATAAAGACTATGAAGAAAACATTTGTTTTACTGTTACTTTCCCCCTTTTGATGTTCTTCTAAACATTTGTATATATGCTTTACAGTCCACTGACAATTTTAACAAAGCCAACAAAGGACCAGTCTTTCTCAGCTACTTTTTTTGCAAAGCCATATTTCAAAAATGTGATTGATGCTTTATAATCTCACATTTATTCATTAATTTCAATGTTTCTGGTCTTCCTGTTCATCTCCAGCTCCCAACACCAGACTGTACTGCTGTTTCTTCCAGTCATAGAACTTTGAAAAAGGTTTGACTGGCAAAGTCTTTCTATGAGCTTTATTGTCAGAAGAATGAGAAGCAGAGTTCCCATCTATTTGCTGGCTCACTTTTTGTTGGATAAACGTTTTTATTTCCTCCTTAGGCTGATCTGCATAAAAAATGTCTTTGATCTTCCAGGAAAAAATATCCTGAGGACAGCTGGATACAGCAGCTTGAATCTCACATCTACCTCAAGACATGCCCTGATTGGTGGGATACATTTGCTTCTCTTCTGCTTGATGTATAGTGACTAATCATTTTCCACTAACACTGCAGTGCCCAATTTTAATACCTTTCCCCTTTTGTCACAGCTTTGTCAAGATCAACTCTTTCTGCTGGTATGATTGCATCTTTACTAATATAGGTCTTGGCTGCTTCCTCGTGGTCAGGTTTGGAGTATAGACTTGATATGCCCTTTCAGTTAATAAATCCTGCTATGGAATAACAGCACAATTGCTTATCTGTGCTTTCATAAAATTAATACAATCTGTTCCTTCCAGTTTGTCTGGTATAACAGCAAATCTTAGGTTTTCATTGCGCACACTGTCTTCTAAGTTGACCATTTTGTGAAATAGCTCTTCTTGAGAGAAGTCTCATACTCATCTAGCATTTTGTTCATTTCAGCCTCTGATTTTTGCAGTTTGAAAAATTAATTTGAATAGCTAGTTGAAGCTTCTGCTTTTTCCAGCCTTTTGTTGTTTGAGTTGATATACTTCTTCAGTGTTTCATTTATTTAATCATATCTGCATACATTTGATTTAGTTTTCCCCCTAAATTACTGGATGCCATCTCTTGTTCAAAATATATGGCTTTAACTGATTTTTGCTGAACAGCCACAGTATTCATCTCAGTCATTGTTTTCTCTTCAACTTTTCTAGTTAATTTTCTTTCAGGTTCTCTAAATTTCTTCTTTGCTAGCATCAGCACAGTGTAATTACTAGCCAGTAACTGAATTTTGCTCAGACTCTCAGTATCAATACCTATTATTACTCAGTTTTTTTCACACTATGATAGCTGAAATTACGCTGTTAATCAGGGTGCAGCCATCTTGGAAGCCTTATACCACTTGACGTCTTTCTCCAAGAATTCTGAACAAAGTCCCAAAAAGCATAGTATTTTTAAATATTACTTTAATTCACATAAAAAATTATAGAACAACATATTTTGAATCAACTGGATTTTCTGGATATATTTCAATGTCTTAACAATGCAAGAAGTCTGAACAAGCTAAAAATTATGGTGGAACAAAGGCCCAAAATCAGGGACAGATTTTAAATCTTTAAAAGTGAGATATAAATTGTTCACCTATTTATTGTATTTGTTACTGTCTGATAAATTAAAGCTGTATCTTTCAGAACATGGAGATTTTCTCGCTCTGGATTTTGGAGGCTCTAAATTTCGTGTCCTGAGGGTAAAGGTATCAGAAGATGGAAATCAAAAAGTAGAGATGGAAAGCCAGTTCTATCCAACACCAGATGAAATTGTACATGGTTCTGGTAAACAGGTAAACACCTTTCTACTAGATTCTACTAGAATCCTCCCTCTGCTTTCTGTTATGATATTAGATTTACTGTGTTTATTTCTTTTGTACAGCTGTTTGATCACATAGCTGATTGCCTGGGAGACTTCATGGAAAGACAGAAAATTCAAGATAAGAAGATGCCACTCGGATTTACATTTTCTTTTCCGTGCAAACAAAGCCGATTGGATGAGGTATGAGAATATGTTTTCTTTGTAGGATGTTAACATTATACCATTCACTGTAAAGACAAAGTCATGGCCTTGGTGCTGAAACTGAAATTCTGCACTGAACATTGTATGAGTTACTGATGCTATGTTTTTTGATGTCACATTTTGTAATGTAATAATTATGATCAATTAATAGCAGCATGTCTTGAGTGAACTGATTATTTCTTTATTCCATCTGAGTTCTGAAGCTGCTTTATTTGTTTGTTAATTAGAATTTCTGTTTGAGGTTATTTGCCCCTGCATCTGTAAACAGCAGACTATTCTTGTTGTGTATAACACCCTTGTCTGCTTATATGAAATGGTGCCAATGAGATAAAAATTAAAGTAACAAGCATATTTTTGCATGCAGAATTCTATTTTATTATTGGAGATTTATAGTAACAATTTATTTTGCAAAACCTAGTTAGGATGACAGAGTAAAGATATATGTTTACATCCACTCATTCTTTGTGGCAACATAAGCTTGATACATGGCTGTAGATGTGAGAGCTTCTGCAATGTACTGGACTGGTTCAGCGCCAGTCACACTCTGGACAAGACTCAATCTGTAATGATGATACAGTATTCATGTCAGACATATGAATTTAAAGACATCTGCCATCTTCGGACAGGCGCACACTAATTAGTCCGGTACAGTTCCATGGCTGAAATCCTTAGGTGCATTCAAGTCCTGTCACCATCTGGGCGACTTTACTCGACTGAGTTTGAGTCTGGTGAGACCTATTTGTCTACATTACTGATGATATAAATGTCATTCCTGTTCACAAATCCTTACAAGAATCCGACTGCATGAGCCTTCACTGGTGTCATCAAGGGATACAGCCTAGACTACAGCCCAGGTGACCCAGGTTTGAATAGCAGCTCTGGAGCTTGACAATGCAGGCAGGGAAGCTGGGTCATGCCTATCCAGGCAGGGTAAGATTGATGATTCGGCTTACCTTATGCCACCCCTGTACAGACATAAACAGAGACATAGCTGGAGCATGGAGACTCATCATGATGCAAGTGCATGGAAAATGTGGGACTGGCAAACTAGGTGAGTCACAATAAACCTTGCTGGCACATTTGAAAGAGCATACATGAGCTGACAATGGGGCATACATACATAGTCCTTGCAGGGACATAAGTGCCACTAGCAGGGGAGGTTTTAAGCCATATATGAAATGCTCACATTGTCAGGATGCCAACAAGAGTGTAAATTACCCCAATGGCTGCCTGAATGATGCTCCCCCTACACACACTTAGGCAACATAATGTCTGAGCTAGGGGAAGCTTGTTAGTTGACAGGCATGGCAACAAAGTCATACCAAAAAAGTAGATTCCAAATACATGGCTGTATTTTATAGTGACCGTGTCCTCTGGTCACCATTCTTACTGTGTCATCTATCAACGTTAGAGGGTCATTCCCTGCCTCTAATGACCTTTCTGTTTCTCTCTCTCTCTACCTTTCCCTGATTGCCACATTACATTGAAAGGAATGAGATAAGGGTTCTGTCATTCTATAACAGACTTTGATTGTAACTTCAGAAACTTAAAATATGTCCATAATTTCTGTGATACTTTCTTTTCTACACAAATATTTCAGAAGAGCAGGACTTCTCCAGTGTGAGTGGTACTTTTTGTAAGAACCCATCCAACTGTACAAGTTCTTACTCAGATTTTTTTCTTTATCCTTTTTGCCCTATGACTGCTGACCATTAAGCCTAGTTGGGCATGGCATATTTATTCCCCAGTGCTAGGAATTTCACTTGGTGCTGGGATGAGAACTGCTGTCTGGAAGGGGACATCATTGTTGCAGGCATGATGGTGATTTGTGTCCTCATTGGCATCCTGGCAATGAGAGTGCTTGTAGTGGTTTTAACCTTTCCCCAGGGCAGAGGGAAATCAATCCACATTAACAGAGATGTCCATAGTGCCTTAATATTGTGAGTGCATGCTTCTGCATACCCACGTTAGAGGCTTGGGGAGACAAATGAATGCTCCCAAAGCTACACAGTTACATCACTGCCCCTCCTCCAAGGGATCATGGCAGTGCACAACTGACTCTGCTCCCCATCCAGGATGTCTCCCCTTCAGTTCAGTTAGCTGCCCAGGCCACTAACTTACCTCTGGTCACCTGAACCATAGTCAAGGCTCTACCCTCTAAGCCACCAAAGCTGATTTTTACATAACAAAAATGGGGGGTATCTATGCTGTAATAAAGCAGTCAGTCATTTCTGTATTATAGTAAAACAGTCAGTTCTATAATGTAATAAAGCAGTCAGTCAGTCAGTTCTGTACTATACTACATCAGTCAGTCAGTTCTATACTGTAATAAAGCAGTCAGTCAGTTCTGTACTATACTAAATCAGTCAGTTCTATACTGTAATAAAGCAGTCAGTCAGTACTGTACTAAAGTAAAACAGTCAGTCAATTCTGTACTATAGTAAAGCAGTCAGTTCTATACTGTAATAAAGCAGTCAGTTCTGTACTACACTAAATCAGTCAGTTCTGTACTATACTAAAACAGTTATGTACTATAGTAAAACAGTCAGTCAATCATGTACTGTAATAAAGCAGTCAGTTCATACTAGTCAGAAATGCATCATTTTGGATTTCTTGCTGCTGCAAAATTTTGTGAGCTAGAAAAGATGTTGCACCCTGTAATCAGAAGTGCTAGTGTGAAAGTTAAGGGCTGGTTGGTCACAGCATTCTGTTTGTTATTGTTTGATGCAGACAGTTTCACCCTTGTAATCACAAGTCATGGTATACATGTTAAGGACTGTTTGGTCACAGCATTCTGTTTGTTATTGTTTGATGTAGACTGTTTCACCCTGTAATCACAAGTGATGGTGTGGATGTTAAGGACTGTTAAGTCACAGCATTCTGTTTGTTATTGTTTAATGTAGACAGTTTCACCCTGTAAGCACATGTGGTGGTGTAGATGTTAAGGACTGTTTGGTCACGGCATTCTGTTTGTTATTGTTTCATATACACAGTTTCACCCTGTAATCACAAGTGATAGTGTGTATGTTAAGGACTGTTTAGTCACAGCATTCTGTTTGTTATTGTTTCATACAGACAGTTTCACCCTGTAATCCCAAGTGATGGTGTGCATGTTAAGAACTGTTTGGTCACAGCATTCTGTTTGTTATTGTTTCATGTACACAGTTTCACCCTGTAATCACAATTGATAGTGTGCATGTTAGGGACTGTTTAGTCACAGCATTCTGTTTGTTATTGTTTGATGTAGACAGTTTCACCCTGTAATCACAATTGATAGTGTGCATGTTAGGGACTGTTTAGTCACAGCATTCTGTTTGTTATTGTTTGATGTAGACAGTTTCACCCTGTAATCACAAGTGATAATGTGGATGTTAAGGACTGTTTGGTCACAGTATTCTGTTTGTTATTGTTTCATGTACACAGTTTCACTCTGTAATCACAATTGATAGTGTGCATGTTAAGGACTGTTTATTCACAGCATTCTGTTTGTTATTGTTTGATGTAGACAGTTTCACCCTGTAATCACAATTGATAGTGTGCATGTTAGGGAATGTTTAGTCACAGCATTCTGTTTGTTATTGTTTGATGTAGACAGTTTCACCCTGTAATCACAAGTGATAGTGTACATGTGAAGGCCTGTTTGGTCACAGCATTCTGTTTGTAATTGTTTGATGTAGACAGTTTCACCCTGTAATCACAAGGGATCGTGTGGATGTTATGGACTGTTTGGGCACAACATTCTATGTGTTAGTGTTTGATGTAGACAGTCTATAATTGCTCTGGTGTTCTGTAGCGTAGGAAAAGCTAGTACTGTGTTATAGTGCTTGCTTGTTATGAAGCTGTTCTGTCAAGGTTGCACAGAAAATGTGCATCAACCCTGTGGATATCCTAGTAATCAAAGAAACAATCAAGTGAATACATAAAATGCAACAGGATAGAATCTGTGAGCTCACTATCTGTTTATGTCATTTTATTGTCAGAATCAAAGCATGCAGCTTAAAAATGTTAGGTGAGCACTTTCATCACACATCAGGATTTCATCTGCTCATTTGATTTATATTATATTATATACACTAAATAAATCTCAGTGCCAATTATTATAAATGACCAATCAGGGTCCTAAGTAAGTGAAATTGGTCATTAGGAAATCTAAGAAATATATTACCTCAACAGAGTACTAACCTGAAAGGGGGGGGGTGCTCATTGCTTGACCCCTGCTGGAGGGACTTTGCCGATTTCAGAGTGGGTGATGAGCGGTGAGTATCCCCCCCCCCCATTTAGGTGAGGTGCCTTATATCTCTATGCTATTTAAATACAATTCTATGTAGCATTCACATTTTAATACCAGGATCAAACATGTAGAAAATCTTTCCAACTATCTACACTGTTATCCCAGTTAATGTGAATATGATTATTAAGTAGCAGTTTATGGGTGGATGTGTGGGCTAGTAGGATCCTCTCTGTTAGAAACTTTCTAAAGGGAGCCATAAGCATAATAGTGACCTTTGCTCATGGAGCTTAGATTTGATTTGATTTGTAAATAGACCTAACTTGAATATATTGTCAAAAGGGAATGGATCCTTCTGACCAAACTAACCTACTCTCCTCAAAGAAGACAAAATCTTTATGTGAGCCAGAAAGGAAATACTCCCCAAGGAACAATGCTCCTCTCAATCCAGCTCTTCCAAGACACAGACAAGGGATCCATTCTGATACTTTCTCCATATTAATTTTTTATTTTTATCTTCACTTGTTAATACTGGTACGGTAATACTGATTAATATATATCTCTGTTTATACCTCTCTGATTGAATTCATTGAATTCTGCTTTAATGTATATTTTCTGTATATGTTAATGTAATCAAACCAACTAAATTCCTGCTTTTATGTATATATTCTGTATATATTACTGTAATCAAACCAACTAAATTCCTGCTTTTATGTATATATTCTGTATATGTTACTGTAGTCAAACCTAAATTCCTGCTTTTATGTATATATTCTGTATATATTACTGTAATCAAACCAACTAAATTTCTGCTTTTATGTATATATTCTGTACATGTTACTATAATCAAACCAACTAGATTCCTGCTTTTATGTATATATTCTGTATATATATTACTGTAGTTGCTATCTGTAACACTGTTTCTACTTCTGCACCAATTAATGTTTATATTTTTCTGTATGTATGTTCTTATTGGAGCTTTTCTCCCTGGGCCTCCACTGAAAATGGGCTCTTTTAGGCCCCCTGACCTTTCTGGTAAACAAATGCAATAAATAAATAAATAAAGTCCAAATCCTTTCCCAAATATTGAGCCCAGGCTTACTATGGAGTCTGTTCAATACCACCATTTTGATTCTCCCTGGATCCAATATCGTACCCCTTCCGTTCAGGCTTGTTTTTGCTCATCTGCTTGCTTATGAAAAACAGTTCAGATGCCAACCATTTTGGTGCTGGGCATGCTCATGCTTGTAAAGGCTGAATTAAGGAGGCAGTATATGAGTATAGTTGAAAATTAGGTTGAACCAATCCTTCTGAACCAATCCTTCCTTCCCAATTCTCCTTAGGAAAGACCTGTGTTTTCCTTGAAAGCTTGGGAGCTTTACTTTCCAGACAGAATCAGCACAAATCTTCTGAGTTTTCGTAAGTAGTGCAATCATAGCTAGGGTGGGGCAAAGGGAACAACCACCCCAGACACAAAGTGTTAAGAGGCTCAGTCAGGTCTTCAGTGCGTTACTGGAATTCATTAATGCTGGTACAGTATTTGTGGTCTGAATTGATGCAGGTCTGTAGCCTTCCTTCTCTGACATTAAAAAGCTGTTTAAGTTTAAAATGTAACAAACAGCAGATCTTTTTTTTTTTTTGCATTTGCTTTTGCAGTCTCAAAGGAAGTAATTTAATGCTCCATGTGTGGCATAAACTATTTCAAGTCATTTGTTAAAGCTTAAGAAGAGCTTTTTGTTTTGTTCCTCAACTTAAAGTGGAAAAAGTGGACCCAGCTTGTTATTTTTGTTAGAAATCCCAGACTGAGGGACATATATATATTTTTTCCCCTCAAGTTATCCAGTAGGGCCTGTCAAGACAGAGGAATTTGAATAAATAGTATATCTTAATTGCATTAATTCTAGCCAAAAAAAGAAAGCTGCAGTCCTTGCTAAATGTTTACATTGGTTTTTCAGGTCAAGCATGAAGGACTTAATATTTTTGTCTATTAGCTCTTTAAAATATATTTTAAATTTTGAACTCATACAAATAACTGGATCCCTAACCTCTGTTCCTGTCTTCCGTGACCCTTCAATATGATTTTCCTATGGCCATTTAGGAAGAGGAGGGCTGATTTGTGTGTGTTCATTTTGAGGCCAGATATACTTTCGAATCTATCTAGAAAATCAAAAAATTCTGGTAGACAGGTGGCTGGATTTTTAATCTAAATCACTCCGTCAGTGAACTGTGAGGATGTAATAGATTCTTGCTGGTTGAAGTCCAAGCCCCAGCACTGTGTCTCTTGTTTGAACTAATTAAATAAGATTTTAATGGTAAGAACTAAGAAGAGAGGACACAATGGATACTCCTATCTGATAACGATTGCCAAAATCCATGGGATGAAACACCTCCCAGAAGTCAAACTATTTTGGACTATAACCCCTCAAGCATGCATTCACTTTAGGCAAATAAGATCTCTGGCCTAGGCATCTCTTTAGAGTTTGGGTCATGTCACCCCTTCCTACCTCTTTCTAATATTTGGGGGAGCGTCTCTCTCCTCTAGCCTGTCTATTTCTCCAAAATAAATAATCTTTCATTGGGTGTACATTGTCATTATTACACCCATAGAAGTTTTCTACAAACAGGGATGCCTGCTTCAGTTTGAATTTTACCAAAGTCCATCTATCTTCTTGGTGTGCTGATGTACAAAGGTCGGGTTAAGTGTTATGTGTACTAAAAAAGTTCTCCCTTCCCCTTTTGGCTCTGTTGTGACTTTCAGATCATAGGTTCATAGGTAAGTACTAGGCTATCTGCCCATGGGCATCTATAAGCCTAGACAGAATGTGTTGGTTTTCGCTGCTTGCTTAGATTAGTTCCCTGTGCCTCTGTCCAGCAGAGACATTAGTTCCCTGTGCCTCTGTCCAGCAGAACCACTGCAGTGATTCCCGGGGTAAATTTTCTGTTTCCCATCCACTTGTCAAGGTTTCTCTTGAAGAGTGTAACTGAGGGGCTCTGCCTAATGTAGACTGGAATCCTACTCCAAAGCATGGGGGAGTCTCTGGGACAGGAATCTAGCCCTCCAGCATGTCCTATTTATCATTGTGGTGAGGTTTAGATCTCTAGAGCATGTGGCTCTCGGGGATTTGTTTTTTTTAGGTGGAGCATGTCCATCAATTCTGGGTTGGACATGGCCTTGTATATAAGGCAGAGATCACCTCTGAGTAAGCGGTATGCAACCGAGTACAGCTGGAGTTTCTTCAGTGGGGCTGCATAGGACATCTGTTTGAGGCCAGTAATTCTCTTGGTGAGGTACTTCTGTGGTCTTTCCAGCTGTTGCAGGTGTCTTGTAAGGTATATCCCAAATAGGGTATTGTACTCTATGATGGGTCTGATGAGTGATGAGTAGAGGGGCACAATAACCTCTTTTGTTCTACATGCAAACCCTTTTGTGATTAGGTGGGCGACATAGAAGGATTTTCTAACCTCCTTGGCAATATGATTATCAAAGGAGAGATTACTATCTACTTGGGTCCCTAGATCCCTTATTACATTTTCTGTATTTAGGGGACTACCACATATGTGGTAGTTCATGGGTACTTTGTTTTTTCCAAAGGGGATGACTATGCACTTTTTGGCATTTAGCTTGAGGCCATGATTTTGACACCAAGTATCTGTCTCAGTGAGACCCTTCTGGAGGATGTCTGTATCAGCCGGGGAGTCAGTTATGGCCCCCAGTTTGCAGTCATCTGCAAACTTGGTCAGCCATAGTCCTCCTGTGCTTACCTGTATGTCTGATAAGTATATACTGAACAGGAGGGGTCCCAGGACTGAGCCCTGGGGGATGCCACTTGTAACCAATTTAGAGTTGGACCTAGAGCCTGCAACTCTCACCCAATGGGTTCTATCCGTGAGCCAATTGGCAACCCATCTCATGATGTAGAGGTTTATGTTCAAGCTGGTGAGCTTGTCTATAATACCAGAATGGGGAATAGTGTTGAAAGCCTCTATGAGGTCTAGGTAGGCTGTGTGGACCTCCTTTCTCTTGTCTAAAGCCTTGGTAACTGCGTCAAAGAAGTCCACCAGGTTCAGGAGGCATGATCTGCCCTTAACAAAGACAAACTGGGTTGGGTCCAATGCTTGGAGGTTCCCAATGTCTCTGTTAATGAGTTCCATGATGATGCGCTCCATAGCCTTGCAGAACAGGCTAGTCAGGCTTATAGGATGATAGTTCCCGGGGTCTATTCTGGCTCCACCTTTGTGGCACGGGATAATTGTTGCTGTGTGCCACTCTACGGGTACGTAGCCTGTAGAGAGGCTGAGTTTGAACAGTGTGTTTAGGTGAGGGGTTAGTTCATTTTGGAGCTCATGTAAGACACAGCCTGGGACACCGTCTGGTCCAATTGAAGCTGTGTTTTTGGCTTTGGATAGGGCTGTTTTAACCTGTGTGTCAGTGATTGCCAGGGCTCGACATTCTTCTGGTATGGTTATGGACCCTTTAGAGGGTGAGAGGGGATGAAGTTTGCACTAAAACTGTCTGCCAGAATGTTGGCAATATCAGTCGGTTCATTGTATTTTGTGCCATCCTGCACTAACTCAGAGAAGATCTGAGAGTTTCCACTTAGGTTCTTGACATAGCTAAAGAATGCTTTGTGGTTATCTTTGGAGTTCTTGGCAATTTTTCTTTCGAAGCTAGCCTTGGATGATTTTATGAGGGATTGTAGTTTCCTGCTGATACTGATCAGGGATGTCTTTCCTTCTTGGGATTTTACTCTTTTCTGTACTAGTTTCCTCCTTCTATTGTATAGCTTGTTTATGGCAGGGGTGCACCAGACTGGTTTCCTTTTCTTGGAGGAGTGAGTCTTGGTTTTGCTTGGGATAGCATGATCCATGCATTCTTGCAGGTGCTCATAGAATGCCTTTGTAAAGGATTCAGCAGCTTGGACAGCATTGTCCATTAGCATGGGGGCTGTGAACCTTTCCACCTCGGTCTTATGTAACGTGAAGTTTGCTTTTGAAAAGTTTTTCGCGATGTTTTCCTTGATTGGGGGTGGGGGCAGAATGTGGATATCCAGAGTGATTAGTCTGTGGTCTGATCAAACCAGTGAGGGGTTGACCTCCAGTGTGGAACACCGGTCACCCATACTGGTGATGACCAGGTCCAATATGTTGTCACCTCTGGTGGGGGTGTTGACCAGTTGATCCAGGGCATTCGAGTTTATAAATTCTAGAAAGCACTGGGCAAGGGAGTTAGTACTTGAGTAGTTCTCCCAGTTAATGTTTGGGTAATTGAAATCACCCAATATTAGGGCATTTGGTAGGACCTTCATATTTTCCAGTGTCTCCAGAAATGTAGAATGGGGGTCCTGCATCATGATGGGTGATCTGTAGCAACCTACAATTTGAATCATCATTCTCTTCATGTTATGACTGCCTCATGTATACAGACAACCCTCTCCTCCTACCACCAAACACTAATACATGTGAGAAATGCAATTATACAGCCAAACTGGAGGCTAAGCTCTCTCAACCCAAGACTGGATCAGACAGTCAAGAGGAGAAGGGAAATACTTACATCACACCACCAGTTTTACATAGACCCATTAAACCAGCACTGGCAAAAAAACACACATAAATACATGAAAACATACTCAGAGGCTCTAAATAAAAATCTGCAAAAGCAACAGAGACCTCCAAAGCAGACATCCAAGCAACCTCCACCCCCAAACACAAACCATGAGACATACTTCACAAAGCCAGTGTGCCATTCAATTACAGCCCTTAAGGGCAAAATAACATACCCAACATACTAGTAATAGGTGACTCTATAGTCAAGCACACTGACGTCCCACTCACTAGGCTGAATAAGGAGAAGGTTACTGTTAGCTGCCTGTCGGGTGCCAGGATACACCACATAACACAAGCAGGTCCCTCCAGAACAAGTACAAATATGACTCTGGCATTGTCCATATTGGTGTGGATGACCTGAGCTGTACCTCCCTGGACTACATGAAAAGAGACATGGAAGAGCCCTCTGATCATGTAGCCCAGGCCGGTATGACCCTGACCCTGAATAGCATCATGCCCTCACCAAGAATAATACCACGGTATAAAGACAAAATTATCAATTTCAACAATTGGCTAAGTTTCTGGCGTCATTCAAAGGGAATCCAGTGCCTGTCTGCTTGGGATGACATGCTCGACAAGCCACGCTTCTTCACTAGAGATGGCTTGCAACTGTCACCCTTAAGCTTTTGAATACTGGCCAAGGCTCTTACCACCCCCATAGTGCTTTTTTTAGGCAAGGCTCAAAAGACAAACCCACCACCATAAATAGCACAAGTAACAAAAAACTGAGGGTAATGCTACTCAATGCCAGAAGTCTAAACCTCAAAATGCACGCACTCGAGGCACTATTCAGTAAGGAGAAAATCGATATATGTGCAGTAACAGAACCTGGTTTAAGGCTCCAGAGAGCACCCCAGCACTACCAGGCTACAACTCATACCATACATTTCGGCCACAGAACCCGGACCGAAATAAAAAAGGCAGGGGCGTATCCATATTCATCAAGGATACCCACACCTCCAGGTCACTGGCACAGCACGATGCTTCACAGATCGTCCACGTGCAACTAACAATGGGCAAAACTGAAATTCAAATTGTAGCTTCTTACAGATCACCTACCATGTACAGGACCCCCATTCTGCATTTCTGGAAACACTGGGAAACATAAAGGTTTTACCAAACACCATAATATTGGATGATTTCAATTACCCAAACATTAACTGGGAGAACTACTCAAGTACTAACTCCCTTGCCCCACATTTCCTAGAATTTATAAACTCAAACACCTTGGATCAGCTGGTCAACACTCCCACCAGAGGTGACAACATATTGTACCTGGTCATCACCAACATGGGTGACTGGTGTTCCACACCGGAGGTCAACCCCTCGCTGGTTAGATCTGACCATAAACAAATCACTTTGGATATCCACATTCCACCTCCACCCCCAAACAAGGAAACCACTGTGAAAAACTGTTCAAAAGCAAACTTCACATTACTTAAGACCGAGGTGGAAAGTTTCAAAGCCCCCATGCTAAAGGATAACTCTGTCCAAGCTGCAAAATCCTTTACTAATGCATTTTATGGGCACCTACAAGAATGCATGGA
This sequence comes from Protopterus annectens, assembly GCF_019279795.1. Classification (NCBI taxonomy): domain Eukaryota; kingdom Metazoa; phylum Chordata; order Ceratodontiformes; family Protopteridae; genus Protopterus; species Protopterus annectens. The sequence continues at coordinate 524,458,472 of NC_056748.1, read as the reverse complement.
TCATGCTATCCCAAGCAAAACCAAGACTCACTCCTCCAAGAAAAGGAAACCAGTCTGGTGGACCCCTGCCATAAACAAACTACACAATAGAAGGTTCATAGGTTCATAGGTTCATAGATTAGTACTAAGCTAACTGCCCTTGCGAGCCATTTTAAGCCTAGCCAATTATCCCTTGTGAGACTCAAACCCTGCACCTCGTGTTTGTAAGGCAAACACCTTAACCATTAAGCCACCCACCCTATGGAGGAAACTAGTACAGAAAAGAGTAAAATCCCAAGAAGGGAAGACATCCCTGATATCAGCAAGAAACTACTATCCCTCATAAAATCATCCACGGTGAACTTCAAAAGAAAAATTGCCAAGAACTCCAAATATAACCACAAGGCATTCTTTAGCTATGTCAAGAATCTAAGTGGCAATGCTCAGATCTGCTCGGAGTTAGTGCAGAATGGCACAAAATACACTGAACTGACAGATATCGCCAACATCCTGGCAGACAGGTTCAGTGCAAACTTCATCCCCTCTCACCCCCAAAAGGGCACATAATCTTACCAGAAGAATGTACAGCCCCTGAAATCACAGACACTCAGGTTAAAACAGCCATCTCCAAAGCCAAAAACACAGCATCAATGGGACCAGACGGTGTCCCAGGCTGCATCCTACATGAACTCAAAAACGAACTAACCCCTCACCTAAACACACTGTTCAAACTCAGCCTCTCCATAGGCTATGTACCCATAGAGTGGCGCACAGCAATGCTTATTCTGCTCCACAAAGGTGGAGCCACAACAGACCCCAGGAACTATCACCCTATAAGTCTGACTAGCTTGGTCTGCAAGGCTATGGAGTGCATCATCATGGAACTCATTAACAGAGACATCGCAAACCACCATACACTGGACCCTACCCTGTTCAGCTTTGTCAAGGGCAGATCATGCCTCCCAAACCTGGTGGACTTCTTTGAGACAGTTACCAAGGCTATAGACAAGGGAAGGGTGGTACACACAGCCTACCTAGACCTCTCAAAGGCCTTCGACACCATTCCCCATTCTGGTATTATAGGCAAGCTCACTAGCCTGAACATAAACCCCTACATCACAAGATGGGTTGCCAACTGGCTCACGGACAGAACCCACATGGTGTGGGTTGTGGGAGCTAGGTCCGACTCTAAACCAGTTACAAGTGGCATTCCCCAAGGCTCAGTCCTAGGACCCCTCCCATTTGGCATATATTTCTCAGAGGTACAGGCAAGCACAGAAGAACTATGGCTGACCAAGTTCGCAGACGACTGCAAACTAGCGGCTATAATTGACTCTCCGGCTGACACAGACATCCTCCAAAAGGGTCTCACTGAGACGGATACCTGGTGTCTAAAGCATGGCTTCAAGCTAAATGCCAAAAAGTGCATAGTCATTCCCTTTGGAAAAAACAAAGTACCCACAAACTACCACATAGGTGGTAGTCCCCTAAATACGGAAGACATAATAAGGGATCTGGGGACCCAAGTAGATAGTAATCTCTCCTTTGATAATCACATTGCCAAAGTGGTTAGAAAATCCTTCTATGTGGCCCACCTAATCACAAAAGGGTTAACATCCAGATCAAAAGAGGTCATTGTGCCCCTCTACTCATCACTCATCAGACCCATTATAGAGTACAACGCCCCATTTGGGATGTACCTTACAAGACACCTGCAACAGTTGAAAAGACCACAGAAGTACCTCACCAAGAGGATCAATGGCCTCAAACAGATGCCCTATGCAGCTCGACTGAAGAAACTCCAGTTGTACTCGGTTGCATACCGCTTACTCAGAGGTGATCTCTGCCTGACATAAAAGGCCATGTCCAACCCAGAATTGATGGACATGCTTCACCTAAAGAAAACCATATCCCCTCAAGCCACATGCTCTAGGGATCTAAACCTCACCACAACAATAAATAGGATGTACTGGAAGGATAGATTCCTGTCTCAGAGACTTTCCATGCTTTGGAACAAGATTCTAATCTGCATTAGGCAGAGCTCCTCGCTAACACTCTTCAAGAGAAAACTTGACGTGTGGATGGGAAACAGAAAGTTTACCCCGGGATCACTTCAGTGGCTCTGCTGGACAGAAGCACAGGGAACTAATCAAGGGGGGCGATGAAAGCCAACACATTCTGGCTAGCCTTATAAATGCCTTTGGGCAGATAGCCTAGTATCTACCTATGAACCTATGTCTGCTTATGCCAAGATGTTATCCATTTAACATTTCAGGATAGTATGGAAAATTCTTTTATTTGCCTTCTGCAATCATTCTGTCTGCAAAAATGGTTCCTTTGTATGGATTTATTTCTCCTGTAAGGAATTAAGAGGACAGAAGAGGAGAAGGAGGGGGGGGTTCCAAAATGTGTGGATGACTTAAATATACTTGAACAAGTTGTTTCCTCTTAAAATAAGTATCCTGTTCAGCCTCCTATCCTACACAACACTAGCTCTGTAATAAATCCTTAGTAATCCAATTTAAACTCTCATTACAGAAGATAGGAGTCACCACAGAAGCAAATGTCTTCCTGTGGTTAGATACTGTAAAAAAACTAATAAATAAATCAGCCCAACTGTGTCACACTAGGAACCATGACAAGCCTGTTGGGATGCTTTCCATGGTTTGAGTTACTTTGATATGTGAGTACCATCTGGTATTTTACCTCATTGCCCACAAGGTCATAATTAGCATTCTGCAGCTAAGTATCCCCTGCCTGAAACACCTCCAAGCTATATAATCTGCATTACTTTGGTCAATTAAAAGTTATGCCCCAAATGTATCTGCAACAGCTCCGCAATTCCAGTCCTCTCATGATGTCAGCATCTTTTCTATCTAACATTGTTATGTGGAGTGGCAATATCTCATGGGGCAATGGGCTGGGCAGCAAAGTCTCATGGGATAATGGGGTAAGCTGGTCAATTCCGGCTTGCAACACTGCATCCTTGATATAGCACCAAGGAGAAAAAAAAAGAAATATAATCAAATTCATCCTTGCTCACTGCTATCCCTCCATCTGCTAGTCAACTGACTAGATGACCCAGCTCCCAAAATATAAGGATTGGTGCTACATCCTGCTGAAGCTGCCATTCCCCATTTGCCTGCAAAAATCCCCCTGCCTTTAGGTTTATGACCAGTACCTTTTCATTACATTTGTTACTTGTAACAGTCCCAAATCAGTTCAAAGTAATTAAGCCTGACTCTGGACAGGTGTCCAGAATCCTGACACCTGCTTAAATACTAGCTAAGTAGGCAGGCCAGTAATTCATGTACTACCATGGTCACTTGCAGTCTTTGCATCCACATTAGCTACTTTAGGCTATTCCATTATCAAGATAACCACAGCAAGACCTGCAGGAGTGGGATCCATTGCGCTATATATCATGTAGGTATTAGATATACTAGGTACCTTATGTGTTAGATGTTGGATAAAGCAGGTAGGGGGCACTTGTGCATTGCTGAATATACAAAGTTCCCTTAGTATTAGGTATCATGTACGCCAGGGACCCTATGTGTTATTTTATTTATTTATTTAAAAAAATAATCAAGGTATAAAACATTTAACAAACTAAATAAATAAGTAATTGTACAGTTACTACCTTTATCTAAATAGGATTTCTTCAGTCTGTGTGAAGTTTTATTTATTTATTTATTTTATTAAAAGTTTTATATCTTAGCTTTTGCTTTTTATTATTTATTTGTCGGTTTAATAAGCAGCCTACTAGTTCGATATTTGTTGTTGTTGTTATTTGTTTGTTTATATGAGTTTACTGGGGTAGTGCACTGACCAAGACTGACCATTTGCAGGCACAGCCAGGTGAAATGTGTGTCAGGAGTTGTATGTATGAAGTACTCTGTTTATTTGGAACAGGTTATGTAAGATACAGAGACAGCTGATATATCCAGTTCAAAACTTTTATTGCAGTGCAACAAAACACAAGCGCTTTCACCAAACAGGCATCATCCTACCCAATTCGGCTTTGTTAAGGGCAGATCTTGCCTCTTGAACCTGGTCGACTTCTTTGAAACAGTTACCAAAGCCATAGATGAAGGGAAGGTAGTCCACACAACCTACCTGGACCTCACAAAAGCCTTCGACACAATACCTCACTCGGACATCATAAATAAGCTCACCAGCTTAAATATCAACCCCTATGTCACAAGATGGGTTGCAAACTGGCTCAGGGATAGAACCCACATGGTCAGAATAGCAGGTGCCATGTCAGACTCTAAACCAGTTACAAGTGGTGTCCCACAAGGCTCAGTCCTGGGACATCTCTTGTTCGGTATATATTTCTCCGAGGTACAGGCTAACATGGGTGGACTATGGCTGACCAAGTTCGCAGATGACTGCAAATTGGGTGCTGTAATCGACTCTCCGGCTGACACAAGCATCCTCCAAAAGGGTCTCACAGAGAAGGATAACTGGTGCCAGAGCCATGGCCTAAAGCTAAATGCCAAAAAGTGCATAGTCATCCCCTTTAGGAAAAACAAAGTGCCCACAAATTACCACATAGGTGGTAATCCATTAAGTACGGAAGAAGTAATTAGGGACTTGGGGACCCAAGTAGATAGCAATCTCTCCTTTGACAATCACGTTGCCAAAGTGGTTAGAAAAACCTTCTATATAGCCCACCTTATCATGAAAGGGTTCACATCTAGATCAAGAGAGGTCATTGTGCCCCTCTACTCATCACTTATCAGACCCATAATTGAGTACAATGCCCAGTTTGGGATGTACCTTACCCTGCACCTTCAGCAACTGAAAAGACCCCAAAAGTATCTCACCAAGAGGATCAAGGGGCTCAAACAGATGTCCTATGCAGTTCGGCTAAAGAAACTCCAGCTCTACTCAGTTGCGTACCGCCTACTCAGAGGCGATCTGTGTCCGACGTATAAAGCCATGTCCAACCCAGAATTAATGGACATGCTTCACCTCAGGAAATCCAAATCCCTTAGAGCTACATGCTCCAGGGACTTGAACCTCAGCACAGAAATAAATAGGACATGCTGGAGGGACAGATTCATATCCCAGAGGCTCCCCTCACTCTGGAACAAAATCCCAATCCATGTTAGGCAGAGCCCCTCACTGACCCTCTTCAAGAGAAATCTTGACGAGTGGATGGGAGATCGTAAGTTTGCCCCTGGGATCTCTTCTGTGTCCCTGCTTGACAGAGGTACAGTAAACTAACCTTAAAAGGGCTACCTTCTGTGACCTACTATACAGAGGCACAGTCAACTAATCTAAAAGGGTGGTGAAAGCCAAACACACTCTGGCTAGGCTTATAAATGCCCTAGGGCAGATAGCCTAGTATCAACCTATGAACCTATGAATCATAGGGGTGTGTTTGTTAGTGCTTTTGTAATACACCTGATGATGCCTGTTTGGTGAAAGCGCTTGTGTTTTGTTGCACTGCAATAAAAATTTTGAACTGGATATATCAGTTGTCTCTGTGTCTTCCTATTCGTTTGTTGCTGGAATTTTTACTTTGGACACAGTAAGTGAGCCTTTCATAGTGGTAGTAGTTTATGTAGCTTATGTAAGATGTTTTCTAAATTAAGTGTTGTGTATGACAGGTATCCTGTACATCAGGTGATGGGTAACCTAGTTGTCCTGTACATTAGGTGTAGAGTAAATCAGGTGCCTTGCACAGTAGGTGTTAGGTATACCAAGTGCCTCATGGAAGAGGTGTTGGGCGTATCAGGTATCCTCTTCAGCTGTGCATTACAGTGTTATATAACATAGTACCAAATGAGAAGCATTCTTCTGGTATTGTATGGGCTCTAATGTAGATCCCTGCCAGAAGCCTAGAAATCTGAGCTGGTTCATCATGAGGACAGTTAAATATCCTCTCTGAGTGTTTGACTGTGCACCTTAGTGGTTCAGTGGTTAAGATCTCTCCCTCACAGCTGTGGGGTTTTGAGTTCAATCCTGACATCTTGTCCCTGTGTCTGCAGACTTTATTTATTCTGTCCATGTCTGAATGGGATTTTCCCAGGGAATTCAGTTTCTTCCCATTTTGATAAAACATGTTGGTTGATTGTCTACACTAAACTGTCAATATATATGGCATTTCCCCTTGCCATTGCAGCCTGGATTGTGACTAAAGAGAGTCAGAAATGGACAGCTTTCTTAGTTACTAAATTAAAGAAAAATACAAATCATTTACCTGTCCTTTGCCAGTATATGAGGATGGAGAATTGGTATCATCATTTATTATTGAAAGGGGAGATATAGAGGTTGGTGGAATGTTAAATGCAATTAGAAAGCAACTGCACTGGCCAATCACCTCCTTCTGCCATGGAGTGGTATACACACTTGGTGAATCATGTGCTTATCAGTGGGGGTCACTATGGTGGATGATGTCTCCCTTTCCCAGGTATGCAGTGAACATTGAATTGGCTGTAATAAGACAGGGAGAGGGAAGCACAGCTACCTGCATCGGTTACAGGTGATGAAAAGCCTGCTACAATAAGAAGTATTCTAAAAATGTGTTTGAATGCAGTTTTGAGCATTTGCTTTTGTCTGAAATGACATTTCAATAAATTATCCTGAGAGAAGTGACAGTGTTTTATCTCTGGTGATGGAGACAGTCATAGCTTGCCTCCAGATGTTTGGCACAACAGCTTGCTAAAGAAAAGAATAAAATGTGAATAAGGATATGTATGTATGTGTGTGTGTGTGTGTGTGTGTGTGTGTGTGTGTGTGTGTGTGTGTGTGTGTGTGTGTGTGTGTGTGCATGTGTGTGTGTGTGTGTGTGTGTGTGTGTGTGTGTGTGTGTGTGTGTGCATGTATGTGTGTGTGTATGTGTGTGTGTGTGCGTGTGTGTGTGTGTGTGTGTGTGTGTGTGTGTGTGTGTGTGTGTGTGTGTGTGTGTGTCTGTGTGTGTGTGTGTTCCATGGCACAGAAAGATGGAGCCCTGGCTATTCCCCAGATACAGAAGGTGAACACGTGGACAATGCTAGCTTGCCCATTTGGTGGTTGGGTGTTGGCAGCGTCTTAACACAAGAACTCCACTTGTGGACAGGCAGGTAGTGCAGCTCCTGTTATTTAGCACTTGTGATACAGAAGGTCACCAAAGAGAACACGTGCACTCTATCTAGACATCTTGGATTTCTTCACGTGCACTCTATCTAGACATCTTGGATTTCTTGAAGTATGAGCTCACACTGCATCCAGTACAATGGCCATTGCATTTCACTCTCCGGCCAGCAGGAAGAAGTGTTAAGAGAGCAAAAATATCACTTAATTTTCTAGTATGTGCTGGATGGGAGCCATGATCCCTGGCTCTCCTTCCTGGTCTGATGTTCTTTGACAACAAGAGACAGAAGGAATGACTAGGCCAATAGGAATAGGGACTCTGATGGTCATAGGGTCAGGACAGGGGCCAGAAAGAATGGCTAAAACATTACTAAATAAAGATGTGCATTTGATGTCATTAGGGCACATTTTGAGGAATCTGGGTTATAGCAAATCAACTTCAAGATTACAAATCTTGGAATGCAGAAACAAAAGGAACACATACTGAACAAAGGACCCATAATGTCTGGTATTTTGAATGTAGGCAGATCTGTGGGTGTATATTACATTATCAAATCTTTAAAAGTTTGAACGTCATATGGCCAAACCCATATGATCGAACTATTAAAAGTTTGAACATTTCAATGGAGAACTCCGTACAGTGCGGAATGGGAAGATTTCCCTTTCCTGCACTGTACTGCGATATTGGAGTTGGTATATTTAAAGAGCAGGGAGTGTGGCGGGTGCAGGGGGCTTGTCCCCCTGCTTAAAATGATCAGGTAGGTTTTTTCTGTTTATTTTTTTTTAGCTTTTCAAACTTTTGAAAGTTCAATCGTTTGGGTTCGACCATATGACATTTGAACTTTTAAAGATTCAATAACGTAATATACACCCCAGATCTGGTCCCTCAAACTATCATAGATTATCTTGAAAGCCTCTAATGATGTTAGTTTCTTAACATTTAAGGGGAGCCTACTCCGTACTTGCTCAACTTCTCTGTAAACCTGTTTATTCTCCTTATGATTCTACACTTCTGTTTTTCCAATTTAAAGTCAGTGTGTCTCAGGTTTAATGGTATAGCTGACCTGAAAAAAAAAAAACTCCTTGATAGCATTCATACAAGTTACAACCCAAGTTATTATCAAACTTGCTCTCTGATATGCAAACTAGGAAGTGAGATATTTTCTAAACCAATAGCTCATGTCTTCAATCTGTCACTGATTTCAAAAAGTATACCTAAACACTTCAAGCAACTATCCAGCTATTTCTAAAATCCCTATGCCTAAAATACAGAGTGTAAACAAGTGCAGATCACATCAAAGCCCTGTGTCTGTACTTTAATTCCTACAGATTGTTGAGAGGTGATTTATACCTTGCATACAAGGCATCCATAGATCCTACTGTGATGGACCTTTTGCATATCCGCAAAACCAATAGCATCAGAACTACATCTATGGACTTGAACGTTGCTTGTGACATAAATAGGACATTCTGGTGGGGCAGGTATGTGTCTTACAGAATTTGCCTCCTCTGGAACAGGCTGCCAATCCACATGAAGCAGAGTTCTTCTCTAACCCTATCAGAAATTTGAAGTTTACCTTAGGTCTAGAACATATGTCTTTAATGGACAGAGGCAGCCTTTAAATTATACTCTGTCTTCCATATAGGTTCATAGGTGTTTACTAGACTAATGACCATAAGAGCCTTTTTAAGCCTAGCCATGCATCCCAAATCTCTGACCAGTTTTGGTACCCTTGGTAAGTATAAATAGCGGCCTGGGAGATGAACCATTTACAAGCTGCCTGTGTCCATTAGAGACATAGGTGTCAAACCAGGGATTCAGTTTCTGTTCTCCATCCAATTGTCCAAGTTACACTTGAACTGGGTTTGGAGGAACTCTGCTTCACATGGATGGGGAGCCTCTTCCAGAGAAGGGGTAGTCTTGGGATACATATTTGTCCAGCAGGTTCTATTTATGTCATAGGCAAGGTTTAAGTCTTTAGAATGGGTAATTCTGGTGCTGTTTGTTTTGTGGATATGCAGGAAGTCCATCAGAGTGCAGTCTGACAATGTCCTGTATACCAGGCATAGATGTCCCCTCAACAGCCTGTAGGAGACAGAATACAGGGATAGGGCCTTGAGGAGGTCTGCATAGGATATGTTACTTATGTCCTGTATTCTTTTAGTGAGGAACCTCTGTGGACATTCTAGTTGTTGGATATACCTGTTTAGGAACATACCAAAGGGGTATTGTACTCGATGATAGTTCTGATGAATGCCAAATACAGTGGAACAATGACCTTTGTGGACCTAGATGCCATACCTTTGTTTACAAGTTGCACAACATAGAATGATATCCTCACTACTGTAATCACATGATGGTCAAACGCTAGATTACTGTTTGTGTGTTCCCAAGGCCCTGACTACTGGGTCAACTTTTAGGGGTGTGTTGTCAATATGATAGCTAGTTAATTTATAGTCAGGTTTTAGAATTCTCTCAGAAATAGATTTTCACACATCAGCATCATAACTGCCAACCTAAATATAATACAGTAACTACATTGTATTACTTTACGAATTAGTTATTTAACAATACGCACACACGTCTACTAACATGGGCCACCTTTGTGGCTCTCAAAGGAGCTTTTGTACCTGCGAATCATGCTATGTTACTAAAAAACGCCAATACAATACTCAGACTTTCTTACAGATGTATGCTGTTGGTCTGAATATTATCTACAAAAATAATCTCTGTCCTCTGCACATGGTATACAAACTTTGATAGGTAAGTTAAGTAGAAGGGTCCCACAAGAGTCATTCCTTGGATCTTTACTATTTTCCATCTATATTAAATATCTCTATTGGCACCTACCAGATCTAAGCTGTTTATTATACATTGATGACATTGTATAAGCAGACTCGGCAGGCTTGCCATTCCAGTGACATCAGTTTAGCACAATCTCTTCCTACTCCGGAACATGGCCTCATGCTAAGCACACAAAAACCTGAAGCGATACTGTCTGGGAATCAACTGGGAATCAGCAAAAATTTACAAATCTACCTCCCTCTCTCCTACAGGCTCAGAAGGACATTTACAGACCATAGTACCACCATCAGAAATAACTAGATCTAACTCTTGATCCAAGCCTACAGCCATCCAGCACACAGAAAAACAAGTTCATCTTGTTCTAAATCAACTAAAAGTTGCACACAAACTCTCACACCTTAGTATTGATACCAGATGTGCCACAGGCATTGCAGTCCTACTGGAATATGCACTTACACGGATCCTTTCACTCATCACAAAACTGTACCATATTGCAAAAACATAATAAAATGTTGAGTCATTAGCAAAAGCTGAATCCCTTCCTACACAACAAACAACACTCTTCTTGTTAAACTAGCTCACATTTAAGCTAATTTATGAAAACTACCCACTTCTTAAAAAGCAACTGCAGTGAAGAATCAACCTCTACTCCTTGCAAGACCCTTCAAGTACTATCCTATATAGACCTCCATTCAAATGAATACAGAATGAAACAGCTTTTACAAAGATTGTTCCGCCTCTCTGGAACATACTTCATTGTAAACTTGATACAAATAACTTGCAGAAATTCATGGCCCTCCTAAAAGAACACTTGTTTAAAGAAAATAGTGGTGATTGTTTTTCTCTAAGCCTAGCTGAGTACAGGTTTCTTCATTTCCAGTCTGTAAGCAAAACATTTAACATTATTCTTAAGTCAGTGGTCTTTTTAAATTTTGCACTCAGTGGTTATGAATATAATAATCCAGTATCATAAGACTGTAAGTACATATACTTTATTAATTGATGTGTGTGCGTGAGCGTGTACTACATTTGTGAGTATTAACCACACACACACACACACACACACACACACACACACACACACACACACACACACACACACACACTTATTTATCTAGTCATATAACTATCAAGATCGTTACATTTTATAACCTGTCTATGATTATGTTAATCTTATTATTTGCTATATAATGCACACTGATACTGTCTTATCATGTGCATGTGATTCTGCCTTGTACGTCTATCTGCATTGTTTTTGTACTCTTACTTCTTAGTCTGGGTCATACCAGAAAAAGATCTTTGGTCCAGTGCACCAAAATGATTAACAAATGGTAAGTAGAGAAATAAAATAAACTGTTAACCCAAGCTTATTAAATAATCATTCTAAAAAGCACTATAAGGCTTTGTCATATCACCTTTAAGTCTTCTGTGGGACAGAGAATACTGGTTGAGTTTTTTTCTTCTTAAAATAAATCTTCGTTGTTGAGAACAACATCAAACATTATCTGCATGGAAGCCAGTCTACAGATGAAAACAATCGAGTAAGTTACACTGACTTTACACTCAACAAATATTAACATTTACATCAATGAATACCGTAGTATCAAAATTAAACATTCCATTATCTTTATAACACAGTTTTAACTATTTATTTATATCTTAACATACATGCCATTTCCCATAAACTGAGGCAAAGCATATAATATGGGTTCAGGCACCTAGGCAGTGAGCCATTTCCCTGTGGTACATTTGGCTGTGGACACATGGCTGAAATGACATTCAGCTGCAGAGAAATATGGCTCTTTGCAAATTCCCGGTGGGCAAAGGGAAGCACACACTGCCATGCTCACAGATTTAATAACCATGTGCATGGGGGTAGAAGAAGTAATGAGTGTTGTGCTCAGTGTACAGTGCATGCTTATGTAACTACAACATGTAGCAGTGTGCTGCAGCATGCAGGAAATCTGCAGGCTAGTGTAGTCACATTTATGCTCCAGTATGCATTTTAGGTAACGTTCCCTAGACACTGTGAATGGGTTAGTAGTCCACACACACCAATTATAAAGGCATTGCCCATTATGCACTGCATTTTTACTGCCATTGACATGCCATCTGGCCAGCCTGCTGCTGATGCCTGCCATATTGTCTGCTGTCTCATGTTCCCGTGGGGACCATGGACATTGTTTCCCCCCTGTGCATTTGGTTATTGAATTTGTCGGCAAGGCAACACATTTTTCTCTTTGCCCACAGGAAATATGCAAACAGCCATATTTCTCTGCAGCTGACTGTCACTTCAGCCATGTGTTCCCAACCAAATGTACCACAGGGAAATGTCTCGCTGCCTAGGTGGCTGAACCCAACCTGACATGTTCTGCTGTTCCAGAAAAACTGGAAGGGATAGACTGTATTAATTTAATGAACATACAAGTAAGCAACTGGACTGGTGTTCCACAGCAGAATTTGTTAACTGAAAGGGCATGTTGAGTGTATGCTCCAAACCTGGTCATGAGAAAGCAGCCAAGACCTATATTGGAAAAGCTGCAATCATACCAGCAGAAATAGTTGATCCTGACAAAACTGTGGCAGAGGAAAAAAGTATTAAAAATAGGAGAGAGAATGTTTGTTGGAAATGATTATTCACTGTACACCAGGCAGAATAAAAGCAAATTTATCCCAGCAATCAGGGAATGTTAAAAGACAGGTGCAAGATTCAAGCAGTTGTATTCAGCTGTCTTCAGAATATTTATTTCTGGAAGATCAAAGTCATTTTTGATGCAGAACAGACAAAGGAGGAAATACAAAAGTTTGCCCAACAAAAAGTGAGCCATCAAACAGAAGGGGACTCTGCTTCTCTTTCTTCTGATAATAAAACTCAGTGAAAGCCTGTGAAACCCTTTCCAATGTTCCAAAGAAAAATGCTTGAGAGATGGAAAACAGTGCAGGAGTTGAGTAGAATTAGGAGTACATTGGATATGAGATGAAGTCTGGGGTTGGGAGATGGAGATAAACAGGAAGAAGACCAAAAACATTGAAATTAGTGATAAAGAAAGCATTTCAGGATGGATATTCAGCAGAATATCAGAGACAAAAGAAAAGGGGAGTGCTTATACTAACTGCTGGAGGAGCTCCAATAACAATAGAAGATGAAAAAAGCTAATAATGGTGGATTTGTGGTAGGAAGGTGCTACCAGCAAGGAAGAAAGATTACACTGACATATTTATATTTCATCTAAAACTTCTATTAAGGAGTTTAAGAAAAATTGGGGGAAATAATTAGCTTTCAACAGTGAATATTACTTCTAGGTAGGGACTTGAACTTGATTTGCAACAGAGATGATGTACCTTGGGGACTTGGAAAGGAAAATGTAACAAAAGAGGGTAGATTTCTGAATAAATTAAAAAAAATATTTGGTATGAAAGACATAAAGTTCAGTAGTAGGAACTCTGAGAGAATTTACATTTTATTTCCCAAGGTATAATAACTGGGCCAGGCTAGACAGAAATTATACTTCATGGGAACATGTGCACTTATTTGAAAGCTTTGACACACATCTAATGACTATTTCAAATCATGCATCAGTAACAACTAAGATAAAAATACAGGGTAATGAAGTAAAACTGAGATATTGATGCTTCGCCACCTACCTGTTAAAAAGAGAAGTATTTAAGGAATGGGCAGTGGAAATTACAGAGGTATTAGAGAAGATAGAAACTCTTTTACAAGTTAAACCTCGTAAGTGGGATAAAATGAAAGTGGAGTTTAAAAATATGGTAGAAATAAAAGGAAAAGAGATATGGTTAAGAAGTAACATGAATTATTTAGAGGGGGTGACAAAGATTAAAGTATTGCAGAATAGGGGGAATCTCACAGAACAAGAAAAGGTGCGACTTCTTCTTCTTCTTTCGGCTTTTTCCTGATTAGGGGTCGCCACAGTGGATCACCTGTCTGCTTATGATTGGCAGTGAAATTTTACAGTGTCGAGTTGCCAGCTCGATGCCCAACCTACCACAGAAGGCACACACATGCATGCACTCATGCCTAGAGCCAATTTAGAGTGTCCAATCCACCTACAGCATGTCTTTGGGATGTGGGAGGAAACCGGAGCAGCCGGAGGAAACCCACATGACCACAGGGAGGACATGCAGACTCCACACAGAAGGCACCCCAGCTGAGGATCGAACCAGAGAACCTCTTGCTGTGAGGTGGCAATGCTAACTGCTGTACCACCATAGCTGTCCAAGAAAAGGAGGCTAACAATTGACAACATTAATAGCACAATAATGATCCAGAGGGAAGCAGAATGTAAGAAAATATTACTGTTGTTTTGTTGGTGGGTCTTGACGCAGAGAAAGCGTTCTACAGAGAAAGCTGGGAATTTTTGAGTAGGGCAATGGAAGCATTTGCATTCCCTGATACAAAAATTAGGTTAATTGGGAGGATATATGAGGGACCGGAAGCAAAAATGAAAGTGGGAGGGTTCCTCTCTGACAAGTTGCATCTGAACAGAGAAACCAGGCTGGGGTGTCCCTTTTCTCCTTTGTAATTAGCTTTTAATTAAGATCCACTGGCAAAGCAAAAGAGGGACTCAGAAACTCATGGGTATAATTGGTATGGTAATCAAGAAAATTTGGCTTTATTTGTAAATAATATTCTTTTCTATCTGATAAAACCAGAAAAGGACACCTCAGGTGGAACATTTTGAGACAGTTTCAAGTCTTTTTGGGATATAAAATTAATGAAGATAAAACAAAGGCTGTATCTATAAACTATACCAACACATAAATTGGTTCAGCAATACCCATATTTGTGGGGACATGATAAAATAAAGTATTTAGGAATATGGATTAAAAAGGATTCTGTTATGGCAGCTAAGGATATGTGGGAAGAGACTAAACAAACATAGTACAAAAACTAAAAACTGAAAGCTCTTGTTTATGGATATAAGATTCAAGCAGTGAAAATGTTTTTAGTCCCTTTGGTTTTATATACAAGTCAGGCATACTTTTATCAAGCAATGAAAAAGTTGTGGACAATAATTAATAAAGAGTTGTAGGAATTTATCTGGGGGGGTATGGCAAGTGTTAAGAGGGATAAGCTGATCCTTCCAATAAAACAAGGTGGTTTAGGATTACCTGACTTGACATTTTAGAGCTACACAGTTACGGCTCATATACATAACAAAAACAGAAAGCTGTAATTCAGAGTGGAAAGGGGGAAATTCAAAGAATAAGAGAGAATTGGATTTTGGGTGCATATCCTTAAGGAAAATAGCAACAATTATTATAGGTTCATAGGTTCATACTAGGCTATCTGCCCTAGGGCATTTATAAGCCTAGCCAGAATGTGTTTGGCTTTCGCCACCCATTTTAAATTGATTTTGCTATGCCCTTTTTCGAGGTTAGTATACTGTGCCTCTGTCTAACAGTGACACAGAAGTGATACCCAGGGTAAACCTACGATCTCCCATCCACTCATCAAGATTCCTCTTGAAGAGAGTCAATGAGGGACTCTGCCTAACCTGGACTGGGATTTTATTCCAGAGTGAAGGGAGCCTCTGGGTTATAAATCTGTCTCTCCAGCATGTCCTATTTATTTCAGTGCTGAGGTTCAAGTCTCTCGAGCGTAGCTCGATGGGATTTGGATTTTCTGAGGTGCAGCATGTCCATTAATTCCGGGTTGGACATGGCTTTATACGTCAGGCACAGATCGCCTCTGAACAGGCAGTATGCCACTGAGTAGAGCTGGAGTTTCTTTAACCGGGCAACATATGGCATCTGTTTGAGCCCTTTTATCCTCTTGGTGAGGTACTTTTGGGGTCTTTCCAGTTGCTGCAGCAGTCTGGTAAGGTACATCCCAAAAGGGGCATTGTACTCAATTATGGGCCTGATGAGGGATGAGTAAAGAGGCACGATGACCTTCTCTGATCTAGATGTGAATCCCTTCATGATTAGGTGGACTATATAAAATGTTTTTCTAACCACTTTGGCCACGTGGTTGTCAAATGAGAGATTGCTATCAACTTGGGTCCCCAGGTCCCTAATTACTTCTTCTGTACTTAATGGATTACCACCTATGTGGTAATTTGTGGCACTTTGTTTTTGCCAAAGGGATGACTATACACTTTTGGCATTTAGCTTGAGGCCATGGCTCTGGCACCAGTTGTCTGTTTCGATGAGGCCCTTTTGGAGAATGCTTGTGTCGGCTGGAGAGTCGATGATGGCCAGTTTGCAGTCATCTGCGAACTTGGTCAGCCACAGTCCTTCCGTGTTGGCCTGTACCTCCGAGAAATATATACCGAACAAGAGAGGTCCCAGGACTGAGCCTTGTGGGACACCACTTGTAACTGGTTTGGAGTCTGACATGGCTCCAGCAATTCTAACCATGTGGGTTCTGTCCTTGAGCCAGTTTGCAATCCCTCTAGTGACATAGGGGTTTATATTTAAGCTGGTGAGCTTATCTATAATGCCCGAGTGGGGTATTGTATCGAAGGCTTTTGCGAGGTCCAGGTAGGCTGTGTGGACCACCTTCCCCTCGTCAATGGCCTTGGTGACTGTTTCAAAGAAATCAACCAGGTTTAAGAGGCAGGATCTGCCCTTAACAAAGCCGATCAGAATATTATATTCATAAAGTAGCAGAAAGTATTCTAAGAAATAAAACAACATAAGAATGGAGAAAGGAGATTTTGCCAATAGGGATAACTGCAATTAGGGATAGAGAGAATATGCAAGAGGGGCTGGAATTTACTGGAGAAAACTGACAAAGGAATCAAAGTATTGGATGCAAATAACTGGAGAGGGAAAGGTAATGGAATGGGAAGAGGCCAAGAACATATGTAGACTGCAGTCTGGAGACTGTCCTCTCTATCAGGGATTTTGGATGCTGATTTGTCTAAACATGGGCTAAACTCTGGCTAGGCTTATAAGGGCCTCAGGGCCAATAGCCTAGTAACCTCCTATGATCCTATGATTGATATCAGAGTATGGGTAAAGAGAAAGGGATTAGGAGAATCCTAAGCAAAAGACCTATTCTAGTAGAGTTTTAGTTGGATCTAGAGCAGAAGCTGCTGTTAAAAATGGATAATTAATAAGGCATTTGAAATATTTCACAATAACTACAGGAATCATTCAGAGAGGGTTAGAAAAGAATGGAACGAGATACTGGATAAGCAATTCATAAGTAAACAATAGGAGGGCATATGTATGGCTCCCAAATATTAAACAAAGTATGGAAGATTTGGGATTTTTGCTTGGAAGTGTTTGAATAAGTATTTTACACCCTAAACACACTCCAAAGAATTTTTCCTCCAGTAGATGCAAATGTTGGAGGTATGATTAGGAAGAAAGAGGTAACTGGGAACATATGTTCTGAGAGTGTAATTGGTGGGCAGACCTTAAAAATTCCTTACAGAGTCCCGTGTCAGAAATATTGGATGAGCAAATGGGTGTAACAAGAAATTATTTTTGAGCAGGAATACAGGATCTGAATTGTCTAGACATAATAAGGCCTTGTTAAGTTTAATTCTGGTGGCTGCCAAAAAAGCAATTTCTAGAAAATGGAAATCAAAAGTCTAAACTGACTGTATTTGAATATTGAATTATTATGAGTATTGAGTATTGTAACAGAGATTGGAGAACTGGACATGGGATCTTTAGAAGAGGGTAGGAGCAAATTACATAAGAAAAAATGGAAACTGTGGGAACATTGCATGCAGAATAATGTTTTGGAGAAGTGATATTTAAGGGAAAATAGCATTTTAACAATTTATGTAATGATGGATTGATGATACTTTTGTAAAAGAATATATGTGATGTATAGTTTGTAACTAGGAACATGTTGATATGGTTTGCTTTCTTTTATATAAATGTATGTGTGCCTATGTCTGAAGTAATAAATCAATAAAGATATTTAAAAAGATGGGAGTGATAAGATGAATTAAGATACACATTTCCAACACTGAGTTGGTATTTTATTTGCCTTGTTAGTATAATTCTTAGGAAGTATAATTGTTAAAAGAAAAATTTTTGGTATCCCTCAAATTGTCAGAAAACCTAGCATGCAATCTATACTGTGTCAAAAACAAACCAAGCAGAAACCTTGCAGGGTGGAGTGTGTGAATTGCACTCCTTGAAACATGTTATGCATCTAGTTCACTAATAAAAATCAAACTTTAAAGTACGCCGTACAAAATAATAAAATAGTAGATAGTCCACAGTTTAGTTAAAAATGGAATATTGTTTATTGAAACACATAAACAAGTGTTAGGAAGCACTACATAATGAGACATATAAAGGTCATAGGTTATGAATGTTCTAGATTAACTTGATTAAGGGCATTTATTTATTTTATTTATTTACCTGTTATTGTCCAAGTTAGTCCCATTAGATTAGCAGATTCTTTTCTGGAGATTCCCAAGGTGGTATTAATACTACTAGAGTAGATTTGGTGAAGGCATCTGGAAACTTCCCCTAACATTTGGAGATGCTAGATGGCACTAGATGGCTCCCATAGCAGCAATGAAGAGGCCTAAGGGAAGCAGCAGCATGGAGGGGGGAGAAAAGCTATGGAGAGTTTGTAGGTGGAAAGTGAGACTTTGGATAAAAATGTGTTCATTCTGAAGCTTCAGAATGTAAACAAAGATTCCTGTTTGGTAGATGTTACAAATAAGCAGCATTTTCCTGTATCCATGGAGAATGAAGCATGCAAGTCTGTTGAAGTGGTGCAAATAAGATAACTTATGTCAGGAGTGCTTGCAGATGATGTTCTGTTAAAAATAATCAAAGGGTATGAGCCAGGTGACAATTCTGCTGCTTCATGAGGTAAGATGGTAGATAACTTTTTCAGAAGTGCTGAGGATGGTAATGTGGAGATGGACCTGGGTGATTTGGCAGCAGAAAATGCAGCAGTTAAAACTTATGCAGCAGGGACAGAAAGTAAAAAGAAGAAAGCAGCAACAAACTGAGAAGGTATCTGGTTTGTGGCAGCAGATAATGCAGTAACTAAAACATATGCATCAGTAACAGCAGGCAAAAAAGGAGAGCAGCAACAAACTGTAAGTAAAACTGTTTTCAAAATCAGAGATGATCAACTGTGAGAATAAGAACAAACATGTATGAGACAATTTGGTGACTGTTATGGGTATAAAGGTTCAAGAAATTTGTTCTTTTATACATATTTGGACACAGACGTTTTGTGACTTAACATTTGAAACTAATGGACTGATGATGAAATTTCTGGAACCGTGTAACAATGGAACAATTATTTGTTTTCTGGTAATAATTTAAATGTCGAAAACAAGATACTTTTCAGTTTAGAACAGACTAACTAGAAGAAGACAATGTAAAAAAATGCAGTCAGGGTCTATGTGAAACTGTTGACAATACTGTGAAAGTTAGAGATGAGAGAAATTATGAAACAGCCAAGTGTTGCTTCAGTGCTGTTCATAGATGGACATTATGCTAGCTAGCCTAAATATTTTTTTTTCTTTTGTGGAGACTTTTCTCATTTAATTAATGTTTGTGGCAAGGTACAGTGTAATCTGCGTGGGGGACAGGACATACTGCAAGAAGGCGTGTGCCTGAATAAAAGTTGTCTAAAAAAGGGACAGTTTTGAATGGATTGTCAACAGCTAACAGCAAAAGAAGGGGAAAGAGAAAAACATACACAAGGAAGGACAACAAGAGATGGGGGGGAGAGAGTGAATTAGGTGAGAAGAAACTGTAGAGGAAGACACAAATAAGGAGGTGAAATGAGGAGAAAGAGTACATGCAGGAAGAGAAGCCAGTAAAAGGGACTGATACTAATATTATTTTAAAAGTTCTAGTCATTGAAATATCTGATTCTGAGTATCAAGGATTATTTGTACATACACACAGGAAAATTATTCAATTGGAAATATTTTAAAAATAAGAAAATGAAAGTGTAAAAACATTCCCCTTAAACTTAAAAAGAAGGAAAAGCTGTGACGCACATGTCCTGGCCCAGCAATCAAGGAGCCTCAATCTTCACCACTAACACCAGAGAGGGCGTCTCATATATGAGGAAAGGATAACCAATACACACAGTAAAGTGCAATTTCCCTTAAGTGCACACAGAGATCACAGTCAGTCTGGGGCTGGTTGCTCCCTTGCTCTCCAGGTCCCCAATAAGACTCCCCACTGGCACAGCTATAGGGTCCAGATCCCAGCCTAGCTGGCAAGCTAACCTCCAGTACCCTCTCTGTCCAACAAGTGCTTCATGTCCCTGTACAAGTAGCTGACACACACACACACACACACACACACACACACACACACACACACACACACACACTTTGAGATAAGTATTTATACAACTTCACAGACACTCCTGGGAAAGGCTGACACAGATTCTCCAGCTGTGCCCCTTTACCCAGACTATACGATAGTAATCACTGCCACCACGCTAATATTTATCGACTACTAAAAGGCCCTTAAAATGGTATCCAATTATTACTGTGCAATATTTTTATCTAATTGGTGTGATTAAGCAATCAAGGTCTATTGGAAGGACTTATTACAGGATCACTTATAAGCATGCAATGTACTCTACAACTTAATTTATCTCTGCATAAACCAGCCACAGTGGAAAATGGTTTAAAAATATTTAATAATAAATACTAAGAACACAAGACAATACTACTACACCACAGTGCTATTCAAGAGTTCAGAGATCACACAGAAACTTAAAATAATTCAGTAGTACAGTTCTGATATAACAGAAAAACACTTAGACTAATCTTTTCCAATTTTCCTAGCTATTGCTACAAGAAAACAGACTTCTAAGATAACTTACTTAAGAGCATAGGCAGTGCTGAGTTAGATGTCCAAGATCAAAATGCTTACAGTCTCTCTCTGAGCAATAGTTTTTAAAATCACTAGCAAACATTTCTGCTGGGCCCTTCCATCTTACATCATTCTCATTTAGTTCCCATTACATCATTTCTTTGACACTCAGCCTGGAGTTCCCAGGCCAACAGGCCACATTATTTAGCAAGTTAACACCTGCTCAGGAAGCTACAACAATAAAAGACATTTCATATGTACACTCTAGTAATTATTCCTTAAGTTAAAACAATAGAAAGAATGTGCTAGCCCAGACAGACTGACTCCGAGCTCTACAGATCAAAGGCTAGATTTGAAATAATTTTAACTTAAAAAGAAAGATTTGAAATGCTTACCTTAGTTTTCCTTACAGCAGATGGCAATGTTGCTACAATCTTGAAGTTCAACATTTTTACAGTTTTTTCTTTCATTTAAGAAACAAGCCTGTATTTTACATTTATATTTACAAATGATAGAATTATCTGCACAATTCAATCTGGCTAGGCTGGCAGACTTCACCCTTTTCTACCAGTCTTCACATTTCTTACCCCCCGGAGAACTCAAGCTAGTTTTTCAAGTGACCCTTGATAAACGCCGCTTGAGAGGGTTAGGTCTATCTGAGTGTACCTCACCCCATTCCCTGTCTTCAAGACCCCATCTGCACTGGCATTGCTAATCCCACTGTGCTGCTGCACTGACATATCATATGTTTGCAACCCCAGGCTCCATCTTAGCAACTTGGCATTTTGCTAATTGGCTCTTTTTAACCACGTTAGAGGGTTGTGATCTGTAATAACAGCGAGTGTCCTTCCATACAGATAAGGCTGAAGCTTCTGCAGTGCCCACACTATGGCTAGACATTCCTTTTCTACAGCTGCATAGCATTCCTCCCTGGATTGGAGCCTACGACTAAGATAAACCACTGGGTGCTCTTCCCCTCTGAAGAAATCTGGCTAAGTACAGCCCCCACCCCATGGTTCGGAGCATCCACTTGCACAACAAATTATTTGCTGTAATCTGGACTGGCTAACACATGGGGTCCTCCCAAAGGTTCTTTAAGCTTCTGGAATGCCTTCTCACATGCTGGGGTCCACACTACCTTATCTGGCCTGTTCTTCCTTGTCAGCACTGTGAGGGGAGCAGCTATGGTACTATAACTGGGGATGAACTTTCTGTAGTACCCTGCTGTCCCTAAAAATGCCCTTACCTGCTTTTTAGTAACAGGTGCAGGCCATGCCTGAATGGCATTCACTTTGGCAGGTTCTGGCCTTATCTTACCACTCCCCACTCTATGTCCTAGGTAGGAGACCTCTGCCATACCCACCTGACATTTGCTCAGCTTAATGGTCAGCCCTGCCCTCTGTAGTCTGCCCAGCACCACCCTGACATGCTGAAGGTGCTCTGGTCAGGAATGGCTGTAGATGACAATATTATCTAGGTAAGCAAGGGCAAACCCTCCTGCTCCTGCTAGGATATTATCTACCAGCCTCTGGAAAGTTGCTGGGGCATTCTTCATCCCAAAGGGCATCTTTGTGAACTCATGCAAGCCAAAAGGAGTCACAAAGGTGGACTTCTCTCTAGCACTGGGAGTCAAGGGCACCTGCCAGTAACCCTTGGTAAGGTCAGTGGTTGTAAGATACTTAGCCCCACCCAGCTGCTCTAGGGTCTCATCTGTCTTAGGCATGGGGTAAGCATCCGACTCTGTGTGACTATTTAATTTCCTGTAATCCACACAGAACCTGGTGCTGCCATCCTTCTTTGGCACCAGCACCACTGGGGAGGCCCAGGGACTGTTGGACTCTTGAATCACCCCTAGTTCCAACATCTCCTGTACCTCTTCCCTCAGAGTCTGTCTGACTCTCTCAGGCACCCTATAAGGGGCCTGTCTAATAGGGCTTTGGGGTCCTGTATCCACCTGGTGCTGCACCAGGTGGGTGCACTCTGGTTTCCCAGTGAACATGTCCCCAAATTCCTGCAACACTGCTTGGATTTCTCGAACCTGAGTAGGAGATAGCTGCTGGGATATTGCTACCCCTTCCACTGAGGTGTCAGCCCGAGCCTCACTGAGGAGATCAGTCCCCAGATCTCCCTCAGACTCCTCCTGCAATCCACTGCAAATGCTCAGCACAAAGGCCTCCCTATCATGGTAAGGTTCCATCATATTAGCATGGTACAATTTGTGCCTCTGCCATCTGCCTAGCAGTTCCACCATGTAGTTAACATCACTTACCTTTCTTACCACCTTGTAGGGAACCTCCCAAGCTGCTTGCAGCTTATTGTGTCTGACAGGAATGAGAACCATTACCTGCTGCCCCACAGCATACTGTCTAGCTCGAGCATTCCTGTCATACCACACCTTTTTCTGTTGTTGGGCTTCTGCCAGGTTCTCCTGGGCCAAGCCCATGAGTTCCCTGAGCCTTGTCCTGAAGTTTAGGACATATGCCACAACAGACTCCTTGTGAGATTCACACTCACCTTCCCACGCATCTCAAATTAAATCAAGAGGTCCCCTCACCCTATGCCCATACAGCAACTCAAACGGTGAAAAACTTGTGGATTCCTGGGGAACCTCTCTGTAAGCGAACAACAGATGGGGCAACTATTTGTCCCACTCCCTCTTAAACTGATCTGCAAATGCCCGTAGCATGGACTTGATTGCAGAGTTTAACCTCTCAACAAGACCATTAGTCTGGGGATGGTAGGGGGTGGTCTTCATATGCTTCACCCCACAGGACTTCCACAGACATGCCAGCGGGTCTGACATGAAATTGGCACCTTGGTCAGTCAGTATGTCTTTTGGGAAACCTACCCTGCTGAAAACCTCTAACAAAGCATTTGCCACCTTCTCTGCCTCAATGGAGGACAAAGCCACTGCCTCAGGGTATTGTGTAGCATAATCCACTACCACTAATATATACTTTTTCCCTGTGGAGCTTGGGGTACTCAGTGGACCCACAATATCCATAGCTACCCTCTGAAATGGCTCCTCAATCACAGGCAAAGGCATCAAAGGAGCTCTCACCTTGTCTCCTGCCTGCCTACCTTTTGGCACTGCTCAAAGGTCCTGCCGTACCCTGTTACATCTCTGGAAATTCCAGGCCAATAGAAGTTTTGCATAATATGCCTCTTTGTATGTTTTATGCCCTTATGACCTGCAAAGGGAATATCATGGGCTATGGCTAGAAGCACCAGATGGTAGGCTCTAGGCACTGCCAACTGTTGTACTTTCTCACCTTCTAGCCCGCCCTCAGGGGTCCACTCTCTGTATAGTAACCTTTTGTCGCAGTATACAGATTCCCCCTTCCCTTGAGAATCTGGTGCCTCCCTAGCTACCTGCCTCAGACCTCACAATGTAGGGTCTGAGAGATGAGCCTGTCTCAACTCTGTCCTTGTAACCTTCCCAGCTCCACTTCTACAAGAAGTCTGTCATCCTCAGACAGTGGTGCCTCACTGTCAGCCTGGGTACTACTACTCACCTCTACATTTGTAGTCACTCTGTCCAAGGGACCAACAGTACCCATAAGCAGCTGTGGCTCACCTTCAGTCTCACTGCTACAGTGTAGCTCACTCCCTGAAGTAACCACCTCACCAGTCCTGGCTGCAAGTATGCAGTCTGTCCCGGTCTCCCCCAGGCTACAAGACCCACATGCTTGTCTCCTAGCCTCAATGTGTGTAACTGCATAAGTACATGGTACTGCCTCATCCAAATCCTTCCCTCTCAGGGCATCTGCAGGATGGTAGTTTAGCACCCCTGTTGTCTCAAGACAACCTACTCTTGGCATTTTGTCTTTCCCACTTACTGGCTCCCACACCTTTGGTTCTCCACCTTGCCTCTGTGGACATCTGTATGCCACATGGCCCCACAGGTTGCATTCAAAAATTTAACCCTAGCTCCTGGACGTGTACCTGGACTAGTGGCTTCCCCTGCTAATGACAGATTTTGTTTTGACAGTCTGTGCTGCCCACCATGGGTTCCTTTAGACCCATGAGCAGTACTGGGGGTCCCCTTCTGTGCAGGGCTGCCCAACTGGCCAGGTATAGGTCTCCCACCTTCTCCAACTCACCTGTAGTACACATTGTCTATCAGCTAACCAGATCCTCATGTCCTCAGGCAAAGTGCTAAAGGCTTGTTCCCTCACCAAAAGTTAAGCCAGCACTTCAAAAGTGGTGACCTGACATCCACTCACCCATCTATGAAAATAAGTGCACAGTTCAGCAACATCTTCACACACACTTTCACCTGCTTTGTGTCTATGCTCACAAAACTTTTTCCTATACATTTCAGGTGTTAGCTTAAAACATTCTAAAAGACATTTTTTTACAGCAGTGTAATCAAAACAGACAGAGTCAGGCATTTTTGACAGAAATGTTACAGCTTTCCCATGGAGTAAGGGGGTCAGGAACTGTACCTAGAGCCTTTGGTCAACATCATACTGTTTGCATACCCTCTCAAACATATGAATGAAACTATCAAAATGATCCCCCTCTTTAAATTGAGAAAGAAAATTACTGACCCGTTGTGTTTCTGGGGTCCAGTTACTCCCTTCCCCATTACCTCCATGACTCTGGCGAAGAGTCAGCATTTCCCTCTCATGCCTCCTCTGACGCTCCTTTTCTTCGGCTTCTATCTCCAAACACCTGGCCTCCAACTCAAGTTTATTTAGCTCCAGCATGATTTTTAACTCCACTGCAGAAAGGTTGAGCTGTCCATTCTCCGAGGATATTGTATCTCCACTGCCAGTCTGATTGTCCTCCTAAGATGCTGTTTTCTGATGCAGCTGTAACCAAGGCTGCAGTCATGTCTGCCTTAGTCAGGTTTCCATGCACCAGTCCCCTAGCCTGGCACATCTCCACCAGCTGGCTCCTTGTCAGCTTTCCATACTCCTCTGCTGACATGCTGCCTGCTCACCCTGACTAACTAAGCTAACAAAAGAAATAAAAGAATTGCAATCTGAACTCTGAATATTCACTGCGTGGCTGATTTAGAGTACAAAACACCTTCAGGGATCACTGTACATAAGCTACAGGATTCACTCTACGCACACTACTACAAACCAATTAGTATTTGCCAACTAATTAATATGTGATGTGGATATTCTACTAATGCCCACCAATTAGTATGTGTAGTGGATTCCACCACTGCAAACCAATTAATATGTGATGTGGATATCCCAACCACTGCCACCAATTAATATATGAGGATATCCCAACCACTGCCGCCAATTAATATGTGACACCCATGCCCTGACCCAGCAATCAAGGAGCCTCAGTCCTCACCACTAACACCAGAGTGGGCATCTCATATGAGAGGAAAGGATAACCAATACACACAGTAAAGTGCAATTTCCCTTAAGTGCACATAGAGATCACAGTCAGTCTGGGGCTGGTTGCTCCCTTGCTGTCCAGGTCTCCAGTAAGTCTCCCCACTGGCACAGCTATAGGGTGCAGATCCCAGACTTGCTGGAAAGCTAGCCTCCAGTACCCTCTCTGACTAACCAGTGCTTCGTGTCCCTGCACAAGTAGCTGACACATACACTTTGAGATAAGTATTTATACAACTTCACAGACACTTCTGGGAAAGGCTGACACAGATTCGCCAGTTGTGCCCCTTTACCCAGTCTATATGGTAGTAATCATTGCCACCACCAGCTAATATTTATCAGCTACTAAAAGGCTGTTAAAAGGGTGTCCAATTATTACTGCGCAATAATATTATCCAATTGGTAAGTGTGACTAAGCAATCAAGGCTTATTGGAAGGGCTTATTACAGGATCACTTATAAGCATGCAATGTACTCTAGAGCTTAATTTATCTCTACATAAACCAGCCACAGTTGAAAAGGGTTTAAAATATTTAATAATAAATACTAAAAACACATGACAATACTACTACACCACAATGCTATTCAAGAGTTCAGAGATCACACAGAAACTTAAAATAATTTAGTAGTACAATTCTGATATAACAGAAAAACACTTAGACTAATCTTTTCTTTTTTTCCTAGCTATTGCTACAAGAAAACACACATCTAAGATAACTTACTTAAGAGCATAGGCAGTGCTGAGTTAGATGTCCAAGATCAAAATGCTTACAGTCTCTATCTGAGCAATAGTTTTTAAAATCACTAACAAACATTTCTGCTAGGCCCTTCCAGCTTATATCATTCTCATGTAGTTCCCATTACATAATTTCTTTGACACTCAGCCTGGAGATCCCAGGCCAAAAGGCGACATTATTTAGCAAGCTAACACCTGCTCAGGACGCTACAACAATAAACGACATTTCACATGTACACTCTAGTAATTATTCCTTAAGTTAAAACAATAGAAAGAATGTGCTAGCCCAGACAGACTGACTCCAAGCTCTACAGATCAAAGGCTAGATTTGAAATAATTTTAACTTCAAAAGAAAGATTTGAAATGCTTGCTTTAGTTGTCCTTACAGCAGATGGCAATGTTGCTACAATCTTGAAGTTCAACATTTTTACAGTTTTTTCATTCATTTAAGAAACAAGCTGTATTTTACATTTATATTTACAAATGATAAAATTATCTGCACAATTCTATCTGGCTTGGCTGGCAGCGTTCACCCTTTTCTACCAGTCTTCATATTTCTCGCCCCCTGGAGAACTCAAGCTAGTTTTTCAAGTGACCCTTGATAAATGCCGTTTGAGAGGGTTAGGTCTATCTGATTGTACCTCACCCCATTCCCTGTCTTGAGAGGCCATCTGCAGTGGCATTGCTGATCACACTGTGGTGCTGCACTGACATATCATATGCTTGCAACCCAGGCTCCATCTTAGCAACTTGGCATTTTGCTGACTGGCTCTTTTTAACCACGATAGAGGGTTGTGATCTGTAATAATAGTGAATTTCCTTCCATACAGATAAGGCTGAAGTTTCTGCAGTCCCCACACTATGGCTAGACATTCCTTTGCTACAGTTGCATAGGATTCCTCCCTGGGTTGGTGCCTATGACTGAGATACATCACTGGGTGCTCTTCCCCCTCTGAAGAAATCTGGCTAAGTACAGCTGTCATCCCATGGTTCAAAGCCTCAACTTGCACCACAAATTCTTTGCTGTAATCTGGACTGGCTAACACAGGGGGCCTTCCCAAAGCATCTTTAAGCTTCTGCAATGCCTGCTCACATGCTGGGGTCCACACTACCTTATCTGGCCTGTTCATTCTTGTCAGGTCTGTGAGGGGAGCAGCTATGGTACTATAACTGGGGACAAACTTTCTGTAGTACCCTGCTGTCGCTAAAAATGCCCTCACCTGCTTTTTAGTAACAAGTGCAGGCCATGCCTGAATGGCTTCCACTTTGGCAGGCTTTGGCCTTATCTTACCACTCCCCACTCTATGTCCCAGGTAGGAGACCTCTGCCATACCCACCTGACATTTGCTCAGCTTAATGGTTAACCCTGCCCTCTGTAGTCTGCCCAGCACCTCCCTGACATGCTGAAGGTGCTCTGGTCAGGAATGGCTATAGATGACAATATCATCTGGGTAAGCAAGGGCAAACCCTCCTGCTCCTGCTAGGATATTATCTACCAGCCTCTGGAAAGTTGATGGGGCATTCTTCATCCCAAAGGGCATCTTTGTGAACTCATACAAGTCAAAAGGAGTCACAAAGGCGGACTTCTCTCTAACACTGGGAGTCAAGGGCACCTGCCAGCAACCCTTGGTAAGGTCAATGGTTGTAAGATACTTAGCCCCACCCAGCTGCTCTAGGGCCTCATCTGTCTTAGGCATGGGGTAAGCATCCGACTCTGTGTGACTATTTAATTTCCTGTAATCCACACAGAACCTGGTGCTGCCATTCTTCTTTGGCACCAGCACCACTGGGGAGGTCCAGGGACTGTTGGACTCTTGAATCACCCCTAGTTCCAACATCTCCTGTACCTCTTCCCTCAGAGTCTGTCTGACTCTCTCAGGCACCCTGTAAGGGGCCTGCCTAATAGGGTTTGGGGTCCTGTATCCACCTGGTGCTGCACCAGGTGGGTACACCCTGTTTTCCCAGTGAACATGTCCCCAAATTCCTGCAACACTGCTTGGATTTCTCGAACCTGAGTAGGAGATAGCTGCTGGGATATTGCTACCCCTTCCACTGAGGTGTCAGCCCAAGCCTCACTG
This sequence comes from Protopterus annectens, assembly GCF_019279795.1. Taxonomy (NCBI): domain Eukaryota; kingdom Metazoa; phylum Chordata; order Ceratodontiformes; family Protopteridae; genus Protopterus; species Protopterus annectens. The sequence continues at coordinate 524,429,631 of NC_056748.1, read as the reverse complement.
AGGAGATCAGTCTCCAGATCTCCCTCAGACTCCCCCTGCAATCCACTGCAAATGCTCAGCACAAGGGCCTCCCTATCATGGTAATGTTTCATCATGTTAGCATGGTACAATTTGTGCCTCTGCCATCTGCCTAGCAGTTCCACCATGTAGTTAACATCACTTACCTTTCTTACCACCTTGTAGGGACCCTGCCAAGCTGCTTGCAGCTTGTTGTGTCTGACAGCAATGAGAACCATTACCTGCTGCCCCACAGCATACTGTCTAGCTCGATCATTCCTGTCATACCACACCTTTTTGTGTTGTTGGGCTTCTGCCAAGTTCTCCTGGGCCAGGCCCATGAGTTCCCTGAGCCTTTTTCTGAGGTTTAGGACATATGCCACAACAGACTCCTTGTGAGATTCACACTCACCTTCCCATGCATCTCAAATTAAATCAAGAGGTCCTCTCATCCTATGCCCATACAGCAACTCAAAGGTTGAAAAACATGTGGATTCCTGGGGAACCTCGTTGTAAGCAAACAACAGATGGGACAACTATTTGTCCCACTCCCTCTTAAACTGATCTACAAATGCCCGTAGCATGGACTTGATTGTAGAGTTTAACCTCTCAACAAGACCATTAGTCTGGGGATGGTAGGGGGTGGTCTTCATATGCTTCACCCCACAGGACTTCCACAGACATGCCAGCAGGTCTGACATGAAATTGGCACCTTGGTCAGTCAGTATGTCTTTTGGGAAACCTACCCTGCTGAAAATCTCTAACAAAGCATTTGCCACCTTCTCTGTCTCAATGGAGGGCAAAGCCATTGCCTCAGGGTATTGTGTAGCATAATCCACTACCACTAAGATATACTTTTTCCCTGTGGAGCTTGGGGTACTCAGAGGACCCACAATATCCATAGCTACCCTCTGAAATGGCTCCTCAATCACAGGCAAAGGCATCAAAGGAGCTCTCACCTTGTCTCCTGCCCTGCCTGCCTTTTGGCACTGCTCACAGGTCCTGCAGTACCCTGTTACATCTCTGGAAATTCCAGGACAATAGAAGCTTTGCATAATATGCCTCTTTGTATGTTTTATGCCCATATGACCTGCAAAGGGAATATCATGGGCTATGGCTAGAAGCACCAGATGGTAAGCTCTAGGCACTGCCAACTGTTGTACTTTCTCACCTTCTAGCCCTCCCTCAGGGGTCCACTCTCTGTATAGTAACCTTTTGTCCCAGTATACAGATTCCCCCTTCCATTGAGAATCCGGTGCCTCCCTAGCTACCTGCTTCAGACCTCGCAATATAGGATCTGAGAGATGAGCCTGTCTCAACTCTGTCCTTGTAACCCTTCCCAGCTCCCCTTCTACAGCAAGTCTGTCATCCTCAGACAGTGGTGCCTCACTGTCAGCCTGGGTATTACTACTCACCTCTACATTTGCCGTCACTCTGTCCAAGGGACCAACAGTACCCATAAGCAGCTGTGGCTCACCTTCAGTCTCAATGCTACAGTGTAGCTCACTCCCTGAAGTAACCACCTCACCAGTCCTGGCTGCAAGTATGCAGTCTGTCCGGGTCTACCCCAGGCTACAAGACCCACATGCTTGCCTCCTAGCCTCAATGTGTGTAACTGCATAAGTACATGGTACTGCTTCATCCAAATCCTTCCCTCTCGGGACATCTGCAGGATGGTAGTTTAGTACCCCTGTTGTCTCAAGACAACCTACTCTTGGCATTTTGTCTTTCCCACTTACTGGCTCCCACACCTTTGGTTCTCCACCTTGCCTCTGTGGACATCTGTATGCCGCATGGCCCCACAGGTTGCATTCAAAAATGTAACCCTAGCTCCTGGACGTGTACCTGGACTAGTGGCTTCCCCTGTTAATGACAGATTTTGTTGTGGCAGTCTGTGCTGCCCACCATGGGTTCCTTTAGACCCATGAGCAGTACTGGGGGGTCCCTTTCTGTGCAGGGCTGCCCAGCTGGCCAGGTATAGGTCTCCCTCCTTCTCCAACTCACCTGAAGTACACATTGTCTATCAGCTAACCAGATCCTCATGTCCTCAGGCAAAGCGCTAAGGGCTTGTTCCCTCACCAAAAGGTAAGCCAGCACTTCAAAAGTGGTGACCTGACATCCACTCACCCAGCTATGAAAATAAGTGCTCAGTTCAGCAACATCTTCATACACCCTTTCATCTGCTTTGTGTCTATGCTCACAAAACTTTTTCCTGTACATTTCAGGTGCTAGCTTAAAACATTCTAAAAGACATTTTTACAGCAGTATAATCAAAACAGACAGAGTCAGGCATTTTTGACAGAAAAGTTACAGCTTTCCCATGGAGTAAGGGGGTCAGGAACCATACCTAGAGCCTTTGGTCAACACTATACTATTTGCATACCCTCTCAAACATATGAATGAAACTATCAAAATTATCACCCTTTTTAAATTGAGAAAGAAAATTACTGACCCGTTGTGTTTCTGGGGTCCAGTTACTCCTTTCCCCATTACCTCCATGACTCTGGTGAAGAGTCATCATTTCCCTGTCATGCCTCCTCTGATGCCCCTTTTCTTAGGCTTCTATCTCCAAACACCTGGCCTCCAACTCAAGTTTATTTAGCTCCAGCATGATTTTTAATTTCACTGCAGAAAGGTTGAGCTGTCCATTCTCTGATGATATTGTATCTCCACTGCCAGTCTGATTGTCCTCCTAAGATGCTGTTTTCTGATGCAGCTGTAACCAAGGCTGCAATCATGTCTGCCTTAGTCAGGTTTCCATGCACCAGTCCCCTAGCCTGGCACATCTCCACCAGCTGGCTCCTTGTCGGCTTTCCATACTCCTCTGCTGACATGCTGCCTGCTCACCCTGACTAACTAAGCTAACAAAAGAAATAAAACAATTGTGATTGGATCTCTGAGTATTCACTGCTTGGCTGATTTAGAGTACAAAACACCTTAAGAGATCACTGTACATAAGCTACAGGATTAACTCTACCCACACCACTACAAGCCAATTAGTATTTGCCAACTAATTAATATGTGATGTGGATATTCCACTAATGTCCACCAATTAGCATGTGTAGTGGATCCCACCACTGCAAACCAATTAACATGTGAGGTGTATATCCCAACCACTGCCACTAGTTAATATGTGAGGATATCCCAACCACTGCCACCAATTAATATGTGACACCCATACCCTGGCCCAGCAATCAAGGAGCCTCAGTCCTCACCAATAATACCAGAGAGGGCATCTCATATGAAAGGAAAGGATAACCAATACACACAGTAAAGTGCAATTTCCCTTAAGTGCACACAGAGATCACAGTCAGTCTGGGGCTGGTTGCTCCCTTGCTCTCCAGGTCCCCAATAAGACTCCCCACTGGCACAGCTATAGGGTCCAGATCCCAGCCTAGCTGGAAAGCTAACCTCCAGTACTCTCTCTGTCCAACCAGTGCTTTGTGTCCCTGCACAAGTAGCTGACACACACACACACACACACACACACACACACACACACACACACACACACACACACACACACTTTGAGATAAGTATTTATACAACTTCACAGACACTCCTGGGAAAAGCTGACACAGATTCTCCAGCTGTGCCCCTTTACCCAGACTATATGGTAATAATCACTGCCACCACCAGCTAATATTTATCAGCTACTAAAAGGCCCTTAAAAGGGTGTCCAATTATTACTGTGTAATAATATTATCCAATTGGTAAGTGTGACTAAGCAATCAAGGCTTATTGGAAGGGCTTATTACAGGATCACTTATAAGCATGCAATGTACTCTAGAGCTTAATTTATCTCTATATAAACCAGTCACAGTTAAAAAGGGTTTAAAAATATTTAATAATAAATACTAAGAACCCAAGACAATACTACTACTAGACAACAGTGCTATTCAAGAGTTCAGAGATCACACATAAACTTAAAATAATTCAGTAGTACAGTTCTGACATAACAGAAAAACACTTAGACTAATCTTTTCTAATTTTCCTAGCTATTGCTACAAGAAAACGCACATCTAAGATAACGTACTTAAGAGCATAGGCAGTGCTGAGTTAGATGTCCCAAGATCAAAATGCTTACAGTCTCTCTCTGAGCAATAGTTTTTAAAATCACTAGCAAACATTTCTGCTGGGCCCTTCCAGCTTATATCATTCTCATCTAGTTCCCATTACATCATTTCTTTGACACTCAGCCTGGAGATCCCAGGCCAAAAGGCGACATTATTTAGCAAGCTAACACCTGCTCAGGAAGCTACAACAATAAAATGCATTTCACATGTACACTCTAGTAATTATTCCTTAAGTTAAAACAATAGAAAGAATGTGCTAGCCCAGACAGACTGACTCCAAGCTCTAGAGATCAAAGGCTAGATTTGAAATAATTTTAACTTCAAAAGAAAGATTTGAAATGCTTGCTTTAGTTGTCCTTACAGCAGATGGCAATGTTGCTACAATCTTGAAGTTCAACATTTTTACAGTTTTTTTCTTTCATTTAAGAAACAAACCTGTATTTTACATTTATATTTACAAATGATAGAATTATCTGCATAATTCTATCTGGCTAGGCTGGCAGCCTTCACCCTTCTCTACCAGTTTTCACAAAAGCAGCAATTTTGGAGTACTTTCAGTAAATGGGAACAGTATTATTAACAGTGTAAAAAGCCCAGGGATACTCAACTGCTGTGCTAAAAGATATGTTTATGTTATTCTGTTCGAAGATGCAAGATTCCTGACAAATGATGACAGACTGCAAACAGAGAAATTGTGGGGTAGAAACATAATATGGAACTTAAAAATTGAACGTTGTACTGGTGTGGCTGTGCTGTGTTAAAAACTGAAAATACTAGATGTAATATAGGTAAGGATAGGAAGGTTAACTCTTATGGGTGTGAGGTGGAGAGAATATGTTTATAAGTTTGCAGCATTGTATACACACATAACTAGTAAGGAAAGAGAGAATTTGTTTCACCAAATATTAAACTGCATGGTGGTTAACATGAACACTATAATTTAATTGTGATTTAAGGAGAAATGAAAAAAGAAAGGGAAATATGTAAAAAAAAATACAGGAAGTGATAAAATGTGGTAAATTAGCCATTTGGAACAAAAGTCAGTGGACTTATAGAAGGTGGCACTTGGATCTGAAATTGATTTCTTCGTATTATCAGAAGAATTTGGAGTAGCAGATGATTATACAATTATGATGTTTTCTCAGACCATTTAGCAATATGGATGGAAGTGATGGAAAAAGGGTATATTAAACTAGGAAAGGGAATAAAAAAGTAAATGAGAAATTATGGGATGAAATTGAAAATGGAAGCGTTGCGGTTATAGAAGGATCATAAAACCATGAAGGACTTCTACAAAAAACTGGTCTGAATGGTGGATTGAATTTAAAAAGAGGTATAAATGTTTGTTTCAGTGGCAGGAAGATGTGTAAAAGGAAGAGAGGGTAGAGTATGTGAAAATGTATGGAAATTTATTAGATAATTTGCAGAATAATACAAGAGAGTATTATGATATGGAAAAAAGAAATATATAAAAGAAATTGAGGAAAATTTAAGGCATTACTGGTTAGGCAGAAATATTATTTACAAGGGAGGAGGTATCTGTATATCTGGGTAAAATACTAAATGAGGATATTAGTTTAATGAAGGAAATTAAACAAGTAAAAGGAGAGGTAAAAAGAACACATGAGCAAGGTATCAGCATTGTAGTGCAAGAGAGAATGGAAAGTAAAAAAAAAAAGTCCTTTCACACCTAATTGGTGGGGCTGCAGACACTTATCCAGGGATACACACAGCTCGAGTCTGTTGCTTAATGTTTATTTACAATGCAAACAAAATGTGGCAATACTACTGGATCTTAGAGTACATTTTGATTAATCAACCTGCATATTTGGTATTGAGGGTGCCATGGTATGAGAGCACAGGTTTAAAGCATAGATGTATATGACTCTGCAGTTTAGGTACCCCCTTTGTTCTCAGGAAATGTTAATCGAGTCACATGAATGGCTTTTTATTATCACAGGAGTTTAGTTAAACTAATTATTATATGCTGTTTTGTTTTCACTGATCTAGGACTATAGTATTTACTTGAATACTATCCATGTCCAAAAAGCTTTATCTGTTATGTTAAGGGAATAGTTACTTCTCCCCATCAGATTTTGGTTGCAGTTATATAAGAATAGGGTTTTTACAAAGATTGCAACACTAATCTAAATACCTTTTAATGTTTTAAATACTCCCTTGTATTTGGCTAACTGTCACATTCATTGTTGTTTAGCCCTTTGTTTTGAACAATTATATAGCTGAGTTATGAGTGTATTTTTACCTGTTTGGGATTGATATGCATTTTAGATTCTGGTGTTATAGGAGAGTCATTCTGGGATTTAATTGTCTCTCCCTTTGGGTGAGACCACAGACCTGCTGTAAAAGACTATTATATGTTGCGTTATTTCCTAGTATCCCAGCCCCTTCCGAGCATATGGGGTGCTGGTTAGGCACGGGATTAAAGCAGAAAGGGTTTTTTATACTTGCCCAAATTTTTTTGCTTCAATTACTAATAACGTTAGGTAGTTGTTTATTCTCCATTTTTCACATCTCTCTTAATTTACTTATGTTTTCATTCAAATGTTGGATATAGAGTCGTGGAACATCAAAGGGTTACAAGCATCCAATAAAAAAAACCTCTTTAAATCCACATCTAATATTATCTTTGTTCAGGAAGTGCACCTACTTAATCGCCAATGGGACTATGACAGGGGGAGACCTTGGGTTAAGAAGATCATAGCTTCCAGGGCTAAATCTAATAGCGCAGGTGTTGCTATTATAATTAAAAATAAATTTATCTATGACATAGTAAATTCTGACTCAGATAGTGATGGTAGGTGGTGTTACTTTGTTACGACTTGCTCTTTTCTTGATAAACCTATTTTAATTATTAATATATACTCCCCATGTTCTGGCCAACAAAACTTTATTATGCAGATCTATAACCTACTTTCATTATTTCCTAATCACTACTACATTGTTGAGGGTGACTGGAATTCCGTACAGGATCCAAAAAATGATAGGACAAATACTAAGGCTAAATTCAATTACTCTGCAACCTTGTCCTTATCTGAACTGAAGGATGACTTTAACCTATTTGATCCTTATATCTTCCTTAATGCCACCCATAAAAATAACAAATTCACCTTTTTCTCTAATGGTGGTAAAAGTTGGTCCAGGTTGGACTTCTTTCTGATTTCCTCGATATTCAATAATTTGGATATTTCTTTTGTCACTAACCATAGAAGCCTTTCCGATCATTCTAGGATTTCTCTCTCTATTCACTGGCAGGATACAAGATCCTCCAAGAACTCAGCTATTTGGTGGCGTTTAAACCCTAACCTTCTTAAGAAGGAAGAAATTCTCTCACAAGTTGAGTCCTATCTCGACCAATTTCTTCAATCCAGTAGCTCCCTTCAAACCTCTTTAGACTGTTCTTGGGCCGCAACCAAGGCTATGATCAGAGGTTTCCTTATAAATAAAGCCTCATATTATAAGAAACTATTCAACAAAAATCAATTAGATATAACCAATAAACTCAAGAGGATAGAGACTGAAATTCAACAAAAATACTCTCCTGACTTGGAGAATGAAATGATTCAATTACAAAAGGAACTTCTATCTTTGCAAGCGGAGAACCTTACTTTCCATGAGATGAAATCCTTGGCAAATTACTCGGAACTGGTTCAGTTCCCCTCTAAATTTCTGGCCAGAGTGGTAAACCTGAATAGATCGTCTCCCTTTATATTGGAAATTTCCTATCAGGGGAAGGCTTATCAGAATACGACAGATATTATTAGATTATTTGAGTACTTATACACTCAGCTGTACAGTCTTCCTGAAAGTTCTTTTAATAAAGAGGAGTTGCAGGGCTTTTGTAACAATTTATCCTTTCCTAAACTGACTGAGACTCAGAATAAACTTCTGGATCGAGAAATCTCACAGCAAGAAATTATAGTGGCAATTAATAATCTCAAACCTAATAAATAACCCGGGCCAGATGGATTCATGGCCGAATTCTATAAATCATTTACGTCCAAAATTTCTAAAGCCTTGCTTCTTTTGTATAATAATATTACCACCTTTGGTTTTAAGAACATACACCTTAACGCTTCTAGAACTATCTTTATCCCAAAACATAACGCTGACCCCAAAACCCCCTGGGAATATAGACCCATTTCTATTGTTAATATTGATATGAAGATTTTGGCCACAATTCTAGCTAATAGACTTAAGGTAGTTATCTCTACTACTGTTTCTCCTGAACAATCTGGTTTCATTATGGGTAGACAAACAATTGATCACACCCTTTCTTTAGAAGCTATGATTTCTCCCTCTTCTCTAAATAAAAGCCCCCTTTATGCTCTAGCTATTGATGCATCCAAGGCCTTTGATCGTATAAGTACAGAATTCTTATTCGATAGTCTCCCTTACTTCAACATACCAAACTTATTTATTAACAGGATCAAAACTCTATATTCTAGTGCATATACTATATTACAAATAAATAATCAGGTATCTAATAGAATTAAAATTCTCAATGGTGCTAGACAAGGCTGCCCCCTTTCCCCATTATTATTCAACCTTTACATTGCACCATTATTCCTTTTAATCAAACAGAAAACATTCCATCATACCCCTATTATTTTTAACACTAAACTTTATTTCTCTGCATACGCAGACGATTTAAACATTTACTTTACGCTCCCCAGATCTGACCCGGTAAAAATCCTATCCTCCATTAACACCTTTTCTAACCTGGCAAATTACAAACTCAATAGGGATAAATCATTAATTTTTCCGATAAATATGTATTCTCCATCCCCTAATATATATATATATATATATATATATATATACAGGTATATACATTAAACAACAACTTCACTATCTAGGTATATCCTTTTCCCAGGGGAATTCTGCTCAGTACCAGGATAATATGGCTAAATGTTGGTCAAGTGTGTAGAGTGACCTAAGCAGATGGGACAAACTTAAGCTTCCTTTCCTGGCCAGAACGACAATCATTAAAATGAATATACTTCCTAGATTTCTGTACATATTTAATGCAACAACGAGTATACTACATAACAAATTCTTTAAAAATATTATCTCACTCCTTTCAAAATTTATTTGGGCTCCCAAATCTGTCAGGATTAGTTACTTGAAACTCACTTTCCCTAAAGAACAAGGAGGTCTGGGATTACCTGACTTTAAAACATATTATGAGATAATCAATGGAAGTAGAATATTAAATATTGCCTCCTACAATAAAGATCACTTTCCGTGGGCCCCTGCTTGGGTCATGCTGTACAATAATTATGTCAAATCTTTAAACATAAACCCCTCTGTGCTCCCCTTTTTGAACAAAGACAAATTAAGGTAATCTTAAATTACCTAAAGGTATTAAATTTAATATAAGGTCACTACAAAACCTGTTTAGCTCCTTGAATCTGATCCATTCCTTTAATACCCTACAACCACTGCATCTCAACCCTAATCTAAGGTTGAATGGTCACATGTTAAACCTGGAACAATACCCCCTTCTCAAGAATACAACTATTTCGGAACTCTTTCCTTTCAAACAACAGTCCCTCTTGGAGTTAAGAACTAATTTGAACTTACCTAAAAAATATACAATTATATTAAGACAAATCAGAGAATTAGTACATAATTACCTGGAACACCCCTTGGTATCTGATAAGGATATCTCAGCCTGTAAAGCATTGTGGAACCTACTTCTTAAAAAAAATGATCTCAAATACTTACAAAGCTATCATGGCATCCAAAACGCATAACGAGCTCATCTTTTCCAATTCTTGGCTAAAACTTAATCCCTCTATTACTCATAACCAGATTTCAAAGGCCATAAGAATCAGTGCCAAACTTATACCCCTAAAGAAACTTAAGTACACACAGCTCATGATAATGAACAATGCGTACCTCACTCCTGACATACTCAATAAAATATATCCCAACTACCCCCCCTCACTGTCAAATTTGCCCTAAGCAAATTGATGATCTATTACATGTTTTCTGGAGCTGCAAATGCTCATATAAACTATGGTGTGCCCTGACAGTTTTACTGGAGAAAATTGGATATGAAAAATCAACAATTTCTTGGGAATTTACTATTCTTCATATTCCACCTCCAGGTTTACCGGAGGGGAGATATAGAATTCTGATTTCTCTATTTATGTTAGTTAAATATTATATCTCTCTGAATTGGAAAAATAGGCACATATTATCGTGGGAAGGGTTTAAGACCCTAGCTATTAAGCACCTCAAAGCGCATAGATACTTATTTCACAATATTAATCAGAAACCATTTCTCAAAGAATTTTGGAGAATGCTTTTCGAACATATATTGAAATGAATACATGCTCTTTGTAATACCCTTTGCTGATTATTTAATTTTTTATTTCGCTTTATATATTGTTGGGCAATGTATAAATGTACATAGTTTCTTGTGTATCATGTTACTATATGTTGGCTGTTGTTTTTCTTGTTGTTATTATGTGATAAAACAATAAAGAAAATTAAAAAAAAATAAATTAATATGGAAAAAAGATGAGAAGAACAAAATAAACAAATGGGGATCCATCATACTAAATAAGAGATTGTACTATTTTTAGGAGAATAATACAGAGGAGAATGCAAGGAAGGATGAGGGATATTATAGAAGAAAGTATATATGGTATAAAAGGGAAGGGATGCCAAGAATTGTTATTGACTGTGACTGAAATTGTGGATGATATTATGAGTAGAAGGGAGGGTGTGAAACTTATGGTAGGTGCTATGAGAAAGGCATTTGATAGAGTAGGACATGATGCTTTGTGGAATGTTATGGAAAAGTACAGAACAGGTAAAAGAATTAGGAGAGTGTGTGTATGTCGTCATTTCAAAATAATAGAGTGAGGCTGTTAGCGAATGGGTGGCTGATAAAGAAATATGCATGAAGTGTGGTATAAGACAAGGATGTCCCATGAGTTGAACATTGTTTGCATTGATAATGTCTGTGCTACTGAGTGAAATAGCTTATAAAATGAAAGATGCTAGATATGTAATGCAAAGGTTGATTCTAGCAGTTTTCACATATGCAGACAATATAGTTGTAGTTGCTAAGAACTAAATATGGATGAGGGAAGTGTTGTTTTGTCTGAATGGATGTTTAAAGGAAATAGAAATGACCTTGAATAAAGATAAAAGTAAGGATTTGGTGATGTGGTGAAAACTGAAGGTGTGCATTTTTCAATGAATGAAGTGTCTTTGCTAGGGATAACATTTTGGGAAAATGATGCAGTTATGATGCAATGGAAGGGATTGATAAAAAAATGAACGAAATATGTCTTCTGTGGAAGATTTACAGATAAGCATTCAGGAAACGTTTTATCTGATGAATTCTGTATTAATGGGAATAGCATGTATGTCAAATGTTTATATGATTCCAGTAAAATATAAAAAGGAAATTGTGAAATTAGTATTTCTCTCATATGGGCTTCAAGATTATACCCAGTGAAAAGAGATGTGTTGTGTGTGAGTAAAGATGAAGGGGATTGGGGTTACTTAATAAATTTGTTTGCTTTTTTAAACTTGTATTAAAATGAGTAAAAGAAGAGAATGAGAAATCAATAGTGAGACTGTTTAAATATAAGTACAAAAAGTTCTGGGAGATAATAAGAAAAAACTATGTTGTTGTGTTGTGTCTTTCGGCTTTTCCCGGTTAGGGGTCACCACAGCGGAACTCCGGTCCGCTAATGATTGGTATGCAGAAATTAAAAATGATCAGGAAACAATACTAACATGGAAAATAAAAATTGATGTTCCAGAGAAAGATAGAAGGATGTGGTGCAATAATGTGATAAGGCAATATTATTATGTAAATCACTGGGAAAATTTACCAGAAGAAGTGATTAAAGCGGATTCAGGTGCCTCGGTAGTGAGACATTTCCCTGTGGTACATTTGGTTGGGGACACATGGTTGAAGTGACAGTCAGCTGCAGAGAAATATGTCTGTTTGCATATTCCCTGTGGGTAAAGAGAAAAATGTGTTGCCATACCCACAAATTCAATAACCAAATGCACAGGGGGAAAACAATGTCCATGGTCCCCAAGGAAACATGAGACGGCAGGCATCAGCAGCAGGCTGGCCAGTGGGCATGTCAGTGGCAGGAATAATGCAGTGGATAATATGCAGTGCCTTTATAATTGGTGTGTGTGGACCACTAACCCCTTCACAGTGTCTAGGGAACATTACCTAAAACACATACTAGAGCATAAATGTGACTAAAGTAGCCTGCAGGATTTCATGCATGATGTAGCACACTTCTACATGTTGTAGTTACACAAGTATGCACTGTACACTGTGCACAACACTCATTACTTCTTCTACCTCCATGCATTTGGTTATTAAAGCTGTGAGCACGGCAGTGTGTGCTTCTCTTTGCCCACAGGGAATTTGCAAACAGCCATATTTCTCTGCAGCTGAATGTCATTTCAGCCATGTGTCCCCAGCCTAATGTACCTTAGGGAAATGTCTCACTGCCTAGGCACGTTTTTCTCTGTGTGCTCTGCCCTATATCTCTACTATTTTTTAACAGTTCTTCTTGACAAACTTATATTCAGCCAGCATTTTCTTCATGTCAATCTCTGATTTTTGAATTTTATCGATTCATCTGAATGGCTAGCTAAAACTTTGTCTATTTTTCCAGTCTTTTGATGTTTTAATTGATATATTCCTTTAGTGATTCATTTATTTTAACTATCTCCGAGAACATTTGATTGATTTTTTTTCCTTTAAGTTACTGGAAACCATCTCTTAAACCAATGGTGAAGCTTGAACTGCTTTTTGCTGAAGAGCTGCAGAATCCTTCTCAGTGTTTCCTCTTTACCTTTTCTGGTTGATTTTCTTTCAGGTTTTTCAAATCTCTTCTTTTCTGACATCCAGGCTATGTATTTACTTATATTGTTATTTTTTATCATTGTCATTTTTGAGGATATAAAGCCTATGGTTGCTTAAAACAAGTGGTTCTTCCTGTGGCTGATAGGGTTTAGGAAGTCCCTAGCTATGAACTTCACTACAGGCAGATGGGATATAGGTTTATCTGCTCTATTATTAATCGATGGGTAACAGCAGGAAATTCTCCTTCATATTGGTTTGAATAACTTTGTTGCTTAAGGCACTGACAGATAACAAGACTATTTATTTCAGTACAAATCATCTTGGAGAATGCAGAATCATTTCTTAGAAGGATAAGGCTGCAGGACTGTTTGAAATAACTGACCACAGTAATGGTATCAAGGGGTGGACTTATGGCAATGGAGGACTTTTGTCATGATTTGATGGTTGAGGAGAAATCCGTCACTCTACTATTAGAAGCAGATGTGGGATGAGGACACCTCCTTGGGTTAGGATCACATTAGGGTCAGCTCTGTTCTTCCTTCTGAGCAATGTATAAAGTATTTTTTAATTGCATGGTGTTCTTAGATCACTTAAATGGATGTAACTCCTGACTGAAACGCAGCTTGCTTGGCTACAATTCATGGCAGGTCAAGAGTGGATGCATTACTTACAAATCATGTAGGTCAAAACCATACATGTAAAAAAGAAAAAGAAAAAAAAGAAAAAAAAAACTTCTGTTTGAAGTTGATAAAAAAAGCTTGTGATGACTTTAAGACAGGATGTGAGGCAGACCTGTGAATCCCTGTGGATAGGAAGAAGTGGACAAGGTTATGCACTCTGCCCGTGTATGACACATGTTCATATACATATATGTGTTGTGCGCCATGGTAAGTCTTTTTATTTTCTGTTTCAAACTGGCATTCTAAAACATATTTCTAGATTTAACGGGGTAAATAGTTTTTTTCTAATTGTCTTGTAGATACAAACTAAGGTTTAATTTGTTGCATGTAAGCATACTACAGCTAATTACTAATTTGGATGAATGAAATTGCAGCTTAATAAACGCAAATATAAAACTAAAACACAGGCTTAAAATGTGGCAGGAAATGGTTCCACCTGTATTCTAGTAGTTTCTTGTTTTTTTCCTTTTTTCTCACTAAACTGTTAACTGCTGATTGCTTGTTATACATTTTAAAAATTTTGTTTGTGTCTTTCGGCTTTTCCCGGTTAGGGGTCGCCACAGCGGAACTCCGGTCCGCTAATGATTGGCAGTAGATTTTTTACGTGCCGAGTTTGCCAGCCCTGGCGCACAACCTTCAACGAAGGTACACATTTTAGAAATAGTTTTGTTTATTTTTAAGTGATGTTGGAATAATGAATAAAACATGCAGGTTGAAACATGAGAGATGGTAGAGTATTTGCTTTATAGCCGCAGTTTGTATCAGTTTTCTTGTAATGAAATTTTCTTGCTACCTAAAGGATTATTGCTTGTGCTTGGAACCATCATTTCAGTGTGTCTTGTTTTTTTTCTTTTTCTACTGTATTTTCAATTAATACTTAACAGTAACCAAACTACTGATTGCTTGTCTTACAAAATAATCAGTCTGAGGTGGCAAGTTTCCTGGCATGTAATTTTTAGAGCCACTGCTGCCTCACTGGTTGTTTGGAAGTCTACATTACTGTTTTTCACATGTCATGTACCTTTGTATTTCATCCTTTCAAAGCCTAATATCATAACCATGCTTAAATTGCTATTTTCACCTTGCTTAACCGCTTTTTTATGTTTTCCTAATCTTAGTTGCTAACTATCCCTACTTGAACATCTTCCATTTCTGTGCCCACCTCTCTGCATATCTCTAATAAAAACAATTCAGAATCTTAACCCCTCAGAACTGAATCAACCAAGGATAGCCAAAACAGCACTTTCTATTTACTTAGATGTATGTGTCACCCTTGTATAATCACTTGAGCAGCTGATGCCTGACTTAGAAGTATAGTGAAGAACATTAATGTATGTAACCACTGGCTAAATGTGAATTTGCTGGTACACAGCAAAGGAATGTTGAAATTAAGACCATAGCTCCGTTAATAATTCCATGCCCTCTAACTAAGCTTAACTACCCCCCTCTTGACAGACCTACAGTTACTGCCCAATACTGTTAATGTCAACTTTCATTGATTTTAGATTTTAAAGCATAATATTCCTCCTATGGTAACCTGCCCTCCCTTATATGTCTCTGCTATACTTTTAAACTCTCAGCCACTTTTATAATCTTTCACTAGCAGGCAAGAATTTTATAGTTACCCTCTTAGACCATACATTTTTCTAAGTTTATAAAAATGCTATACATACTATTTTACAAAACATTGTTTTTCTTTTTACTTACTTTTTGAAGCCCATTGTAACATGCTCTTTTCACCTTCACTGAGCTCAGGATCACTCCACTCTCTGACCCTACCCCCAATTCCCACTCACCCCCACTTTGTCTACATTTATAGTTCCTTTATTCCACCCATCATATCTATTCACCTATACACATACTTATCATACACCATATCTATATTTCCACACTTACACTCAGCTATCCTTTGCTTAACTATCAGTTCCCCTCCTATTTCTTTCCTATTCAATCTATAACTCCACACCCACATTTTATATTTTTCTTTAACTATCAACTTCCTCCTCTTTTCTCTTTCCCATTCAAGCACTTCTGTCTTATCTAAGTACATATCTTATGCAATCTATTTCTGCATTTAAAATGTCCCACTAATGTAAAACATCACTCTATTCCCTCTTATTATCCATTTCTATCCTGTCTCTTCTAGCTTCCATTAACAAACCGCTATCAGATACATGCAAGACTTCTGCTACTGCCCTTTCAGTTGCTACCAAATATATATCATATTATTCTAATATCTCAACTAGATTATTTAGTATAACTACATTAACCTCAACAATCAGACTCCTGCAAAAGAATCCTGATAACCTTACTATCAAGTTCCATATCTTTATGAAACATATTCTCTGTATATAAATTACCTCTCCATTCACTTCACTTCTGTCTCCCTCTCTCTCTCTGGAGACACAGATACAAATCCAAGCCCTTCTCCTTCATCAACTACAACATCCCAAAATAAGAAAAATGACCATACTCACAATCAACCTTCAAAGTATCTGTAATAAAATAGCAGATTTCCAAACTTGGATTGCACAACAGACTCCAGATGCCCTTGCAGCAACAGAAACATGGCTTAAACCAATATCAAAGACTCTGAAACTGTACCTTCTGGCTATAACATAATTAGGGCAGATAGAACCCATAAAAAGCTGGAGGTATTGTGCTATTCTACCCCAACTAGTTTAATTTTACTGTCTAGTCAAACTGTATCACAACATTCAAAAATGCTGAACTACTTATCATCTTCTTAAAAGTAACCATATGCCAAGATCCTGGAAGAAAACACAATGAAGCTTACGGACAGGACGAATTAGTCAAGCCTTGTACTTGTTGATTTAACAGTGTAGTCCACAGAAATCCACAGGATAAAAATGCCAAGGAACAAAGCTTTTTATCTGTTAAAATAGTTCAATCCAAGCATTTGCTTCACAGGAAAAAAACAATGAAATCAAACTAACGCTCCAAATGCAAGTACGTTTTCGTTTCAAAAACTTCCTCAGATGTGGGCTGGTAACTGCATCAGTGCACATATATACATCAGTTAACATTTAAAACCACCAGTCTCATGCTGCATAGTAAATGAGGCATAACTGAAAAGTATGCCATGAAAACTTTTAAAGGCACATTCTAAATGCCTTATTTCTTGCATAAAAAGTACTATTGACCTAATTGTACTAATGATAACAATCAGATATCATACTAGTTGTCTAAAAGTTTACAAACTCTTTGATACAGTCAGTTTTATTACTTTAATTTAAACTTTAAAATCTCTAAAACCTTTTAAAACCTTTTCCAAAACAACTTTTAATACAATGCCATCTTGTGGAACAAAGTTGATCTATAATTTTCTATTACAAAGAATGTATGTTTCCTAGGAATTGCTCTGAACCCAGAACTTATATGGAGTAACTGTTGTAATCATGTTTACAAAATTCAGAGAAATACAGTAATAAGCAGCTATCCATGTTAATACAAATATGTTTAAAATCTTCATGTTAAATAAATAAATGAATAATGTGCAAAATGCAAAATACAAATACTTTATAAACATTCTAAAAACACATTAAAAATTCTTTCAGTTTTTTGACGTCAGTGTAGTTCATCATCTTATGTTGAAAAATATATTGTTGAAATACAACTGAGATAACAGTCCTGACATGGAAATTAGTTAATAACTTAATAATTAAATAAAGGAAGAACATTAGATTCCTGTTTGGGATCTATCATTTCGCAGCTCTTAATTTGAGGAGGGGGGCAATGGAAATACTTTCATTGAGTCCCAGGTGCTTGTTGGCTTGCAACGTAACTTGCCACCAAAGCTCACGGTACTCAATTCTTTCCTCCCATAAACCACCCCTAACATCATATTTCACTTTTTCCAGTACAAAAAATTCATAATATACCTGTTCACATTGCAACTTATGTTTAAAGAGCGCATTAGTTTCTTTTTTGTGTTGTATCTCGTACATGTCCTCATAAATTCTTCTTTTCAACTTTCGTTCTGTCTTCCCAACATAGAAGGCTTGACAGATTCCACAGTTCCTTTGTCCTCACAGTAACTGTATTCTTTCCCCTGGAGAACCAATTGTCTACTTTCAAGGAACACTGTTTCCCTGTTTGTAATATATAGACACTGAGCACAGTGTCCACATTTAAAAGTTCCTTTTCTTCTTTGGTTCATGTTTCTATGGTTCCCTGCTTCATTTCTTTCTAACAAATTCTTAAGGTTGCACCCATTTTTGTCAACTATTTTAACATTTTTATTTTTATATGGTCTATATCTGTAATAGTGGAAAATCTTTTCCATTCCTTAAGCATTGTGTTTCTTATAAGGTTGGAGCTTTCATTAAATTCAATCACTAAATCACTACTGAAATTGTCCTCTAACTTCTTTGTCTGTTAATTAACCACTTCACTTTTTCCTAAAATTGGTTGAAATCTATCAGCTGTCCCCTCTAAAACTTCCTTTTCTATGTCTTCTATCAAGGAATGTGGGTAGCACCTTTGCTTAAACATATGGTTTAAAGTATTAATTTCCACCACAAAGTCTTCCATTTTTTATGTCATTCTCAATAACCTAATATACTGCCCTCTCACAAGACTTCTTTTCTGATGAATGGGGTGGGCACTGTCATAGTGCAAATAGGAATTTGAATACATATTTTTCCTATAAACTTTTGAATGAAACTTCTTGTTTTCTTTATAAATCTCAATGTCCAATTATCTTAACCTGGCATCATCTACATTGTGGGTGAACCTAAGGAAATCCATACTATTGTTTAAGTAGTTTATAAATTCTAGAATTTCCTCATTTGATGTGTTCCAAAAAATACAAATATCATCCAAGAACCTTTTATACAACAACCATTTTTGGTTGTATCCCGAGTTTAGTACCCATTTTTCCTCCCATTTTGCTAACATTAAATTGACATACGTAGGTGCACACGCTGCGCCCATGGCTACACCTTTAATTTGGTGAAAAAATTTGTCTTTAAAGTATAAGAAGTTGTACTTTAAAACCAGGTCCATTAGTTTGTACAATGATCATACATTCATCTCGGCTTAAACTACCATCTTCAAAAATTATTTCTTCCAACATTATTTTGCCTTCTTCGTGAGGGATACAGGAAAATAAATCAATAATGTCAATAGTAAGGAATGAAATATTATCTGTGTACATATCTTGTTTCACACTTCTCAAGAGGTCCCATGAGTCCCTCAGAATATTGTCATGTTTCAACCAAATATTCTTTAGCTTTAAATCTACATATTTGGCCAGTGGTAGGGTTTTTGAGCCTTCAGCCGATACTATAGGTCTTAGGGGTGCATCCCTTCCATCTTTGTGTGCATTTGGAATCCCAAAGATTGTTGGAATTTTTGTTTTTTCTACTTTTAAGTACCTCAGTGTTTTGTTGTCTATAAGTCCCTCAGAAAAAAAGGTCCTCCAAGACCATGTCAATCCTTCTGTAAGCTATATTTATTTAATTCCTACAACAACCAGTGTATCTAGTGGGGTCCCTTAAGATTTCATTCATCTTCCCTTTGTAGAGAAGTGTGTCCATCAAGACCATTCCACCCCCTTTGTCTGGTTTCATGATTCTGAGGTGGACATCCTTTCTTAACTCTGTTAAAGTATTATTTTCTTCCATATTCAAGTTACTGGTGTATCTAACCTTGTCAAAATTAGATCTAATCTCATTTTCTATCATGTTTTCAAAGTTCTTAATTTGGGGTTGTAATGGAGGGTTGAAAGTACTCCACTTTGTTAGATTATTAGATTTTGATTGTGTTTCCATTTCCTGGTTTAAAAGAACTTACAAGTTAACCTTTTTAAGAAATGCTTTTATGTCTAATAAGGTCTTAGTAAGCTCACCTCTTCTCATGGGTATAAATTTAATACCCTTGGATAACAGGCTAAAGTGTTCATCTTTTAGTTTGATTTTACTGAAATTGTAGATACTAAGGTCACCCTTGGTAAATCTATAAGGGTTACTACCATCCTGAATAATATTTTCTTTTTCCAATGTGGGGCTGGTGGTACTAGCAACATTTAGTACCTCCCCTCCCCCTTCTTGCTCCATCAGGAAAATTTGTGTAATACCTGTTTTGTTGGTAGTCATTCCTGTTCCTCAGTCTCTCTGACCTCCTCAGTGGGGGGTAGTCATTAAATTCATCCAGGTCATCTAATCTTTCATTTCTTAGATGTTGTTTATGTGTTTCTTCTTCAATAAGACTGGGTTGTTCATTTATCCAAGACCTAGGTCTATACTTTGGTATAGGATAACTGGTGTTATTTTTGTATTCTGTCAAGTACCTTTCCAATTTTTTTTATTTTTCTCTGAATCAAGTCACTACACTGTCCATCAATACCACTTTTGATCTTAAAATATTTCTCTCTCTCTTCCTCAATTCCGAACATAAGTTCCGTTTTAATGTTGTTGTTTAAAATATCAATTTCTTTCATTAGGTCACTTTTTATTCGGTTATTTTCATCAATCATAGCTTTTAAAACATCCAGCCCACATCTATTAAAAATAGCAATAAGTTTTTTATGAAATGTACTGCCAGATACAACATTGTTCGGGTATTTACATAACCTCAAACCCTTCGGCACAATATTCTCTGAAATACCTTCTTTTAAATAGCTATTTTCAACATCAAGTGATTTATATTTGTACAAAAGTTTCTCAAATCTGTCCAACTGATTTTTATAAGAGTCATTAATTGGCTTAGGTTTGCTTTTTTGTCCTTAAAATTAGAGGAAAAACTAACCTGTAGCCATTCTTTGAGATTGAAGTTATTGCGACCAGTATGTCTTGTGGTTGGGCATGTCTCTCATTCACCTTGCACAGGTACTTCCGAACTGGAGTTAGACTGCCCCACAGTAGCAGCTGGCCTCAAAACTAATGGTGTCCATTGGAAGTCCATTTCGCCGTGTGTACTAGAGGAACCAGCATTAGGTTCCAGTGAGGTACCATTGTCACGGTGCCTTGGCCTTCTACCATTTTCCTCATCTGGTTTGCTTCTACCTTGTCCTTTGCTCACCGTTTCCACCAAGGATTGGCTCAAGGGTGTGAGCAAATCGATCAGCTGGGACAATTGGCCTATCAACTTTCTTGTTTGGCCAGTAGTATCTCGCTGGTCAGTTCCATCCCCATCCATGCTCGTGTTGCCTTCCATGGCAAAAGAAAACTAGTAAATCACCAAAAACTGCCAACAGGTCAAAAAGTAACTAAAAAACCATATGCCAAGACCCTGGAAGAAAACACAATGAAGCTTACGGACAGGGCGAATTAGTCAAGCCTTGTAGTTGTTGATTTAACAGTGTAGTCCACAGAAATCCACAGGATAAAAACGCCAAGGAACAAAGCTTTTCAGCTGTTAAAATAGTTTAATCCAAGCATTCGCTTCACAGGAAAAAACAATTAAATCACACTAACGCTCCAAATGCAAGTACGTTTTCGTTTCAAAAACTTCCTCAGATGTGGGCTGGTAACTGCATCAGTGCATATATATATATATATATATATATATATATATATATATATATATATATATATATATACATCAATTAACATTTAAAACCACCAATCTCATGCTGCATAGTATTATTCATACTATTATTATTAATTTATTTATTTAACATGAAGATTTTAAACATATTTGTATTAACATGGATAGCTGCTTATTACTGTATTTCTCTGAATTTGTAAACATGATTACAACAGTTACTCCATATAAGTTCTGGGTTCAGATAAATTCCTAGGAAACATGCATTCTTTATAATAGAAAATTGTAGTTTAACTTGTTCCACAAGATGGCACTGTATTAAAAGTTGTTTTAGAAAAGGTTTTAAAAGGTTTTAGAGATTTTAAAGTTTAAATTAAAGTAATAAAACTGACTGTATCAAATAGTTTGCAGACTTTTAGACAACTGGTATGATATTTGATTGTTGTCATTAGCGCAATTAGGTCAATAGTAATTTTTATGCAAGGAATAAGGCATTTAGAATGTGCCTTTAAAAGTTTCTATGGCATACTTTTCAATTATGCCTCATTTACTATACTACACCCATTCCCAACCTCTAAATATCACTTAAATCAAAACTAGAATCTTGCTACAATAAAATTGCAAAATTTTCAACGAATTCTATATATGAAGGCTGAGGAAGTTAGGCATGCCCAACATCATCATCAGCAACTTCTACAGATGTACAATTGGTAGCATTCTGTCCCACTGTATTACAATATGGTTTGGGAATAGTACAATACAGGATTGTAAGGCTCTGGAGTGAGTAATAAAAACTGTGCAAAACATCATTGGAGTAACAGTCCCTGCATTGGAGGACATCTACACCAAAGAATTTTTAGGAGGGCAGAAAACATTATCAAGGACACTACCCACCTGCACCACAAACTGTTTATGCTGCTACCATCAAGGAGGATGAGATAAGAGCATGACGGCCAGAACAACCTGGCTGAAAGGCAACTTTTTACCTCAAGCTATTAGACTGTTAAATAAAATGCACATACTACCTCTCCCTCCAGTATTGTAAGTTGGTTCATATTTGGGAGAAATGAACTTTTTTTCCCACAAATGCACTCTTTTGTACAGTTATATATATTTAATTATATTGGTATTTATATTATTGTCTATTTGTTGTCTTACATTGCTTTCTCTTGTTAATTGTTGTTGTTTTCATATGTTGCTAGAGGATTTGCAGAATAAGAATTTCATTGTACTTTGTGACACTGTGTCTAGTGCATATGACAATAAAGTTGAATTGAATTATGCCCAACATTATATTTCCCTTTAATCTATAAACTGGCTACTACATCACCTAACCCTATCAACAGCTATTAGCTGCCAACAATATTATTTACAAACCCACTGCTTGCCTAGCCCTACTCTCACTTCTTCCCACCTATACTCCTACAAGATCCTTATCAGAAGACAAAGAACTTCTCTCACTGCATAAAGCCAATACATCAGGTGGAAAAAAATGTTATACTCTTTTTCAATAGTAAGAGCTTGGAACAACCTTCCTACTAATATTAGACTAAACCCTAACCAACTTGCTTTTAAGCATTGACATGCTCACACTCCAAACCAGACCAGACTAAACTAAATATTCCTTGCTTTTCCATACTTTTTCCATTTTCCCCTCTGTTCTTATACCTTATTTTTTCCCACTTTATCCCTCTAACTATTTACCCCTTCCTTTTCAGCTAATGTTAGCTAATCTATAAATTATCAAGCTCTGAACCTTACTTCCTTTTTTCTCTTCTTTCCCTTCTACTTCTTACCTGCCTTTCTTTCAATTTCTATACATTCTTTCTCTTCCTATAGCTTCCAAATGTCTTTTCTGTACCAGTCAAGAAGTCATCTCATTTAACCACCTTAATCTAATCCTAATATTGAAATACAGTCCACTTTTATCTATCATGTGTTTTTCTCTCTACCCTTTTTTCTTCCTATCTTGCAGTGCTCAGTAACACTTTTGACCTGTTACCTCTATTGTTTCTCATTAAAACTGCTATTTCTCCAACTGGTTACGACTTTCTCAATACAACTAATGATCCTACTCTCACCTTCATTTTAATACATTTCAAGCTGATGTATACTTGATAATCAAATGAATGTAGTCTCCCCTGTACTTTCATGTTAATGCTAAATTAAGCTTGATTTTTATATTGTATACACTTTACACTTCTTAGAGTTTAAGTTGTATGTAGTCTTTGTTTCATATTTTTTTTCAATGTACTATGTTTGCATTTTTCTGTTACTTGCTGGAGCTTTTCTCTCTGGGCCTCTGCTGAAAATGGGTACTGTAGAGCCAGTCATTCTTTTTATATATATATATATATATATATATATATATATATATATATATATATATATATGGACACACACACACACACACACACACACACACACACACACACACACATATACACTACAAATCAAAGGAGTGAAAGCCAGGCCCCCACATGGATGGTGTCAAACAATGAACTTCACATTGCAATCAGTTGAGCGTATTACAATTGTCAGTCAAGCAGCAGTAAGATCATCTGAGGTAGATTGCAGGTGATGCATTGGACCTTGATAAGCCCTAGTAGACCTTAATTTTCATTTTTTGTCTGGAAATGTCTTCATAATTACACTTACACTCTGGTAGACTAAATAAATTGCTTGGTACTGTTTCCTCAACATGTTTGTAATGTTTAGTGGGACAGAAGAGGGATTGAGGACATCATTTTTGGACCTCTCCATCACAGTGTTTAACAAACATTTTTAGTAAATGAGTATGTGGGCAGGTCCTTTATCCCCTTCAGTCATAACCCAGGCACAAGTAGTACACAAAGAATGGTCAGGTATATGTGTACCTCTCAACCTCTTAGTGCAAGAAATCTGGGCACAGCCTGACAAAATGGGGGACAGACTCAAAAATCGGGACAGATTTTAAATATTGCTCTTTATAAACTTATAAAGTTGCAGGAGTAACAGGGATTGTGTTAACATACATTTTCTGAATGATTTGAATTCAGAAACTCAAATATGTGTCATTATTTAATAATGTTAATCCTGAGATCATCCCAGTGATTTGCTAGAAAACCACAAATTTTATGAGGAACAAACCAAAAATATGAGGCAAAAATCTGGTCATTCTGGGAAAATCTGGACAGTCTAGCAGTATGAGTAAATGTACTTAACATTTTTCCTCAATATTTACATTCAGAAAATAGAATTAACTATAACATTCATAGTCAGAAAGATATAAAATATTGACATTCAGACTACTTGGAGGCAATCTCTGCCTTGCTTATAAGGCAATCTTTCACCCTCCTTTATTGGAAATGCTGCATATCCGTAAGTCAAATGGTACACAGGTTACTCGCTGTAAAGGCCTTAACCTGGTATGTGACATTAACAGTACCTGCTGGAGGGACAGATTTGTCTCCCAGAGGTTACCACACCTTTGGAACAGACTCCCACTTCATATCAAGCAGAGCACCTTATTGGCCCTCTTCAAACTCAGTCTGGACGATTGGATGGGTAACTGTAAATTCACCCCAGGGATTCCACCTGTGTTCCTCTTGGACAGGGGTGATAGGTGCTGAACGTGGAAATAAGGGTAAAACTTGGCTAGGAATGAAAGGGCCCTAGGGTTATTAATCTTGTAACCTCCTATGATCCTGTGAAGAATATTGCTTTTGGAAGTATGTGACAATACTCATATTTACAATTGTTATCAGAAAAATTACACAGCTTGTTATAACTGTTAACCTGGAGCTGGACTGGAATTTTATTGTGATTAAACCTTTGGCATAATGTGAAGCTTATGAAGAATAATTCATACATTTGTTTTGTATTATTGTTAGAACTGCTGTTGGGAGCTGAAGAGGATTCTATCAGTGTGGATCATTTCACAGGTTGTGTTTCTCACCAGACAGCTTTGCAGGGTAGCTCTTGGAGAATGTCTTGGTGGGGAATTAAAACCAGTTAGGCCATCAGAAGGGTAGGGCAGCAGTACTGAATCTAGGAAAGATATTTATAAACTTACAGATAATATTTTGAATAGTGTGGTTATTTTGCGATTACCAAAAAGTAGTTAGGTGAGGAGCATACTCTAATGTTGTTGTGTCTTTCGGCTTATCCCGGCTAGGGGTCGCCACAGCGGAACTCCGGCCCACTAATGTTTGGTAGTGTAGTTTTACGTGCCGAGTTACCAGCCCTGATGCACAACCTTCAATGAAGGCACGCCCATTCACGCATGCCTCCACAAAGAAGATGCTCTAGCTGAGAATCGAATGGGACAACATCTTGCTGTGAGGCGACAACGCTACCGCAGCACCACTATTGCGGGGAGGAGCAGACTCTAATCTAGAAATGAATATATTATTAGGCTATGTTGTTCTCCATGATCTCATGACAACACTTAATGAATAATAAAACCCAACTAATAAAAGCTTTTTCCTCATTTTCTTGCACTTTGCTACAAAATAAATATTTTTTTATATTTTAAATCTGTCAAAATTTTGTTAAAATTAGATACTTGTAAAATGTCATGTTTATGTACATTATTAAGCAAATATTGAACTACATAATCAAAGGATTCTTATATAATACATTTATAAAATGACAGCTCTGAGCTTCAAAATGCAGGAAATGGAAATGTGATCATTAATACCTGGTGCAACACTTTCATTCAGCCTTATATGCCACACCAACTCTTTCCACTCAGTTAAAGTGTCAAAGCCACCATTTACATTGACTTCATCCATGATAAAGAAAATAAACTTGTTGTAGGCAGTTCAGGAAGCCGCATGTCTGCTCAAGGCATCAGTGATTTTTTTCATTCTATTAACATATACATGCTTTTTTCATGCTCTCCCTCAAGTAAAAGCTGGGCAGGAGGTACAAGTTGCTAAATAAATAACTGCTGTGGTGTCACAATTATAATTGCCAGGGTGTGCTGTACTCCTTCGTAGTGACCAGAACTCACATAGGGTTTGTCATTAACAAATCTAAAATATTTGCATCTACCCCACTCAGTCATCTGTTCCCTTCAAAATGTAGTCAATTTACTATAGATTGTCTCTTCTAAAAGTTTTCTTTTGATATTTTTCCATTTACTGTATACTATCATAGGTATATCACCTATTTTGTCCTTCAACTTGAACATAAATGTAATATTCCAGTTCTGTCTAACTATATTAACATATTTGTGTATATCAACACAAAAAGGCAAAATTAGAGCTAAATTCATATCTTTAGTGGGATATTCAATGTTAATACTTACATATCGTCGTAGAACACTTACGTTATTTTTGTGAAATGTATTTTGTTTGTTGTTATTAGTTAGTGAAGGTACTTTAGGATCTGTTGATGATAAGGAAATGTTTAAATTGTTCCGTGACTGTGGCTGAGATTAAAGAGAAGTTAAACATATGGGAATGGAGGATGCAATGGCATGGGATGACATTTGTAGAAATGCTGGGTGCATACTGTGGGGTTTTCTTTTCCAGTTTTTCCAAGAGTTAACTTATTGTCTTGGCAATGATTTCTGTAAAGTAGAAAGGGAGGGGAGATAATGCTAGATCAGTTGTCTCCTTGCTTTGGTTATTAGTAAGATCTGGTTATGTTTGTTCCCTTTGAGGGTTTGTGTTGTTTGACAGAGCTTGAGTACTGATTAATGTTTTGAACCTCTGAAGAGCAATATCATCCATTAATGTGGATACAATAGTAATATCATCCATTAATAGGCATACAATAGCAATATCATCAATTAATGGGGATACACTAGCAATATCATCCATTAATGTGAATACACTAGTAATATCATCCATTAGTGGGTATACACTAGCAATATCATCCATTAATGGGGATACACTAGTAATATCATCCATTAATGTGGATACACCAGCAATATCATCCAATAATGGGTATACGCTAGTAATATCAACCATTAATAAGGATACACTAGTAATATCATCAATTAATGGGAATATACTAGTAATATCAGCCATTAATGGGGATACACTAGTAATATCATCCATTAATGGGGATACAATAGTAATATCATCCATTAATGGGGATACAATAGCAATATCATCCATTAATGGGGATACACTAGCAATATCATGCAATAATAGGGACATGTAGTAATATCATCCATTAATGGGGATACACCAGTAATATCATCCATTAATGGGAATACACTAGCAATATCATCTATTAATGGGGATACACTAGTAATACCATCCATTAATGGGGATACAGTAGTAATATCATCCATTAATGTGGATACGCTAGCAATATCATCCATTAATGGGGACACACTAGTAATATCATCCATTAATGGGAATACACTAGCAATATCATCCATTAATGGGGATACACTAGTAATATCATCCATTAATGGGGATATACTGGTAATATCATCCATTAATGGGGATACACTTGTAATATTATCCATTAATGTGGATACACTAGCAATATCCTCCAGTAATTGGGATATGCTAGTAATATCATCCATTAATGGGATACACTAGTAATATCATCCATTAATGGGGATACACTAGTAATATCATCCATTAATAGGGATAAAAAAGTAATATACATTAATGGGGATACACTAGTAATATCATCCATTAATGGGGATACACTAACAATATCATCCATTAATGTGGATACACTAGCAATATCATCCATTAGTGGAGATACACTTGCAATATCATCCATTAATTGAGATACAGTAGTAATATCCATTAAAGGGGATACACTAGCAATATCATCCATTAATGGGGATACACTAGCAATATCATCCATTAATGGGATACACTAGTAATGTCATCCATTAATGGGGATACACTAGCAATATCATCCATTAATGGGGATACACTAGCAATATCATCCATTAATGTGAATACACTAGTAATATCATCCATTAATGGGGATACAGTAGCAATATCATCTATTAATGGGATACACAAGTAATGTCATCCATTAATGGGAATACACTGGCAATATCATCCATTAATGGGGATACACTAGCAATATCATCCATTAATGGGGATACACTAGTAATGTCATCCATTAATGGGGATACAGTAGGAATATCATCCATTAATGGGGATGCACTAGCAATGTCATCCATTAATGGGAATACACTGGCAATATCATTCATTAATGGGGATACACTAGTAATATCATCCATTAATTGGGACACACTAGCAATATAATCCATTAATGGGGGATACACTAGCAATATAATGGGGGGATACACTAGCAATATCATCCATTAATGGGGATACATTGGTAATATCATCCATTAATCGAGACACACTAGCAATATCATCCATTAATGATACACTAGCAATATCATCCATTAGTGGGGATACACTAGCAATATCATCCATTAGTGGGGATACACTAGTAATATCATCCATTAATGGAAATACACTAGCAATATCATCCATTAGTGATACACTAACAATATCATCCATTAATGGGGATACACTGGTAATGTCATCCATTAATGGGGATACACTAGTAATATCATCCATTAATGTGATACACTAGTAATATCATCTATTAATGGGGATACACTAGCAATATCATCAATTAGTGGGGATACACTAGCAATATCATCCATTAGTGGGGATACACTAGTAATATCATCCATTAATGGAAATACACCAGCAATATCATCCATTAGTGATACACTAACAATATCATCCATTAATGGGGATACACTGGTAATACCATCCATTAATGCGGATACACTAGTAATATCATCTATTAATGGGGATACACTAGTAAAATCATCCATTATGGGGATACACTAGTAATATCATCCATTAATTGGGACATATTAGCAATATCATCCATTAATGGGGGGATACACTAACAATACCATACATTAATGGGGATACACTAGTAATATCATCCATTAATGGGGATACACTAGCAATATCATCCATTAATGGGGATACACTAGTAATATCATCCATTAATGGGACACAATAGTAATATTATCCATTAATGGGATACACTAGTAATATCATCTATTAATGGAGATACACTAGTAATAGCATCCATTAATGGGATACACTAGTAATGTCATCCATTAATGAGGATACACTAATAATATCATTCATTAATGGGGATACACTAGCAATATCACCCATTAGTGGGGATCCACTAGTAATATCATCCATTAATGAGGATACACTAGTAATATCATCCATTAATGTGGATACACTAGTAATATCATCCATTAATCAGGACACACTAGCAATATCATCCATTAATGATATACTAGCAATATCATCCATTAATGGGGATACAGTAGTAATATCGTCCATTAATGTAGATACACTAGCAATATCATCCATTAACAGGGATACACTAGTACTATCATACATTAATGGGGATACACTAGTAATATCATCCATTAATAAAGATGCACTAGCAATATCATCCATTAGTGGGGATACACTAGCAATATCATCCATTAATGCTGATAAAGTAGTAATATCATCCATTAATGGGGATATACTAGCAATGTCTTCCATTAATGGGGATACACTAGCAATATCATCCATTAATGGGGATACACTAGCAATATCATCCATTAATGGGGAAACACTAGTAATGTCATCCATTAATGGGGATACACTAGCAATATCATCCATTAATAAAGATGCACTAGCAATATCATCCATTAGTGGGGATACACTAGCAATATCATCCATTAATGCTGATAAAGTAGTAATATCATCCATTAATGGGGATATACTAGCAATGTCTTCCATTAATGGGGATACACAAGCAATGTCATCCATTAATGGGGATACACTAGCAATATCATCCATTAATCAGGACACGCTAGCAATATCATCTGTTAATGGGGATACACTTGCAATATCATCCATTAATGATACACTAGCAATATCATCAATTAATGGGGATACACTGGTAATATCATCCATTAATGGGGATACACTAGTAATATCATCCATTAATGGGGATACACTAGCAATATTATCCATTAATAGGGATACACTAGTAATATCATCCATTAATGGGATACACTAGTAAAATCATCCATTAATGGGGATACATTAGTAAAATCATCCATTAGTGGGGATACACTAGCAATATCATCTGTTAATGGGCATGCACTAGTAATATCATCCATTAATGGGGATACACTAGCAATATCATCCATTAATGGGGATACACTAGTGATGTCATGCATTAATGAGGATACACTGGTTTTCTTGTTGTTACCAAAGTAAGCTATTTCTTCTGTGGCTTTCCAAATTGTTTTGCTTGTGTGTGTTCATTACAGTGATTACCTTTAAGATTCAGGAATTTGGCATGCTTAATATTGATCAATTTTCTATCCTTGGGTGATCTGTGGACATATCTGTCCTTTTACTTTTATTGTTGTGTAGTTGTTTGCTTTACTAATAGAATGCTGACCAATCAGTGTGGTAATGATTGCTTACAACATCATTTTTTTTGTTTCTAAGATATATATATATATATATATATATATATATATATATATATATATATATATATATATATATATATATATAGATAGATATATATAGATATAGATATATATATATATTGGTGTTTATGACAGGGGAAAGGGGGGCACTGTTAGAAACTGAATAGCTGTTATAGGTAGATAGGTTCATAGGCTGGTACTAGGCTATTGGCCCTAGAGCCTATACTAGCCTAGCCATAACAATTCCCTGGCTATTTCTTCCCACAGTATTTACTTCCCTAGACCACCGTCTAGCAGGGTGACTGACGTGATCCCAGGGGTGAATTTCCTGTCTCCTATCCAATCATCAAGGTTCTTTTTGAAGAAGACCAAGGAGGCGCTCTGCTTGATATGTATGGGCAGTCTATTACAGAGTCTGGGGAGTCTCTGGTTCAGGAACCTATCCCTCCAGCATGTTTTTTTCATTGTGATGACAAGGTTTAGATCCCTGGAGCATGTGTCTCTGAGAGATTGGGATTTCTTTAAGTGTAGCATGTCCAACAGCTCTGGGTTTGACATGGCCTTGTATGTTAAGCAGAGATCACCTCTGAGTAGACGGTATGCAATAGAGTATAGCTGTAGTTTTTTTAGACGGTCAGCATAGGGTATCTGCTTTAGACATGTGATTCTTTTAATGAGGTATTTCTGTGGCCTTTCTACTTGTTGCAGATGTCTTGAGAGGTACATACCAAATGGAGCATTGTATTCTATAATGGGTCTAATGAGGGATGAGTACAGTGGGACAATGACCTCCTTTTTTCTGGATGAAAAGCCCTTAGTGATGAGGTGTGTTACATAGAAAGATTTCCTGACTGTTGTGGCGATGTGGTTATCGAAGGTGAGACCACTGTCCACCTGTGTCCCTAAGTCTCTTATCACACTTACGGTGTTTAGTGTACTGTCACCTATGTGGTAATTCAGAGGTACATGTTTTTTCCCAAAGGGGATAACTATACATTTCTTGGCATTGAGCTTGAGCCCATGGTTCTGGCACCAAGCATCTGTTTCTGTAAGGCCCTTTTGCAGAATATCCACATCATTTGGGGATTCAGTAATGGCTCCCAGTTTGCAGTCATCTGCGAACTTTGCTAGCCAGGGTCCCTTAGTGATGGCCTGTACTTCAGAGAAGTAGATGCCAAACAAGAGCGGTCCCAGGACTGAACCATGAGGTACTCCACTTGTCACTTATCTGGAGATAGATTTGGAGTTGGCTACTTTTACAGTGTGGGTTCTGTCAGTAAGCCAGTTGGCAACACTTCAAGTGATGTAGGGATTAATGCCCAGCTTAGTAGGTTTATCTATGATTCCAGAGTGGGGGTGGTATTAAAGGCCTTGGCAAGGTCCAGATAGGCTGTGTGGACCACTTTACCCTTGTCCACGGCTCTGGAGACTGATTTGAAGAAGTCAATCAGGTTCAGGAGACAAGATCGGCCTTTCATGAACCCAAACTGCGTAGGGTCCAGTGTTTGAAGATTGCCAATGTCTTTGTTTATAAGTTCCATGATAATACATTCCATGGCCTTGCAGATCAGGCTTGTCAGACTGATGGGGCCGTAGTTCCTGGGGTTCAAAGTGGATCCCCCCTTGTGGAGTGGGGTAACTGTAGCTTGTGCCACTCAGTGGGCACGAAGCCTGAGGTGAGGCTATGATTAAACATGACACTTAGGTGAGGTACCAGTTTATTTTGTAGTTCATGTAGTACACAGCCTGGGATGTCATCTGGTCCCATGGATGCTGTATTCTTAGCTTTGGAGAGTGCGTTTTTTACCTGTGTGGCCATTATTACCGGAATTTGGCAATATTTTGGTATTGAGATGGGCCCTTTAGGGGGTGAGAGGGGGGTGAAGTTTGCACTGAATCAATCTGCCAGGATATTGGCAATATCCTTGGGATCAGTATATTTAATGCCATTCTGTTGTAGCTCAGAGCAAATCTGAGCATTGCCATTTAGATTCTTGACATAACTATAGAATGCCTTGGTCACTGAGAGAGTTAGGAAGGGTAGCCATGCACTTGATTCTATGTGGAATATTGGTGATGCAAACTTCTAGAAGGGTGTGTTTGTATGTAATGGGGTTGGGTCACATAAGGATTGTGACTAGTTATTTTGTGACAGAAAATGTATTACTTTTTGCCTTTTTAGGCCCAGTCACATCTATGATAAAGTCTCTAGTAATGATCAGTTTGTGTCTTTTTATTGGATGTATGATGCCAGGGAGAATATTTTAAAAGTTTGTTATAATGGGGGTGGCTGGTGGTAAAGGGTAATACAAGCCTAGCCTTCTCCAAGGAAATCTTACCTAGCAAAATATAAACGATTCTCCCTGTGGTGACAGAGGTGGAATCGAGACCCTGTATCATCGTCAGTCTCTACGATTCTGTTGTATGTATCTGAGCTGTTCAGAACAGGATGGTGTATGCCTAACTGAAGATGCATCTCTCCCAGCCATCTCAGTCTGCATGCCTATATACCTCCCCTTTAGCATACTTACTACTAGGCAAACAGTTTCTTAAGTAGAGTCTACTCTTGAGACCCCCCAGAAAAGAAATTACTTGTCCATCGGGCCTAAACGTAGTGCTGGAAAAGCTCAGAAAGCTTCCATTTGAACCACAGCTGCATCCTAATTAAAATTTGTGACATGAAAAAGTATCCTATTAACTGGCATATCAGCTAGGAGACTTTCAGAATTGCAGGTACTTATTTGCAAAGATCCTTTTTGAATATGGTATAAGGTCAGAGTCAATCTGAGGATGAACCCTAATTTACACTTAAAGTAGTAACAAACTTTACCTTAAATCAGTCTTTGCAGATACTCAACTCTAAAAATAAGGGAGAAGGAATTCTGTGTACATTGGGTGTGCATAGAAAACTGAAATATTATTTAGCTACAGTTAAAAATATAAGAACTGTAGATCAATTTTTTTTGTCCTTTGTAACTAAAAGAGAAGGAAAGCCAGTTTTTAAGCAATATCTGTCACACTGCATTTTTTGTGTTACACGTTTCAGGAGAGAAAGCTATAAAGGCATGTTAGATCTCATAAAACTGGAAGCACAGCAACCACTGTAACCTTTCTCAGGGGAGTGAGTACTCAGTCCATTCTAGAAGCTGCCACCTCACATCTTCTCCAAGTAAGCTGAATATTCTCTTTAGAGTTAGGGCTGAGTTTAACACAACTATCTTGTAGGGGTTCCTGCAACCCACTACAATGCACTTGGTCATGTCCTATGCCTTGTGAGCTCTGGAAATCATACAGCAGTCAGCACAACTGGATCAGTGATCCATCATTGAACACAGAGTAAGGAACTAGATAATGATAGTCAATTGAGGGGACCACTGTTGTAACGCATTCCCTCAAACTCCCCCTCTTGATTCCCCCATGATATCCTGGGGTTGTGATGGGGACCCCCTTTTATCTCCTCCACATTTTCTTCTCTAAATCTACCACATGTCCATGTTTTATGGGGCCTCTGAGTCACGCAAAGAACAATAACAAGATTTTGTAAGAAGTTAATTTCCATGTAGGTACTACTTATACAGAGGGATCATTCATTTTGAAGTACAGTGTATGTATGGTTGTGCCTTAATCATGGAAAACAAAGCAGACTTTACTGCAGTAGTTTAGATCTGATACATATTTATAAAATGAAATCAAGACGTTACTGTATAACATTACCTTCAGAATTCAAAAATAAGTGTTGGTGTCCAGAAACAAATGCTCAGCTAGTTAATAACTGGAGTTCAAGTCTGATTGTAAACAATGACCACAGGGATGGCTTTGTCTGATTGTAAACAATGACCACAGGGATGACCGAGTCTGATTGTAAACAATGACTGCAGGGATTGCCAAGTCTGATTGTAAACAATGAACACAGGGATGGCTGAGTCTGATTGTAAACAATGACCACATGGATGGCTGAGTCTGATTGTAAACAATGACCACAGGGATGGGTTTGCACATTGAAAGCAAACCTGTACATCTCTGTTTCCTTAAAAAGATAGGGAAGTGTGCTTAATGCTCATACATGCTTACTGACAGCACAGATGATTAAAGCTATAAGCAGTTTGCAAGCTGATTCCTGTAGTCCAGGGTTTGATTCTTTCAGACTCTATTTGCCTGCTGTGTGACTCTAAGCCCCTTAACCAGACACAGCTCTCAGGCTGAGTCTAGAAAAAAATCATTTAGATTAGTGCTCTGTCCTGATTAAGAAATGCAAATGACTAACTAAATACATCAAATGGATTTTTACCAGATTAATAGCACTTGTTATTTGTTTAGTTACTTTGTCTGAGATTGTGTGGTATTGTCCCCTGAATCATCTGTCATGGATTACAGCTAGTTAAATATCATGTTTGGGCCTTTAGTTGACAACAGTTACTCCTATGATTACTAACTGACAGAAGTTTGGTAATTTCTGTTGTAGGTAATGGTACTATAGTTAACCTTTTTAATAAAACTGTTTTTTTTTGTTACTTTTTATAATAAAGCATTTGGGCAATGATTGTATCTTTCTTATCTCAGCTGTTTCTTACACATTATCTGCTATGACCAAGGAGGACTATAGAAGGTGACAAGACTGCAACTTGCCGTCTGACTGACTCATCTTCTGGAGACAGTTAGAGAACCAGCTGAAGAAATGGGCACAGTTGGGAAAGTGCTGTGGTCTGTGCCAGAGATTCTTCCACATGTCCAAAAAACATTAGCTCTCCCCATATGTTCATGGGTCAATTAACTGTGGTCATATTTAATGAAAGCTAGTAAGGAGATTCAGTTAGATGCCTGAAGCCATTTATGTATTTACTTATTTAAATTTGTTAATTGGATAGGGTCCTAGGACCCTTTTTGCTATGACCTGAGTGAAAGGCATTACCAGTTTACAGTTAATTTAATTCAAGTTAAACAATCTTAAGCATAAATACAGTTTACAGTACTGCGGTGGTGGTGCTGCGGTAGCGTTGTCGCCTCATAGCAAGACATTGTCCCGTTCGATTCTCAGCTAGAGCGTCTTCTGTGTGGAGGCATACGTGAATGGGGCATGCCTTCATTGAAGGTTGTGCGTCAGGGCTGGTAACCTGGTACGTAAAAATCCACTACCAATCATTAGCGGACCGGAGTTCCGCTGTGGCAACCCCTAACCGGGAAAAGCCGAAAGACACAAACAGACACAAAGCATAAATACAGTTTACAAGATTTTAAGTATACAGTGTATGTGCAGTGAATTCAATGAAAAGTATGCAACCTTGAAATAAAACATAGTCGGCAAATTTTCAGGTTTACAGTTTACACACATCACAAATTTGTGAAACTAAAATGTATGCATAGTAGATTATACTATTTGTGAGTGCATGGCATTTAGAGGGGCAGACATGAATGTAAATGGCAGAACTAATACCGGATAGGCATAAGTAGTGCGTGGATAGAGTGGAAAAAAAGATTAGTAATATGTGTAGGGGAAGTGAGGAAAGTGACAGAATGAGAAAGGGGATTAAAAATGCTATTTGAGTGATGTTAAACTATGATTGTTTAGGTGATTGGTAAGTTGGCCATAAGAATATTTTCTGATATTTTAGACAAGGCAATGTAACAGTAGCTAGTAAGTTTCCAAGACAGACCACTGTTATGGTCAGGCATTATGATCCCTGTTTTCCATAGGTAGAGGACAAAAGATTGTTTATTGGAACAATTAATGAGGACTCTGATTGGATAAGCAATGATATCAGTGGCAAGTTATAAAAAGTCACGTGGAAGACCATGTGGAGGGTTTTAGTGTATCTGTGACCTCCAAATTAGACTATGAGGATACTGATTTGAGGGTGAATGGATTTTGACACACTGCGAGGAGAGGGGTGATAGTTTTAAGCATCTGTAGAGCCAGAATGAGGTAAACTGATATCCCTAATGAACAGGCTAACCTGGGTGGCAGTTTCTGATGTGGAAGACTGTGGCTGAGGATTTGGTTGCTGTGAGTTCCCCGGATGAAGCAAGTAATTCTTGCAGTTCCAGTGTCATATAATTTGTAAATTTTTTGTGGCCAGAGTCATTCTTTAAGAAACTGTTACACATGTTTGAAGTATGTTTACTGAAGGGGAAAATCCACACACATTCTTTGTGACTGTGATTTGAGTTGAGTTCACTTAATTTCTTCTATTCTGTGTAGTATTCAAGAGCATGTGTCGGAAGATTATAACAGAGATAATACTGTTTTGAAACAATGATTTGCTGTGAAGGACCAGTAGTCTGGTCTTTTTTAGACACAATTGTAAGATGGTAGCATGCAGGCAGTTGTGTGGCACGTCAGAGCAGAGTGATGGTTATGTTTCTGTTGCAGGAGATGTTGGAGTAGAGATGATGAGGGGAAGTTAATCAGCACTCTGATGCAGCTCTGATTTACCACAATGCTTAACACAAATGGGGAATAATAATGACTCCAGGGATGATACTGGGGGTCTCCTTTGTTGGTGTTAGTGGAAGTGGTGATGGTGTAGTGTCATGTGATGCAGTATTGTTTGACACTGTATGCCAGCAGTTGTAGTGGTGTAGGTGGTTAGCATGTGAGCTAACAGTGAGTGGTCAGGTATCTCAAAGGCTTTAGACACACTGACAACAAGGTCAGCAAATGTATTGCCTCTGTCTAGTTGTGTCCTTACATTGTCTCTTAGGTTTATGACAGCTGTTTCCACTCCATAGCCAACATGAAAATGCTGCTGATGAGAGGATATATGACTTGTTCATATTTTTCTGTATTTTGCTGAGTGGACTGAGCAGGATTATAAGTCATTTGTAGCTGCCCATTTGATATGTAAGCCTTACTATGTGTTTTGGTATCATGTGGGTCCAAAAAAACATGACTGGAACTTAATGATCTAACTTGCAGGCAGTGATGATTATGCAAGAAGTGGTATAGTGTAACAGAATCTGAAGCCCCCACAAGTAGACAGGTTGCTGAATTCTGCAGCAACTGCAGACAATTCAGTTCTGGTTCAGATAGCCTCAGGTACAAGGTGTTAGAATAACCCACCTTTCAGGATGCCATAATACGTAGCACATTATAGTCAAAGATTCATATTTATTAAAGTGGGAATAACTAGGTATTTTACATAAAATACAAAGACCTTAAAGGAACGCACACAGCACAATGTTGTTCTTCTTCTTCTTTCAGCTTTTCCTGGTTAGGGGTCGCCACAGCAGAACTCCGGTCCGCTAATGATTGACAGTAGATTTTTGCTGTGTCGAGGTGCCAGCTCGACGCCCAACCTTCAATGAAGGCATGCCCATTCACGCATGTCTTTCAAAGGCCACAAGACTGCGGGGAGGACATGCAGACTCCTCACAGAAGGCAATCCAGCCGAGAATTGAACGGAAGAACCTCTTGCTGTGAGGCGACAACGCTACCGCTGCACCACAGCAGCTTTCCGCACACACAACACAATAATAACAATATTAAAAAAATCAGTATAAATATTAAAATTAAGTGACATTGTAAGGCCTGTAAGATCAACTAGCATAAGTTAGCTGAAATATACATAGAAAGCCATTTAGCATAGGGGATTCTGTCAATGAATGTGGTAGTAAAGTGAATGATGTAGACCCTGCCAGCAAAAGAATGAATCATAGAGGACTTCAAAAATAGCCTCAGGTACAAGGTGTTAGAATAACCCACATGGAAGGATGCCATAAAACAGAGCACCAGAGAGAGATTTATAGATGACTCTGAAGGGCATAGGGTTCATTTCATCAGATGTGAAATCTTGTAATGTTTGGGGGTGAGCTTGTATTAGGCAGTGCTATGTTCAGAGGATTGCTTTTTGTTCAAGACTGATTTATCCTGTTTGAGAAGTTGTAAGGGGAGATTATGTTGTCTTTCTGTTTTCTGCTGCTGTAGTCTTCCCCCATGTCTAATAGCATTAGCGTATTTTATCTGCGGGCACAAAACTGGCAGGGGGACCTCAGTCATCCTGATTTTCTGTTGCTTCCTCCATGCCCAGGCTCTTTGAAATGTGGTCAGTTTTGTGTTGACTTCACCCAGAATTGTTGCAATTTTTTAAAATCTTCATTCCTGGCTGTGGAACAGTGGATTAACACTGTCTTTGCACAGGTTTACTTCACATACCCGAAATACCACCTAACCGAAGACCAGACGGCTGATATGAGAACACTGAAGTTCCAAATAAACGATTGTCCACATAGCCAAAAAGTTTCCCAGGGTAAGTAACCACTGGGCCAGCAAGGGGAGATTTACCCTCTTCCCCACTGTAGCGTGATCTCGGAGTTGGTATATTTAGTTAGGGGGGGTGTGGGTGCATAGCCCCCACCTGGGTAGGTTGCTGATAGTGTGGTGTGTTCTCTGTGAGTTTTTGGGCCAGTGGTTACTTACCCTGGGAAACTTGTCAGCTATGTGGATGTTCATTTATTTGGAGTTTCAGCATTCTCATCTCAGTCATCTGATCTTTGGTTATGTGGTATTCCGGGTATGTGAAGTAGAAACCTTGGCACAGACATGACCTGGTGTCTTGGAAATCTGTCACTACACTATACATGTGGGATCTGGACTGCAGAAAGTATATGGCCATGCACCCCAGAATGCTTTGTTTTAGATGTTGCAACAGTATGGCATCTCGCAGCCACTGCTTTTTCCCATTCATTCTCTGTATCTAAGGAGTGAGTGTTACATGTGCATTGTTGGTGGTAAATCACATAAGTTCATGGTGGGCACAGGACTCCCCAAAGGGTATGTCTCGTCTTCCTTTTCAGATTAGGTTATCCTCATAACCTCAAAACATTGCAGTCTCCAGCATGCGCTACAGTGATTAAGTGCTGAGTATAGCAAGGCTGGGATGAAAAGCAGCATCTCCAGGCTAGATGCTAGTGTTTGATCCCAGAAGAAATTAGATTGTTCTTTGTAGGTGAGTGGGGGGAAAGCAGCTACCTCCTGTACAGTAATTTAAGCACCTTGGAGTCTGGTTTATGACTGAAGGTAGAGGGCATCAATAGACTGACCAAGCAATGACTGCATCAGCAGCAGTATGCAGGTGTTGTATTGCATTTTGATAGTTAAGTAAAAACTGGGCAGTCCATGTCCACATCCTCACTCATGTCATAACAACATCGGGGGGGGGGGCTGGGTTGGTATAGTGGTTCAGATCTTTACCTCGGAAACACAAGGTACAGGGTTTGATTCTCACCTATGAAAGGGAAATTGGCTAGGCTCAAAATGGCCCACAAGTGAAGCTGGCCTTGTAGTTGGCTATAAACCTATAAGTGTTAAGTAGTGACTGAAAAGATGAGATTATGGAGAGTGGCAAAATTAGATTCTTAAGTATATCTGGGTTCACTCTTTTGTAACAGAGTGTGAAGCTCAGTAATTTGTGAGGATCTCATGGAATGGCCACTACTGCACTATGTTTTATATGATTTAGGGACTTTATGAAGATGTGTCCTTGGCACCTCTCATAATAGGTATATGAAGACTGGCCCACTATAAGGAGACCCTAGGGCAAACACAGAACATGTTTGAGGGATCACATCTTTCAGCTTGCCACGTAATGTATGGAAGAGGATGGGCTGAAGGCCACTTAATGTATGGAGGAGGATGGGCTGGGGGCTGCTGATGGAGATAAGACAGGCTAATCTGTCCTACCTGGCTTGTTTCCACTATGACCTATAGCAGGACAAGTGATGTAGAAAACAGATGCATGGATAGATGGATTGATAAGTGGATGGGTGGATGAATGGATAATGAAATAAAAGCTGAACTACAAAATCTAATCAGTTGCTTTATTTGGGGAAAAAACTTAACATTCATTCCTAAGGGTATGAATATATATATATATATATATATATATATATATATATATGGGTCCTTGTCAGAACGTCAAAAGTACAGTTAATCGAACTGCACTTTGACGAACTGACTTTAGCGAAAGTGCATAACATCGAATATGCACTTTCGCTAAAACAAAGTAAAAAATGAAAAAACATGCAGTTTGCATGTTTTGTTAGTTGTACATCAACATATTCTGTTGATGTACAACTAACAAATCTTTTGTGGAGATCGCGGTACAGTGGGGATAAGGGAATATTCCCTTTTCCTCACTGTAGTGCGATCTCGGAGTTAGAATATCAAAGCAGGGGGGCTTGCCCCCCTGCATAGTAGTGTTTACATTTTTTTGTGTGTATTTTTTACTTTTTTTTTTTTTTACTTTAGCGAAAGTGCATGTTTGATGTTATGCACTTTTGCTAAAGTGGATTTGTGAAAGTGCAGTTCGATGAACTTTCGATGTTTTAACATAGACCCATATATGTATGTGTATATATATATATATATATATATATATATATATATATATATATATATATATATATATATACACATACACACACACACACACACGTATATACTGTAGATATATATATATATATATATATATATATATATATATATATTTTTTTTTTTTTTTAACTTCCTAAGCAAATACACCATTGTACTTCTGTTTAGCTTTCCTTATTGTTAAATGCAATGTAGTACCTAGCCTGGTACAAAAATACTATATAATGCAGTTTCTAGAATGAGCAGTCATATAATAAAACATTCAAATAGAAAATTCTGGAAGAAGAAACATGTTTGTCACAGAACTGGAATACACTAACTAGGACTACCATAAAACATTGTGCAGTTCGTGGCATCAGCAAACAGTAAACTAAATGTGACAGAATTATCTGTATAACATTATAGCTGTAACAAAAATGTTTAGCAATGTTTCTGGGATGTAATATCTTCCTAACGAGGTATTTTTCTCTCTTAATGCTATAACTCCAGGGAGTCCTGCTTTCTTGGACTAAGAATCTTAAGGCAACTGGAATACAAGGAAAAGATGCTGTCACCTTGTTGCGCAAAGCCATTGAGAGGAAAGGGGTGAGTAAACTGTTCTGGTAATCTGGGTGACAAATATATGGAAATATGTTTTGAAGAGTAGGCAGTTTAGCCCCATTATTCAAAAAGTAATCCAAAGCATATTCTGGAAGTGAGGCATGAAAGCACAAATGCTGTGTTGTGCTGTACAATGATATTGAAAGTATTATTTGGCTAAGACATCAGAAAATACTTCATTACTAAGTATTACAAAACTGCACCATTGACTCCCATAAATTTGTTATGTATACTGGTGCAACAGAGACCTGAAAAGGTGCAAATAACTGTTAGAAAATGAGATGCACAGCATTCTGGGATTGTGAGCCATGTGACAACACAGTGAGATGTCTCTGCAGCACTAAAGATTAAAGCAGCAGGGCATGTTAAAGGCATAACAGTAGCAGTACTGCCATCTAGAGGTCACTTAACCAGACAGCTCTTTTGGAATTCTAAAGGGTCTTTCAAATCATATGGGGATCTTCTCCTATCATAACTTTCCACCTGGGATTGTATTTCCCTGTTAATACAGTCCCCCCCTTCTCTTTCATCTTCCCCAGTAGATCTGGTATATTTTGGGTCCGAGATAACAGGTTTGCGCTCTATATTCTTTTAAGTCTCTGTCTATTTTTCTCATTTTTCTATTAAATACATTTTTACACCTTCCTTCAATTTTTTCTAAACTATGCCATAAACATCAAATTGTTTAAAATATTCTGATTAATCTGTTCCAAATCTCTGTAAATAATGTCCAACTCTCTCTTGTTCTGCCGAATAATGGCTTTCATTATATCTGTACCACATCTATCAAATATTTGGATTAATTATTTGTGGAATTCTCACCCTTCACAAACTTTATTCAGAAATTTACAAACCCTTAAGTCTTTTGGCACAATATTAAGTTTTACACATTCTCTGAGGTATGCATTTTCTAAGTCTAGTGTTTTGTACTTATATAGAGATAAATCAAATTTAACCAAATTGTTGGCATAACTGTCGTTTTCCAACCTTACTTCATTTTGCAATGTGTCGTTGAACATATATTTTTTTGTAATAACAGAATTAAAGTAAATTTTTGTTTGCTGGGAAACAAAGTTAGTACAGTCACCTTGTCTGTTGTTCCCATTGGGACACTCTGAATTATTGTTCTGAGTTCCGCTGTTCCTCTTGACCATGTCATCCATTAAAATATTTGGAAAGGCTTCACAGTCAGTTCCATTTGAATTGTTTTGTGGTCGCAAGGCTGAATCCCTTTCTCTGCTAGTGTTGGGCACTTCATGAACTCCACTTCTTCCATTGGCGTATATTTCCTGGTTCCCAGACAAACTAGAAGCTAAAGTAATCACAGATTGACAGACTGGGGTTAGCAAATCCACCAACTATGTCAATTGATGAATCATCTTTCTGATTTGGCCCATTTCTTTGCCTTTCACTCTCTCGTCGCTCATAGATTCAGGAAGTCCCTCCATCTCTCCAAAACCACCAAAAGTCAACAAACAGTGAGATGTTAAGTGCTCAAAAGCACCATAAACTGTTTAAAATAGGTCTCTGATCCTTATGTTAATTTGAACATAAAACTCCTTCCCGCTCCGCTTTCATTGTTTGCTGTCATTAGCTACCAAAATATCATTTTGCAAAGTCACTCCATTTTAACTGTAAATGCTTTTTCCCTCCCACTATTTTCCATAAGCAACTGGAACAATGGGCTGCACTTTTCAAATGTTTCTGTAGCCACCTTGGTTGAAATGGGTATCTTGAGACAATGGAGAAATTGTCTCATGTTTCCTGACAACCACCTACTACTTAAACAAACTGCATGTAAGATGTAGTTATATAATGTTAATGGAGGCAAAAGTTTCACAAGTAGCCACTAGAAATATCAAGCAGGTTCTCTGTACCATACAATGCTAAACAAATCACTCACAGATGAGACCAAACACATAGACCTACATATACTGAGGCTCCTAAAAGTACCTTACCTAAACCACAAAAGCCTCCTAAATGTAACCTAAAATACCCTCAGCAGCCTTACAAACACACAACACAGGCAGAACCCACCAAGATACATCCAAAAGTCACATTGTCTCAAGTCAAAATCCCATAAGGCAAACCTCCACACAATCCAATATCCTATTTATAGGTGACTCCATAGTGAGACACACTAATGTGCTTCTCACCAGTTTGTGCAGGGAGAGGGTCACTGCCAGTTGCCTGTCAGGTGCCAGGATTCACTCCCTCATATCATGTGTGCACTTAAGTCTTTGCATCACAAATACACGTATGGCACAGTCATAGTGCACATGGATGTAACTTACTTGAGAAGTACCGCCTTGGACTATATGAAGAGAGACTTAATAGAGCTTTTGGAATATATGTCCAAGACAGGTATAAACGTAGCCTTCTGCAGCATTCTGTCATCATAAGAATGATGCCTCAGTACAATCGACTATTAATTTCATCAATTGGCTTAGCATCTGGTATCATTCAAAAGGGGTGCAAAATATGTATCTGCCTGGGAGGAGATGGTAGACAGTCCTAACTGCCATGGATGACCTGCACTAGTCTCCCAAAGTTTTCCACTCCCATAGTGCCTTTTTTATTCAATATCAATCTCTTGAAACCTCCAACATAACAAAACAGAATCTGGATAACATAAAGGTATTGTTGCTTTAGCAAAAAAAAAATTCACTCCCTTCAAGGGCTCCTTACCATGAAAAACATTAATGTATACATCGTCATGGAGACCTGGTTCATGATCAATGAGAGAATTCCATTAGTGCAGAGTTTCAATGCCTATCACATGTTCAGACCTACTGCACTATATAAAGGCAATAAAGGTGGTGGTGTCTCCTTTAAAAAGTTTAATCTCCAGACTCATTAGACAAGATAATGACCTGGAACTCCTCCACATCCAATTTGCTATCAACAATGCCCCTGATTATTATCATAGCTAACTACAGGACTCCCCCTGTATGTCCCATTAAGTCCATACATCTTACCTATACAGTATGGGATCCTTATGCATTAAGCCAATCGCAATTCTCCAAGATGACCCCTCCATAA
Source organism: Protopterus annectens (assembly GCF_019279795.1). Classification (NCBI taxonomy): domain Eukaryota; kingdom Metazoa; phylum Chordata; order Ceratodontiformes; family Protopteridae; genus Protopterus; species Protopterus annectens. Next base: position 524,384,963 of record NC_056748.1, on the reverse strand, counting down.
TCTAGGAGACTTGTACATCACTAAAAATGTATGCGCAGCAATTTTTGGACTTCATCAGTGCAAACTCTCTAGATCAGGTGTAATAAAGTCCCAGAGTTGGTCCTTACTAATATGGGACAACTTTGTTCAGCAACTGTAACTTCCTGCCTGGTAATTCAGTCCATAAATCAGTCAAATTTACAATAAGCCTGCTAAAGCAGTGTCCTTTACTGCCAAATTCTATATACATATAAATAACTGCATAAATGCAGCTGCCACCCCCCAAAGTAAATACAATGCCACATTTAAAAATAAATCTGTATGGAAGAAAAGAAATATAAGCATTATCTATAATAAAAGAAAAAGGTTTAATTTTCATGATGCAAAAATGCTCTTGATAAATCTAACAAGAAATTCTGGACCCTGATCAAATCAACCAAAGTCAAATATGAGGTGGAAATAGCCACCCAGATGAAGGATAACCACAAAGCCTTCTTTAACTTCATTAGGAAACTCAGAAAGAATGCCCAGCACTGTACAGAGCTACATGATATCACATACTCAGACCCAGAGGACATAGCCAATCTAATGGCAGACAAATTTAACTCAAAATTTACCCTCCCATATTTTCCCAGATTCCTGTATCTGCATCCCCCCTCTCCCCCCAAATCTCCAATGAGCAAGTCCTAAAGGCACTAGCCAAGGCCAAGAACACTGCTTTTATGGGAACAGATAATATACAGGGATGCTTACTGGCCTGCCTAAAACAGGCCTTGTCAGACTCCCTACAGAAGCTATTCAGCATCAACCTCAAAACAGGCTCCATGCCAGATGAATTTAGGACAGTAACAGCCATCACCTTGCACAAAGGAGAGGTTTCAATAGACTCTGGTAATTATAGACCCGTAAGCTTTATTTATTTATTTGACATTTGCTAACCGGGTTGGTCCAGCAGGGCTGGAGCTCTTTTTCAGTGGAGACCTGGGAAGAAAAGCTCCACAAAAACATTAATACAAAACTACATAACTACATAAACCTAATATATAATACAAAACTACCTAACAGTATTACAACAGTAACAATAAACTAAGATAAAAAATAGAAAGTAGGATTCTAAAAGATTAACAAGTACACCTGGTATTATACAGGGTAAATAATTGAATAAAGAAATTACATTAATCTTCCATCAGTTTAGCTTAATGGGACTTGTGAGTGGAACCTACTAAAAACTCAATAAATTCAAATCAGAATCTACAGTAATCATGCTAGTGAAGCTGAAATTTAGAACTAGTAAGGGTAATATAGAGAAACATTAGTGGAGTAGAGAGGAGGTAGGGTGAATAAATATGAAAGCAAAGTGAGAGGCAAAAATGGCAGAGAGGAACAAAGTCAATTAGGAAGATGATTACACAGACATAGCCATCTATTGCTTAGGTGTTTTTTTTACAGTATTTCTGAACTGGTGTTTAGGCTTAATATTTCTAATGGCCAGAGGAAGTTTATTCCATTTCACAGCTGGGGAACAGCTATAAAGGTTCTTGCCTATTTTGTTATTTTGGCTTGTATATAGAGAGGAGATGTTGTTCGGAGCTATGAAGGGTTCTAGGTGGGCAGCAGGGGGAGATGACAAAGGTAATGTTGGGGCAGAAAGAAGGGAGATGCAGTATAGAATGAATTATCTGAAGCTGAGAGAGTAGAAGGTTGTGTGGAAGCTCTAACCAGTTTAGTTTCCTGAGAGCTAAACGGTGGTGAGAGTGGTAAGGGCATTCAGCAGCAAATTTGGCTGCCTTGTTATAAGTGGACTCTAGTTTAGAGAGTAGTGTGGTTTGTAAGTTAGAGAGGATTTGAGAACCATAGAGAAGGGTTGGGAGTAGGGAGGCATGGGGCAGGGCAATCTTTGCTTTACTGGATAAAATGTTTTTGTTCCTGTAAAGGAGGCCAAGTTTTTGGTGTTTTTTTTTAAATGTTATTGAGAACGTGCAGGTCAAATTTTAGTTGGTCATCTATAATGACCCCAAGTAGTTTGGTATGGGTTTCTACTGTGATGGGTGTGTTATTGTGGGAAATGATGGAGAATGAAGGTTTAAGATGATTCATAGTTTTGGGGATGAAGAACAATGTTTTAGTCTTCTTTGGGTTTAGGATTATCTGGTTCTTGTTGAGCCAGTTTTCTATAAATAAAAAGGAGTTCTGGGTTGCAGTATGTAGATCAGAGACAACAAGCCTCATCTGTAATGCCATGGAAAGGACCATTATGGAATTAATAAATAAGCACATAGGTAACTTACAAACTCTCAACCCAAGCCAGTTCAGATGTGTCAAGGGCAGATCCTGTCTACTTAACCTGTTTGACTTCTTTGAGGACAGGATACTGAAGCAATAGATGAAGACAAATCAGCTTACACTGCATATCTAGGCTTCACAATGGCATTTGACACCAGATTCCCATACTGAGCTATATTGCAGGTAAATTCTCCCTGCTATATTTCAATTTCCCCTGTAATTCACCATATAGCTAAGTGGCTGTCAAAGAAAACCCAGGAAATTGTGGTGAGTGGCTCTACCTCCTCCAAAAGACCTGCCACTTGTGGTGTACCCTAGGCTTCCATCCTTAGGCCACTTCTCTTAGTAATGTACTTTTCAAAAGTTTAGTGCAAATAGCTCATCATGTTTTGCAGATGACTGTAAACCTGGTGACATCATTAAGTCCCCAGAGGCGATCAAAATGTTCCATGAAGGCCTTTCCCAAACAAATAGCTGGTGTCAAAACCAAGGAGTAAAGCTAAATGCCAATAAATGTGTAAATGTAACCTCCCTTGAAATGTTCACATTGGAAGCACTCCCCCTGAAAAGCTGATCTTGTAGTCAGGGATCTGGGAACCTAATGTAAACAACAAACTGTCCTTTGATCATCACGTACCCACTAGTGTAAAGAAATCATTTTTCAACACATAGCTTATATCTGAAGATATGGCATCCAGGGCCAAGGTTGTAATCATTCCACTGTACTTCTTTCTCATTAGGTCAGTCATTGAGTACAACACCCCTTTTGGTATGTACCTATCCAAACAAATGTCACAACTGGAAATAGTACAATACTTTCTCACAAAAAAAATCTATGGCCTAAATCTTAAAAGCAAGGCAGGCCACCTCAAAACCTTGTCCCTTTTTCTTAGAATCATACTGGCCATTAAGAGGTGACCTCTGCCTTGTGTATAGAGCCTCAGCAGAACTTATCTTTTCTGACCTATTACAGATTTGCAAGGACAATGGTAGAGTGAACACCCACTCAAGGTACCTCAGTCACTTTTTCAACATAAATAGGACATGTTGGAGGGGAAGGTTTGTATCACAGAGAATGCCACTTCTATGAAACCGTGTTTCACTCCACATAAAGCAAAGCGGTTTTCTTACTCTGTTCAAATGTAATTTGGATGAGTGGATGGGAAACTGCAAATTCACTCCCAGTTTAGCACTCATGTCCTTCAAAGACAGGGGCAACAAGTAAAATGACCTGACATATTCTTGTACTGCCCACCTCTGGGTTATTCATACACGAAACGCAAATGCCAAAAAACTACCATGGGAATATAAGGCTAGGCTTCTTAAGATTCTCAAAGATCAGTAGCCTAGAAAGAACATATACAACTATTAATAATTTTTCAGTGTGCTATATGCTGCCTATGAATGCCAAATGTTGTCTTCAGTGATTATTGCATTTCTTAGTGTGATACATGCTGCCTGTGAATGATGTGTGGATCCCAGTGATTACCCTTCTCAATGTAACACCAGCATTCCCATGTGCTGCCTGAGAATGATAAACATGGTTTCCAGTGATTACTACATTTCCCCGTGTGACATTAGAGTCCCCAGTGTGCTGTTTCCCATTTGTATCTGTGTTAGTTGCTCAGAAAGCCACCCATTCACTTTTGATGGTGACAGTATCTGAAGATTATTAGTTGTAGCTCCATCCATACCTAGTGCTGGATTAATTTTCCACAACAGACACTGCACTACAGCATGGGGTTAGTAGTAGCATAGCGGATGTTAAAAATTTCATGGCATTTATCAGAAAGAGAAGTGGTACAGAAGATTTTACAATAACAAACCCAGTACATTATACATTACACTTCTGAGTCCTCAACTGTTTTGTCAAAGTGAAACTAAATGACTTACATTACTGAAATTATAGCATACATTGCATTCCAATATACTGTAACAGATGCTGTAAAATGTAATGTCTGTGTCACAGACTATTCCTAGATAACACTTTCTTTGTCATTGAAATACAGCAAAATCTTGTCACCTGAAATATACTTTGAAAACGTGGGTTAATATGTATTCAAAGAATGAAATCTAGCCTGTGTAGTAAAGTAATGGGCAGACACACACAAAGAGTAAGACAGCTGTAGCCTTATTCATTACACTGTTACCTGACATTTATAAAGCACTCCATACCTCTCACCTCTACAGAATGTCTAGATTTTGGCCTCATATTTTTTGGTCCATTTTTAGGGTGGATGTGGTGATGCAGCAGTTTACATTGCCACCTCATAGAAAGAGGTTCTCCAGTTCGATTCTTGGCTGGGGTGCTTTCTGTGCAGAGTCTGCATGTCCTCCCTGTGGTCGTGTGGGTTTCCACCAAGTTCTCCTGTTTCCTCCACATCCCAAAGACATGCTGCAGGTGGACTGGACACTCTAAAACTGGCCCTAGGCGTGAGTGCGTGCATTTGTGTGCCTTCTGTGGAAGGTTGGGTGCCGGGCTGGCAACTCGAAACCATAAAAACTCCACTGCCAATCATGAGCGAACAAGGTGATCTGCTGTGGTGACCCCTAACCGGGAAAAAGCCAAGAGAGAGAGAGAGACAAACAGAGAGAAAGAGAGAGAGAGATTGTATAATTGTATACAAGACTAATTTTATACGTTATTTCTCTTGTTAAACCTAACCAGATAGCATGTCCACGAGTCAGATTTGTTTGTAGAATAACATGATTGTTATAATAAGCTATTTAGCAAGATCTACATACAAAAGATAATTACTTTAATGTTGTTCTACTGGTTGGCCTTGGTCATGGCTGAAATAACATGCTGTCAAGACAAGCCCATCTATACAGTACGGAAATCAAATAAAATAGATAAAATAAAAAAAATATATCAGTAAGCAGTTATATGCACTGGTATTTTACAATTCCAGATTAGTTTTGCATCTTGCATACTATAAGTGGAAATGCTGTATAGCTGTAGGAAGAAAAAGTTATATTTATGACACTTTCTGCTGGGTCAAGGCCTCTTCATCCACCCACAACCTAAATATTTTAACTCCTATGATAGACGCTCCTTGGATAAAGGGACTCACTCCAGAGGGGCACAAATGTAGAGAAAGGACACGCATTTGATTTTGCCTTTTTCTCCAAGGGGCATAAGATTTGAGTCACAAAATTTGTTTACGGGCATGCGGGGGTACATTTCTCCTTGTTGGGGTTGCAGAACACTTCTGCTTTTTATGTTTACAAAATGTTTCAACATTTTTAAAGCTGTGATTTGTGACAGGCATAGTGTAATGTCTTGGATGATTTGTGGTTCAATTATGCTATGTTTGATGTATGTAAGAAAAAGAATTTCATTTAGATATTAACATTCATGTAGTCATGAAATCTGAGATTTTTCAGTTGCTATTTTAGTTTTCAGTATCGTATGATTTTAGTAATGTAGATTTAATGTTATTTTTGAAAAGAACAAATTCTGCCTTGTGTAGCAGATGATTACCAAACAATCCTTATAACTTTCCTTTAAACACATTCATTATCCTAGAGACTTTTGTTTACGAGTTATTCTAATCCTAAATTATACACTATAAACCACAAAATATACAAAATCTCCACTGGAATTCTTAGATTATCTATGTATATATGTATTTATCTAGCTATCAGTCTACCAACCTATCTATCTCTCCATCTACAGTAAACTCTCAGATAACCGGAACTCAAGCAACCAGGAAAAAAAAATCAAAGAAATACAGTACAATTTTCATGTGTTGCACTTTGTTTCCCCACTGCAAAAACATACTTTATGTTTTTAGAGTTTTATAGTTTTAAAAATGAAAATATGAATAAATTCCCTCTCTCCCCAACCTAAGAACAAGTCAAACCAAACAAACAGTATAGGGTGCAATATTAGGCCTGTTTTTAATAGTAATTCTCAAGCAACCAGAAACTGCAGTTATCCAGCATCTACCAATAATCCCCATGGGTGCCAGTTAACTGAGAGTTTACTGTATCTGTATCTTAGTCTATCTTTATTTTTTGTCTGTCCATCCATCTGTCTTTGTTGACCAGGAAAGCCGGACTAGGCTGAGCCCATTTTCGGCAACATATAGGATTGTTGCTGATTGTAACTCACTTGTAGTGCATGCAGTGTGGTGATCCTGCTCAGATATTCAGAAAAAGACAAACCAGTTAAATGCCAGAGTGCTACAATCATAATCCTCTATATTATCTGTTTGGGACATGGATGCCAAGAAATGCACCTCGAGAATGAAGCTTGAGAGGTGAATCTTGGCATCCATGTCAAAAACACATAATATGTAGTTGTTATTGCCGAGCTGATCACAATGCTTTGTAGTGCATGGAGGTTTATCTTCTCAATGTACTGCAAGTTAGTCAAAAATAATATGTAAAAAAAAAATTCACAATGTGTTGTGTTGGCTTTAAAGCTGGTAAAACAGTGGGGGAGTGGTTTACTGGTCAGCACAATCTGCTTTCAGTGCGGGCCCGACCTTAACAATACTTAGAGGAGTACTTGATAATTGTTAAGCACCCCTTTAAAGTATAACTATAGCAACACTGAGCCAGGTTGTAATTTGACTGTTTTTTTTAGCATAATCACTTTGCTTCGTGCACTACTTTACTTTTACATTCACATTTACAGTTTCAAGATACAGTTGTTGCATTATAAAATACACAGAAAATTATATTTAAATTAATGAAATCTATAAAATCTATTTACATTAATGAAATTTATAAAGTGTTTATTTACAGGAGTTTAACATAATATAAATGCATTTAAAACATCACTTCGAACCAATTTTACAAGAACAGCAGACATCTAGGTATATACCAAAATGTAATAAAACAGCAAAATTCTTTCAGTAACACAGAAAGCACTCTAGCACCTTGGCTTCACATAAGCCTTCAAGGAGTACTCAATTCCAAAAAAAGCAGTGTCTTAAATACTCACAATTGCCACTTCCATCACTAATCAATCAATTAACATACACTTATTAAAACTTTTAAAAATACATTTCCACATGATTAAATTACACATTTCCAAAAGCAGTCTGTATTCAGACCCTGTAGAATTAAAGTGCCATATTTTAAAATGAAGAGTGTTTCTTTGTATAATAACATTTTCCTAACTTGTTCACTATTTCTATCCCCTTTTATCTGTTCTAAAATAATGGCTTTTAAGCCTACAGGACTGCTATTATGGTACTGTTTGAAATGCTGGGCCAAAGGACTTTCCATTTTACCTTGCCTTATATCTCTCAAATGTTCTGATAGTCTATTTTTAAACATCCATTTCGTCTGACCTATATAATATTTTTCACAGTTGCACTTGATGGCATAAACCACCTTCTCCATAGTACACTGGTATTCTCCTATTGTTTGAAAATTAATTTTATTTATTCTAGGGAAAGTATGCACAATGAATTCACATCCCGTGCAATTCCCACATGGTCTCGTCCCTTTCAAATAAATTTGCAATGACAAATTTTCTTCAGGTCTTCTAAATTTAGTATGTACTAACATATCTTTCAGACTCTTGCCTTTTTTGAAATGAAAAAACTAAACTTTGTTGTATCAGTCCACTTAGATCATAAAATCTGGACAAAAACTTCCAATAATGTCTAATTACCTCTCTAACGTTCTCACTCAAAATATTATAGGTCATGACTATGAAAAAACTATTATTATCAGTTAGATCTATTACATCTCTCTTCTCCCCATGGGGTAAAACGGCATAGTTTACATCCCTACTACCATATGTTACTCTTTTAATTCTCTTCACACTATTCTCAATTATTTGTTCATATTTCCTTTCTACAAACATGTTCACAGTACACTGTAACTCTTCTTCAAAATTATAATTATTATTACAAATTCTGGAAATCCTTAAAAATTCTCCATAGGGCAAGGAATTCAGGGTATATTTTGGATGACAACTATTGCCCATCATAAATTGATTAACTGCCCCAAATCTTCTATGTAGACTTGTCTTTATTTCTTCACCAACTACACCTTCTAAAGAAATATCAAGAAATGAAGTTTTATTTCCATACTTCAGCCCATCAAACTGTATAGAAAATCTATTTCTTTGTAATTGTGCTACAAATCCTTTAACCATTTCTACTCCACCATCACAGAGAAATATCAGATCATCTATGTATCTAAAGTAGGATTTTACATATATTTTGTAAAATGAATTTGTGTATATATATATATATATATATATATATATATATATATATATATATATATATTCTGTCTCAAACCTCCCCATAAATAAATTTGCATACATAGGTGCAAATGGAGCACCCATCTCTGTACCCTGTATCTGTTGGTATAAGGTATCTTCAAAACAGAAAAAAATATTTTACATGCTAAATTTAACCAAATCCATAGTATGATGTGCTAGTGGGCTGTCACCTAAAAAGATGCTTAGAGCTTCCATCCCATAAACATGTTTTATATTGGCGTATAAGCTTTTCACATCAGTTGTTATCCAGTACATTGTTGGCTTCCATCTTACCCCTTTAAATTTTTGTAAAAAAATCAAATGAGTCTCTAATAGAAGATGGATAACTTCTTTCAACAAACATTTGTGCAACACCAACCCTAAATTGTGTAAGAAATATTTTCTAGCTGATACAATTATATTTGTCAAACTTTTATGTACTTTAGGCAAATAATAAAAATATGCCATCTCAGTATCCTCACCTAACAGTTTCTTCTCAGCATCATATTCAGTCCAGTATCCCAATCTCAACCCTCTATTAATCAGACTAATATATTCTGTTTTTGCTTTTCTGTATCAGAATTAGTTGCAATTTTATATACTTCCTTATCTTGTAACAACTCATAACACATCCTACTATACTGAGAATGGTTGCATCACCACTATTTTATTACCCTTATCAGAGGGTTTTATCACAAATTTATTCTGATGTGAAAATTCTTTTACTGCTAACCATTCATTTTTTGTTAAATTATAATGAATATCTTTTTATCTAAATTATTACATAGCATTTAAATTTCAAAATCAATCATTGAATGAAACTTTTTTATGCCTTCATGTATAAATGCTGGTATAAACTTACTAGAAATTTTAACATCTGTAGTATCTATTGGATAGTAAGCATTGCATTCACTGGTACCTGAAACAAAAGAAACTTCAGATATTTCACTGATACCAATAATTTCATCTATACTATCACGTGACTCATTTAAAACATTTGCCATACAGTTCTGAGTTCTATCTACATTATAAACATGGAAATAATACCACAAATGCATTTTTCTAATTAATTTAAAAATCTCGATTTAAAAAAAATTGTATTCTAGGCAACACTGTAGGAATAAATGTAAGACCACATTGTAAAGCTGTATATAAACTATCATCCAGCGCATTTTTGGTTAAATTCAAAACAACACTAGCAGTATTCCACTTTAAATTAATGCCATTTAGTTATTGTATTGTTTCTCCATTGTCCCTGCTGTTTACTTCCTTTATATTGATCCAAATCTTGTTCCTGGAACTGTCGTTTCTTATTGTAATATTGTTCACCTTTCTGATGAAAGTTTTGCTGCATATATTGCGTATCATTGCGTTTGGGTAAAGCTGGAAATGCCTGCTCATCTTCTAAATCACTCTGGTACCTGCTTGTGTTGCTAAACGAAGCTTCTTCTCTTATCTTTCTCACTCCTTCCTGGTTTTGAAAGCGTACTCGTGACCCTCGACGTTGCCGTACTAGTCTAAAAAAGGTTATACCATTATCATAGTCCCTGAGGTCTCTTTTTATTTTACTCAGTTTCTGCTCACATATTTTTAATTTCAGAAACAACCAATTTCTCTTGTATGTCACCCAAACACATTTCAAAACATTTTTTTATTAAGAGAAAGAAGAATATCATGGCAAACAGAGTTAATGTCTTTTCTTAAAGAAAACAGCTTTACCTCATCCCGTTCAATTAATATCGTCACCCACTCAAGTGAGCAACAATGCGCAGCCTTCTTCCATCTCTGCCAGAAGGTTTTGTCTTCATTATTAGATAAGTCAAAAGGTTGAGAGGGAAATTTCATTGCCTGTAACCCTCTCGATGCTATGTCAACCTCCAGATACCTCTGGAGACTAAGTCTATTGTAGTGGGTTAGAGATTCTTTATTAAGTAATTGCTCCATTTTATGGAATAAAGTTCTTGCTTCCCCAGAAATAGCTGTAGAGTGCTTACCCACCTCTGCAAATGGGTTTGATGTACGCTTGCTTCTGGTCTCCATGAGCAGCCTTTCCCACATCTGCGAGGATGGCCCTTCACTATTACTGGCTGGTCTATCACCTCCGCCTTTCTCCCTCTCTGCATTGGAACGCAGAAGACCATCCAAAGTCAGCTGAGAAGAATCCGACAGTCCTTTTCTAAAAATTCTCAGTAAATTAAGTGCAGGGTCACTGGCCATACCTTCAGTACCTAAAATACCACTTCGAACCAATTTTTCAAGAACAACAAAAGTCTAGGTATAAGCCAAAATTTAATAAAACAGCAAAATTATTTTAGTAACACAGAAAGCACTCTAGCGCCTCAGCTTCACATAAGCCTTCAAGGAGTACTCAGTTCCAAAAAAACAGTGTCTTAAATACTCACAATTGCCACTTCCATCATTAATCAATAAATTAACGTATACTTATTAAAACTTTTAAAGATACATTTCTAAATAATTAATTACACATTTCCAACAGCAGTCTGTATTGAGAACCTGTGGAATTAAAGTGCCATATATAATATATATTATATTATATATTATATATTATATAATATAAATGCATTTTAGTAAAGCATGATCTGTGACAGCCTTTCAACAGAAAACAGTATTTTGGAATTACAGTTTTGTGTGGGCTTTGCATAGAGAAAGTTATTAGGAAGTACACTGGCGGTATGAGGTTCCAGGAAAAGGTTAGAAGTAAGTTGTGAGATGCACAGCAGAATAGCTGTAAAGTCTGATATAAGAAGGGCAGTGCCATGAAAATCTTAGTGGGAAAGCAGGATATTAGATTTGTTTTGGAGTCAGGGGGGACAGTTGCATGATAAACTGTGGGTTAGGGCTGATTAGAAGAGCCTGACGTTTAAGAGTAGGGGATAGGTTGGATTTCAATCTAGGTGTGTAAGGAAGGTGTATGAGTGAAGAGAATTATATTAGAGAGGAGCTGTCATTAAAGGCTATATGAGAGAAGATAAATTATTTTAGAGATGTATGTGGAAAAAGAGGATATTTCAACTTAGGAAGGAAGAAGATAAGAGATCAGTTGAAAGTAGTATGTGCTAAGGATGTGAAATGTCTCAACCCGATGAGGACCATATGGGCATAAGCATCAGTGGTTAAGATATTGTTTAAACAATGTGTTAAAGCCTGAGAATTTTTCAGTCACTTGTATTTGTGTTATAATGGTGTCCCAGAGCTTGGAAACATTTTTGGAAATTCATTAAATTGCCTAACATGAGCCGTACAGCCCTTCACCCATGATATGTCCCTTTGCAATTTATTGATTTGTTAGTTGCAAAGAGATACGTACTCATTATCTGCTAATTTGCATGTCTCTGAATTAGATTTACTAAAGCTTCATGCAGATCATTGCTGATCTGCATGTCAAAATAGTAATTTGCTGCTTATGAAGGCAGTGGCATTTCCCCCAAGTCATTCACACACACACACACACACACACACACACACACACACACACACACACACACACACACACACACACACACACACACAGAGTCCCTGTACCTGTCCATACCCTATCTGCCTGTTGAGGTTCTCCCACCCCTATTGTATTCAGATTGCCATTATCGCATGTACTATTTGGCCGTGGTGGTCTAATGTACCCCCACCCTCCGATCCCCATACTTTCATTGGTGCCGGTACAGCACTTTACTCCATGGGTCATCCTGGCTCCTTTTACCCCCCCCCAATCCTGTTGTGATGTCAGTGCCATTGCAGCACTTTACTTTTTAAGTTATTCCTGGTGTTCAGTAATTGCCCCCTCCCCCTGGTGCCATTACTTCTCTTTAAGAGCATTCCCTGGTGTCTAGTGCATCCCCCTACCCCTGATCCCCATTTTGCTTTTGGTGCAGTTACAGCACTTTAAAGAGTAATCCCTGGTGTCACATGCAGCTCCCCTCATCTCTGTACTGCTGTTGGTGCCATTACTGCACTTTAGGAGTTTTCCATGGTGTGCAGTGCACCCCCCCTGTTGGTGCCATTATGACACTATAAGATTAATCCTTGGTTTCTAGTGGTTACCTCCCACATTCATGTTAGGCTGCCCACCACAACATGATGGGATAACCATGCTGACCTGCACAACCAAGTGATTTCTTTAATCACTTGGCTATGTAGATGCCTTTCTGGAGACAGTTCTGGGGGACAGAGAGAGCACATCACTAATTAGCACATGCTTCTCTCCCCAGAAGCCTCATTAGCATTCAGCATGGCCATGGGGACAGCCCTTCATGGTGCTGCATGTCCTCATGTTACAGGACTGTGTAACACTATGTAAGGGAGATTGCTGAATCAAGGAAAGGTACTGTGACACAGAGTTTTATATGTCATGGTACCTTAATGAACCTCTACCATAGTAACAGTACATCTAGTCCCCTGCTGAGTTGTTTGACTTATTTATGATTAGTAAGAATTTTTTGACAGAACAAATGTCCCTTGGTTTGGAGTAGGGCAGTAGGATTTTTTTAGTGCTAAATGTTTTTCTGGATGGTGAATAAGTTTGTATGCATTAACTATGTGTATATTTAGTTGCTGAGTTCAATATAGTTTAGCTGTTTATGGCATGGCAATGGTGGGTCCTTTGTCCAAGGCTGGTATCAAATTTAGCTACCTGTTATAACAGGAGGCAGGTTTGATTTAATGTGTGGTATTTAAGTATGTCAGGATGGTGGAAGCATGTAAGAGGGCTGAAAGTAAGTACTTTGAGGCTAGAATTTTTCTTGTCATGTCAGTAAGTTACTGTTTGGCCCTGTAAAGTGAGATGATCTTCTCGTGTGTGTGTGTTTAATGGTTTGCAGTATATGGTGGTTGAATTTGAGACTGTCATCTGTTATAACACTGAGTAGCTTGGTACAGGTTATTGTTTCAGTTTTAAGAGTATTGGCTGAGATTATAATGAAAGATTATTTTTAATAATGGTACTGTTTTGGAGTGGAGAGCCTTCATTTTATTTATTTATTTATTTGTTTATTTATCTGGGATTGAGGAACAAGTTTGAATTTTTTAGCCAGGTTTTGGTAGAGGCGAATAAGCTTTGGATGATCACTTTGAATTTCAATATTGTTGGGGCTTTGCATATTAAAGTTGAATTGTCTGCATATTGGACTATGTTAGTAATGTGTATGGTAGTATGAAGCATATTTATGAAACTAATGAAAGGGTGGGGATCTAGTCTAGTATAGAACCTTGTGGAGATCCTGTAGTGACTGGATGAGTAATGCTGTTGTCATTTAACTGCTTGCTTTCAGGTTAACTAAGGAACCATGAAATTAAGGATTAGGGAGACCAACAAAAGAGAGCTCAGTAAGTACATGTTAGTGTGATACAGTGTCCAGTGCTTCAGATAAATCTATGAACATGGTGGATACTAGTTTACCATTATTTCTGTGCTGTGTTTTAGCATTGGTGCAATTTAAGAGATGTGGTTGTTCTATGGTGGGGTCTGAAACAGTGCTGTGTTTTGAAGAGAAGGGTATTTGAGTTTAGGTATTGTGGAAGCTGTGCACGGATGCATTATTTTTTTATTTTTGAGAGAGTGGAGAGGATTGCAGTAGGTCTGTAGTTATTAAACTCTGATGATGTGTTCCCTTTGTATAATGCAAGATTTTTACAAATGGCTGTGGCTTATATTTTCAGATGCAGACCTGTTTATCAATGTAGAGATAGAGATAAAGAGGGCTATAGCATCAGCAGCAGTTTTAAATAGTCAGATCAGAGCTGGTCAACAGCTAAGAAGGATGGGTTTAGCTTTCTAATAGTGGACTGAAATCAACTACACCACCACCTGCACATTTATTTTTCTTGTCAAGTCTGATTATGTTAAAGCCAGGAGGTGTAGGTGTGATTTCATTATCAGCTAGCTGTTTTTTAAACAGGTTTTTGTAGCCATGACTATATCATGGGAGTATGTATCTAACAAGTGTATATCCCTTGCATTTTATTGCACATGCTTCTAAGATTCAAATTTAGGAGGAGGAAGAGGTTAGTTTCTGAGGATAACTGTGAAAAAAATATTGAAGCTTTAGTATTACATTGGTAATAGTCATGTTTTGTTGTTCTTTGGAGCCAGACTTTGGGTGAATGTTCCCACTGATTTTCTGTGTGGATGTTTTATGAAGGAAACCATGCAGCCAATTACATTTTTTTATTTTGGGTTTATTGGAGTTCTTATGCCTAAATAATTTAATTTAAGGTATTTTTCTTTAAAGAGGTCTGAGAAGGTTAATTGGTAGAGACAGGGTGATATGCTGAGAGAGAGAGAGAGAGAGAGAGAGACTGGGAAGTAGTTATAAAGTGGGTGTGGGTTGGCTGGTGTGGTATTTCTATGTAGTGGAGAGATATGATGACTGCTGAGGAGAACCAGAATGGTGAGGAGGAACAGTCTCAGTTAGAAGCATTGTGTGTCTTGATTGGGACAAACATACTGTTGGAAGAAATACTGTGATGTTGGAGGAGTATGAGAAAGATTGCACTGATAGCATGAAGTCGCTACAGAGTTTATAGATGTAGAAGGGAAGATACCTATTGGTTGATTTGTTTGTTTGCTTAAATTAGGTAAATGAAGAGATTAGTTGGAATAAGGATAGGAATGGAGCATGGAAAGTATAAGTATAGAGTAGGAGGGGATGGGTGGGAATTGGAGATAGGGTAAGGGAATGGAGCAGGGCTTACTCAATGAGACAGCAACACAACAGCCATGTACAAGGAAAACAAGCAGTAAGATTCACTGAAAGATAAGGTAGGTTGCTTTGGAGTTTACTGATTAGCCAAGGCATTAAGTAAGTAAAATAGTGATATCTGCTCTGAAGATGAATGGAGAGGTATTCTATTAGCCCAAGATAACAAGCACAGTAAACGTCTAAGAGTTAAATAGATAGTAGTGTGTGAATCTATATAGTTTTGAGATGGTGTGAAAAAGCAGAGAATGGGAGGGAGTATAAAGATTGATAAGAATCAGAGTGACTATTATACTTTGTTAGGGTGAGGGAAATAGTGCAAGTCAATGATTAGTTCTAGTAGAGAGCTGTGTTGCAGGGAGGCTTAAAAAGGATGTTAGAAGTCCTATGGAGCCACATCATTTAGCACAGTGTAACATCATGCAGATTAAGTATTTCACTGGATTACATATAAACATGCATCTGTTCCCTATACTATTTATATTGCAAGTGTTTTGAACCACAAATCCCAGTTTATTTAACAGATGACTATATGTTTAATTTTTCTTGGTGATAGTATTTACAAAAGGGGTTTACATGAAACAGCTTATTACAACCATTTTTACTTACATTAGGGGTTTACATAAAACAGTTTATTACAACCATTTTTAATGTTTTAAATGAGGTTTTATTTTAGTCTTTCTTGTGTTGTCTTTTTGCTTTTCAGCAGGGGATGGGTTAAATGGTTAAGTGGTAATTGATTTTAATGGATGTTTTGTATATTGGTTGATTGCCAGTTTAGGACTATAAAAGTTTAGATTTTTTTTATTGTAACTGACTCTGATGAAGCCCAATGTTATGGGTGAAAGTGCTTAGTGAATGATTTAATATTCACAATAAATCTGTGGTTTTATCGAGTCACCAATCTTTTTATTCTTACTAGTGTTCATTCAGTTTGGTGTTCCCTGTACTCAGTTTGACATGCATTTAGTTCTTAGCTTTATTAAAATTATAGAGATAAACATACATGTGGTGTATGCTGGCACACTCCTATTTATTTTCAGGAAGGGACCTCGGGCTTGGGTGGAGGTTACTGGTCAGTAGTTGTTCTTTTGCAGAAGAAGGATAGCTGAAAAGGATAAAAGAATTTTAAATAAGTTAGGTGTTAATAAGTAATTGAAAAATGTTAGAACTATCGATGAAGAGTATGTTAAAACCAGGAGACTGTAAAGTATTGGTGCTGCTTGCCATCATTAGGTATGTGAATTACTTTCTGCAAATAACTATGCAATAATGCCAAAAAGATGGATTCAGGAGCCCTGACATATGCAAGAGCAAACACTTATTATGCATATTTGGCCTGTAGTCTGTTGCTAAGATTATCATATATTAAATATCTAGACTGTGATGGTTAACAGGTAGCACTCAACATATTCCTTCACAGAAAACTAGTTTAGCACACTTTCTACTCCCTTGTAACAGTACACAGAAATTAGGAATGGTTACATTACACTGTTGTAATTGACAGATCATTTGCTAATATAATAAAATGAGTCTTTATCAATAAATTATCACATTAAAAACATATCATTACAGTTTAAGTAAAGTGGAAGTCTTCTGTTCTGTATGCAGTTGAATCACTAGTTACACAACTTTAGATTAATTTAAGTTGACACACTGGCCTTATTTAACAGGAAAACTAAAATAAGTTCACTGCCATCTCTCTGGGTAATTCCAAAGCAGGATCTAACTCACACTGAATAAGTTACAGACAGTATGTGCCATCCATGCTGAATATAAACATAGTACAATATGGATTACCACATCATTCTCAATCACATTTCTAGTTCTACTGCTATTAGCAACATTGCTGACTTCCTTCTCTGCCTTTCCAAACATTAGCACTAATGCTATTACAAATAAAAGCATTCATAATATTCAATACTTCATTTTTACTGAGTATATCATCTCTGCTTATACTCATCTTCATCTGTTAATATCCCTAATTAACACATTGGAATCCAAACCTCCATTTTCTTTCACATCATGTTGCTTGTTTTTCATTTCTTAAAAGAATTTCTCACTTGTTTGCAAATTATTATTCTTTCATTTGTTCTCCATACTTCATCCCAGTCTTTATTTGTTTGCAACCATTTCATTCTCTTCTTTTACATTTTAGTCACCCAAACTACCTTTACAAGTTCTCGTAACCTCCACCATGACTAACATACCTCATTCCTCGCAAACACATATAGGTTCACAGGTTGGTACTAGGCTATCGGCCATAGGGCCTATACAAGCCTAGCCATAACAATTCCCTGGCTATTTCTTCCCACACTATTTACTTCCCTGTTTCACATTTTTTAATGGAGTTCACACTAGAAACCCAGACTAAAATTAAAACTTACTGCTTCCAATAAAGCCTCTAGATTAACCAGTGAACAAAAGCTATACCAACAAATAAATGGTAAATTAAATAAATTCTGTGTATATAGCTTCTTTGACTTTCTTGAATTCTTTCCTTTCCTCTTTGCAAGCTTTTCTTCAGCTTTCATTATATTTTTGCACTATTTGGTTCTTCTCTGTCTGCATCCCAAACTGTAAACTTAAGATCAGTTTTGTTCCCTCCACCACTTTGTATACCCAATCCCTTAATATAAGCCCATTCAAACAGAATGTCTTACCTTCATCAGAGTTCATCAGAGCTTTCATTTCTTTCTTAGATTTCTGAATTATTCTTCAAGCTTTCTATGCTGATCAAGTATGTATCACATAACTTTGAAAAATGCTGATTAATAGGGAGAAGGATACAGTTCCTTTTGTCAAGAACTATTTTTGTTGAATGCAACCTTTGCTGCACAGTTTTTCAGCTGTTGCTAGTATGGTTTAATTAATTTTCCTTATTGTGGATTATAGTTAGAAGTAAATTTGGCCTCCCAGACTAAGGACAACCACAAGGCATTTTTTAGCTATGTCGACAACCTCAAAGGTAATACATAATTGTTTGAAGAGATTATTGTTAATGGAGCCACCTATACTGAGCCAGAGGATATAGCAAACCTACTGGCAGACAAATCTGTCTCTAAATTTACCCCTCTCTCCCTCTCAACCTCCCCCTCATGAAATACATTCAAATATAACTCCCCATACTATTAGTAGGGAACAAGTCCTCAATGCTTTCTTTAAGGCCAGGAATGCTGCATTGATAGGCCCAGACAATATTCCAGGCTGCCTTCTCACTGGCATGAAACATGACCTGTCATGCCCTCTGGAATTGCTATTTAACTGTAGCCCCCAGATAGACTTTGTGTCTTATGAATGGAAAACAGCAACCATCATCCCTCTGCACAAAGGCAGACCATCTGCAGACCCTGGAAACTACAGTCTCACAAGTCTCTCTATTATCATATGCAGATGTAAAGTATTATAATGGAAATGATCAGTAATGACACAGGAAACCTCCAGACACTGGACCCAACCCAGTTTGGTTTCATCAAGGACAGGTCATGCCTACATAACCTGGTAGACTTCTTTGAGAAGGTCACCAAAGCAATGGATGGGGGCAAAATGGTTCACGCTGCCTACCTTTACCTGACCAAGGCATTTGACACAATTCCCCTCTCAGGCATTGTTGACAAACTCAAGAGGTTAGGTATAAACCCTTATGTCACCTGGTGGATAGCCAGCCGGCTCACAAACAGAACACAGGAAGTTAGAATTGGGGAGTTCACCTCTATGAAGAGGCCAGCCATTAGCAGAGTCCATCAAGGATTGGTCCTGCAACTGCTCCTTTTTGGCATCTACTTTACTGAAGTCAATGTCATTGTTAAGGGCCACTGGCTGACCAAATTTGGAGATTAGGAGCAGTCACAGAATTCCATGGACAAAAAATAAATGCCAATGAATGCATAATAGTATCCTTTGTGAAGTTATCCACCCCTGGTAACTATCATATTGACAACACACTCCTATGAGTTAACTCAGTAGTCAGGGATTTGTGGACACACATAGACAGTATCTAGCTTTTGACCATCATGTGTCTGCAGTAGTGAAGAAACCATTCAATGGTGTACAACTTATAAAGAAAGGTATGGCATCTATGTCTAAGGAGGTAATTGTTTCACTGTATTCAGTTTTCATCCAACACATGATGGTCAAAGACTAGAGTGGTGGTGCTTGCAATTCATGCAAACTAGCCTACATCATTGCATCTCATGGCAGATAGCTCTGAGGCTCAGTATTTTACACCCAGTTGTCCAGCATACTGATGCCTTTATGTCCACCAAAATCCCTGACTGCAGGCTCGCAATGCTGCTGTAGCTTCCTTGTGCAGGCAGAACGGATATTACATGGCAACATATGGGAACATTGCTATAAGTTCATGGAATTCTTGATAACTCAGAACATATCAATGTGGCAGGCTCATTGCCAAGGACGGATAAAGTCATGATGTGACCCATGTAGCTTAAATTTGGTTAGTGGTACAGGCATCGGCTGGAACTGGCACAGCAGGAAAAAAAATTATGACAGATTGCCTTAATGCCTTTTCTATGGAGAAGAATGTGGAGATATGCTGGTGGCCTATCACCAGTTCATTAACACCACTAACATCAGTGGTGATTCCGGGACTATGATAAGAACTGGTGCACATGCTAGTGAAGATAGGTTGACATAGAGGGACACACCACCATTACATAGATGGCCACACCACCACATAGGAGGGGGGGGCATTTCCATCATGACACCAATACACACCCACCTAGGTGACATCAGCCCACATGTCAAAGGGAGATAGTGCTTAAAGAGAAAACTCTCAGCTGGCTGCAGTATGAAAGACCTGACTGCTTTGCTCTTGTGACCTGCTTGTGGAAGCATTCATAGCCTGATGGCTATAAGATCGTCCTATACGGGGGTAGCAAGACTCACTCATTAATGATGCATGTTCTGGGCAACCCCAAGATGCAGTATGCCAGGGGAGAGAAGGAGCTGTGGTTGAAGCCAGGTATTTGAATTCAGCAGTAGCTCTGTCTAAAAAAAGACAGATGGATAGATAGATAGACAGACAGATAGATAAGATAGATAGGAAAGATTGAGAGATATAAATATAAATAACACATTGATGTGATTTGGTTGACTCTCATTTTATTGACCTAGGTGAAGCATTACATCTGAATTTTTGGAACTGTGGAGGTAAAGACGTTATCTCCTTACTTCCAAGAGTCAGTAGTCTAAATTTGCTAGTAGTAGAAGCTGACTAGCCTATGTTGCTGAACCATAATTCAACTATTGTTCTGTTGATTAATACCTAAAGATTTGTAATTTTTAATTGTTTAAGATTATATGCTTTTTTTATGGAGCCATTCATGCTCTCATCCCATTCTGGAGTCGTATACATCCCCCCATCTAACATCAACTAAATGCTAAACTGTTGAGTTTAATTGCTCAGTAAGTGGGAGGAAGGTTTGGAGAGCTAGTCTGTGGATCAAAGTAATATGCAAAACTGTTTAATTAATTATTTATAAGGGCTCATTGCACAGATCTCTTTTTGAAGGTTTGAACAACTCTTGGTGTCAGAATTGTACTCATTTTTGAGACTGACCTTGGATCAAAAAAACCCCAGCACATTTCAAAATCCATTATTAAAGTGGCACACGTGTGTGTGTGTGTGTGTGTGTGTGTGTGTGTGTGTGTGTGTGTGTGTGTGTGTGTGTGTGTGTGTGATATTCCAAGGATCTCTCAGTTACGATCCTCAGTATTTCAACAGTCATCCCCTACACCACATTCTGAAAACATTGTATTAACATTCTTTTTTTAAATCCAGAGCAATACTATACACCTTCAATTTCTTATTTTCACTGCAAAATGCTGTTATATAGCTCTCCCTTTTAAAGGATTTTTGTTCTTTGTATATAGGGTAGGATTCATTAAGGTACAGTGACGTGGTGCTGCACGGTGGTCTGATGTGAAGACATGGAACACTGTGTCGGGCTGCCCCCCCAGCCATGCTGAATGTTAATGAGGCAGTCAAGGGGAGTGGCATATGCTAATTAGTCATAGGTTCATAGGTTCATACTAGGCTATCTGCCCTAGGGCATTTATAAGCCTAGCCAGAATGTGTTTGGCTTTCGCCACCCATGCTCTCTGTTTCCCCAAACCTCCTCCAGGAAGGCTTCTACATGTCAAGCGATTCAAGAAATTGCTGGGGCATGTAGATCAGCATGGCAGTCTCCACCACATCTAGGAATTGGACACTGCCAAAATCCAGTGTTCAGCTACCTGCCACAACTGTGGTATGATGATCAGGGGGTGGGGGAGCCACTAAACACCAGAAAGAGCACATCAGTGAAGTGCCTTAATGATACAAAAATCACAGTGGAGCTGAGGAGTAGGGGAAATCACTTGATAGCAGAGAATGGCTATTTACATGAATGGCTTCAAAGCTCCAACATCGCTATGGGGATTAGGGGTGAGGAGAATCACTAGACACCAGGGAATGACTGTTTATATGAATGCCTCCATAGCTCCAACATCACTACAGAGATCGGTAGTTGGTGGAAATCACTCGACACCAGGGATTGATTAGTAAGTGCCTTTACAGCACCAATAGAGGATGGGGACACTAGTCACTAGAAAAACATTTAACTTTAGTCCCTTAACGGCATGAGCAGCACTATGGGGTGGGCACTATTGACCACGGACTATTCAACAGTAATGTACCATAAAGGCACCAACTTCATGATGATGAGTGGGTGTAGGGGAACCACTGGAAGATAGACAGGTTAGGGCCAGATTTGGGAACTGTGGTGAGTATGTGTGTGTGTGCTTTGTGTACATGTGTGTGTGACAGTGACTGATGTGACACTAATGTCTACATGAGCAGCAGTTTACTACCAGGACATGCAGATCAACCGTGATATGCACAATCATCATAGTAAATGTGATTCAGAGACATGCACATTACCTGATAATGAGGTCTTATGTCATTGTAGCTAACATGTCTCTCAATCACAAATTAGCATGTTATAGGAGTAGGACCTTTTTAGTAAGAGACATATGGCTCATGATAGGCCTTTTAATGAATCCCAGGGATAATCTTCACCATCTGTAACATTAATTACACTATGTTAACTAATATTTTATTTTTATTTACTTATTTATTTTACTCCTATTAACAGGTTGTGATTGAAAAACATCATTTGACCGGATCACCTGTCCAGTTAATGAATGGAAATAAATGACCAGCTAATTACATTGGTCTGGGAACCTTTCAGGCACTACATGGTCCTTTAGGCAGACAACAGTAGAATAATTCTGGTTGCATAATTTAAATCATGTACAACCCCCCCCCCAAAAAAAAATATAGAACAAAATACAGTGACAGAATACATATACAGGCAAACCTCTCAACTGTCCAGAATTTTGCAGAATGCCAAGATGTGTTGTCTCACACTTTTGGTCTGTTCATCATAAAGTCTGTGGCATCCTGGCAAATCATCGAGGACTGCAGTCATTAAATAAAGACAGACATTTGATTTCATACTTTAGATCCTTCAGAAAATACATGCCCACGCAAAAGCTGTTATTCTAGCAACATTCTAAATTTACAAACACAATATTTAAAATCTGTCCCTGATTTTGGCCTTTTGTACCCCAATTATTTTTGTCTTTGTCCAAAATTCTTGAGCAAAGAAGTTGAGAGGTACAAGTATTCAAAAGCTGTAAGTTTACAATACAGGAAATTAAATATTATGTTCATTGGTAAATATCAGGTAATTGTTGTCGCCTCACAGTTAGACGTTGCTCATTCGATTCTCAGTTAGAGCATCTTCTGTGTGGCGACATGCGTGAATGGGCGTGCCTTCATTGAAGGTTGTGCGTTAGGCCTGGCAAGCCAGCACATCAAAATCTACTGCCAATCATTAGCGGACCGGAGTTCTGCTGTGGCGACCCCTAACCGGGAAAAGCCGAAAGAAACAAACAAAATTCTGCAGACTGTTTCATGCCTAGCCAATAACCAGACACTGACCAAAAGTGTGAAGCAAACCCTGTGTCTTGTGATTGTGAGATAAGCACCTTGACCTTTAAGCCAACCCACAACTCTTACATATAAGGGGAAGAGATGAATTATAAGGAGAAGCAGATGTAAAAAGAAGGAGAAAATGAAATATTATAGAAGTTAAGCAGGTTAGTGGCAGAAGAGGAACAATTTAAGGCAGTGACATTTTGTGGAAAAGTGGAAATGTGACAGGGAAAAGCAGTACAAGTACAAGTCCAACATTAAACAGAGTACCTACACAGCCCAAATGTAAGCAATAAAGGAAGTAGAGACACACATGAAGAAAGGATGTCAAAGTTTGAAAGTTTATCGAAACTGTCCCCTTTAGTAATAGCATATACACTGTAGTAGACTTCCATAAAGCCTAAAGAAGCACTTGAGAAAAGCTTCACAATATAGGAATTTTATTCCACATTCTAGCTACACTATTGGAATAGAGACTGATCCCAGTAGTCCTTGGTGGTCTGTAGATGGTAAGCAGTTGTTTATCAATTGACTAAATGTGACAGTTTGGAAGATAGTATTGGAGTATGAGGCTAATTTATGGACAGGCAGATGAGGTATGTATGATTTTGTGGGTTAAGATGAGATAAGTTTAAGATAAATGGTGAAGAGGTTTGAGTTAGTTAAGTCTTTTTATGTTAAACAGTGGTGGGTCTGTTAAGGTTTGTTGCAAGCGAAGCTGGTGACTTTGGTGTAGCATTGTACAAGTTTAGAACTAAGTAAGGCTTTATAGGTTGGTTATGATAGGGGCTCTATATAGGAGGGGGAGTAGGAGTTAAGTGGTAGCTACAGTTACCTTGTTAGAATTTGTATGGAATTTCTTTACTTTATGTAGGAAACCTATTTTTTTGATATGTAAGTCAAATTTAAGATTGTTGTTGATCAACCTCAATCATAGTATTTAAAGAGGAAAATTTAAAATTATTTTTTTTCCCATTATAAAAAAGAAAAGTAATTTATTATTTCTTTTTTTTTGGCAGGGGTATTAGCAGGTGATTACCCTGTACCTAAATCTCAACAGAGCGAAAAGCTTCTTGAGTAATTCTCTGAAGATGTATGAGGTTGTCGGAAATGCATATTACGGCAGAATTGTCAGTGTACTGAATAAAGGAAGCTTGCAAAGAGGATTTATGTAGATTGTTTGTGAATGTTTGAAAAGTAGAAAGCCAGGAATGGAGCCCTGTGACACATCAGTATTGAGAGGAATGAAGGGGGAAAAGATGGAACGCCATTTAACAAACCGGTATTTACTGGTTAAGTAGTTGTTAAACCATAGTAGTGTGGGCTGTGATAGCCTGAGGGAAGACAGTTGGGTAGAAGAGTTTTTGGTGAGAGACTAGATCAAAAGCTTTAGCGAGATCAAGAAATACAGAAGCCTTTGTCTCTGGCTTTGTTAATAATATGAAGGTTAATATGGTCATGGTAGTGCTATGGGTGGGTCTAAGTCAATGCTGTGTTGGGGTCGGGAATTTCTCTTGAAGGATACGGTGAAGACATTGCTTGTGAAGTTTTGGTAGCAGCCATTTAGGAGTTTGTATGTACGGGTATTGAGAAGACAGACTCTGTTGTGATTGGGGAACCATTTAGATTTATTAATAGTAATGCTGTAGTTTTCTGTGTATGGACTAACATGCATAAATCTGAAAAAAATGATCAATGTTTTTGTAGAATATGCAGGTTTGGAACATATTGGAGGGCAATGAAAGGAAGTAATTATTCTAGCCTAGGTTGAAGGATGAAGTCCTTGTTAATACGGATGAAAGCACTTATGTTTTTTTAAATATACTTGCAAACATTGAGAAATGTCTCTAGTACTGAACCTTGAAATGAGCTTACATTACAAGGAAGTGACCGATACTGAGTAGAGTATGGCATCATTGTGAAAATCTATTGCTAAGACAGTTATTGAACCATGTGCCAACATAATTGGAAAGTCTAAATTTCGTTACTACAGCCCAATTATAACCACAGTCCATTGAAGTTAACCTACTTTGGCTACCGGGATCTTCTAATCCCTCCTTATTTGGAATCAACACCATTAATGCATCATTTAGACTCATTCGAGCCTGTTTTTATAAGGCAAAGTGACACAGTAGCCAACAGGCTGCCTTTCTGCACTGTGTTCTGCAGTTCAGCTACACAGGGCAGAGTAACTACACTAGAGCTGATCTGTAAGTCATATGGTACACATCTAGACAATGTAGTAGGAGCGCACAACGTAGATGATGAGTAGCTGAAGGAGAATACTGCGGGTAATACTCTGTGCCACGTTTAGATGATGCAACGTTGTTAGCTATGCTAAGATAGTGTCAAATGAGGGAGAGTACAAGTAAGTTTAAATGTAAGACTGGGGTGGTTGGGGATGGGGGTAGTTGAGGAGTGATGTATGTAGCCAGTCAGCTGGAGTGGTAACTAGTCAGTGCACATATGTGTACTGCTCACACATTGCAAGTGGAGTAGAAGGAGGGTAGTTCAAAAGTTAGTAAAAACTATGTGTTTGTTACCTCACTCAAGACTATAACACCATTTTTATATTCTTCCAGTTTACACCCATCGCCCCTTATGGCATTCAGACATTTTAGGGCCTGGCTTCTTTAACCAAGTGCCTTATCAACTAACACTAGTCAATATTATAAAGTGGAAAGAGTTATCAACAAAATGAGACTAAAATTGTTAATCTAGGATGTTGTTCAGTAGAGAAATGAATCAATTAATTTGTCAATTATTCATATTTTCATATTTATGTTCATATTTTCACAGCTAAGAGCCCTACATGTTATTGAGGGGTGTGATATGAAATGCCCTGATGGGAAACAAGGAAATTCATTGTTAATGTCCATTTATATCACATTCAACCTGCGATATTGCTAGCTGTTTAATAGCAATTATGAAAATAAACAATATTTCCATATGTAAACAATATTTCCATATGTACTTAATATTTCAAAAGACAAGTGACTTACAAACTGTTGCAAGATATCAGGTGAAACCTTAAATGATCTTGAAGAAACCTGTCATTCACGTTTTCACAGCACGTTGCACATCTTTAGAAATATTTAATCTTAGTTGTATTGCTAATTATACAAGTAATAATATGTTTTCATATTTCTATAAATATCTCAGTAAACATGTACTCACAGAGCAATTTCTTGTTGTTATGTGAAACCTTATGTCTAGTTAACAAAAAATATTCTGATGATGGCATAATGGTTAAGGTGTTTACCATGTAAATGCAAGGTGCAGGGTTTGATGCTCGCATGGGGTAATTGGCTAGGCTTGAAATGGCTCACAAGGGCAGGTAGCCTAGTTCTAACCTATGAACCTATGAATATATGTCTAGGTAGTATACTTTCCAAGGTATGACAATTTGTTTGTGCATAGTTAACAAAAAATATAATTGGGGTTTGTATGCATTATATATTATAGTATTTATGAAAAGACTGTGAACGCACTGACTATCATTGTAAAAAATACTTTTTACTGATAACATTGCTATTTGTATGGTTTTAGTAGATTTTATTTTTTCACAAAATATTTACATTTGTTTATCTTTCAGAAAATTCTCTGGAATGTAAGATATGTATAGGTTGCTAGCTCATTCAAGCCTACAGCACCTCTTTTGGATATTTCCACTTCATACCCATAACTCCTTGAGGCATCCAGAACATTTTTGGGTCTGAATTCATTTACTAAGTGACTTACCAACTAATAATAGGCAATATTAGAAAGTATAAGGAATTGTTAACAAAATGACACTATGAGTATTAATCTAGGATGTCCAACAACAGAGAAATTAATCACTGCTCATCACTTATTATTCATATTTTTATATTTATGTTAATATTTTCATACCTGAGAATCTTATGTGTTATTGAGGGGCATGATATGATACGGCATGGCAGGATACATAAATTCATTGTCAGTGTTCATTCATATCACTCTATACCTGATATATTAGTTATTATTAAGAAAATAAACAGTATTTCCATATGTACTTAATAGTTCAAAAACAAGTGACTTACAAACTGTTGCATGGCATCAGGTGAAACCTTGGATGTTGTTGAAAAAAACATTCTTTAAATTTGCACTGTACATTGTAAATCTTGAGAAATATTCTGTGTTATTTACACTGCTAATTATACAATTAAGGATATGTTTTCATATTTCTGTAAACATCTCAATAAGCATGCACTCACAGAGGAATTTCTTGTTGTCACGTGAAAACTCATGTCTCATTAATAAAGATGGTCTAACAATATATGCCTAGGTTATACAGTTTCCAAGATATGACACATTCTGAAAGTTTAGAGAAAGTATAATTTTGGATTTGTATGCATTATATTATACCATTTATGGAAGAACTATGAATAGACTGACCATTATCACTGCAAAGAACACTTCTTACTGATAGCATTGATATTTGTACAATTTTAATAGCTTTTATTGTTCACAAAATACTTATGTATCCTTTTTAAGTTTATTTTTCAGAAACAGCTCTGGAATGCAAGATGTGTGTAGGCTGCTAGAGTTGCGACCTTCCATACCACTTAGGTGTTAATGAGTTATGCTATGCACTTGTAATGATAACAACAGCACATGTACACAAACTGCTCAAGGAAAGCATGCATGTAAGAAGAGATAGTCTGTAAAAAACCTTATATAAACTGCATAGCTCCTATGACTTCTCTAAACATAAAATTGTAACCAGGGTGGTACCACAGGGATCAATATTGGACCCTCTCCCTTTTTAGCATTCATTTTGCAGACACCTAAGACAATATTCTAAAAGTGTGGTTTTTCAAGTTTGCTGATGACTGCAAGCAGGACACTGTTATCCACGTGTCCACTGATACTAAACAGCTCCAGCAGGGCTGGAATATGCATACACCTGATGTATTGAAAACTGTCTTAAAACAAATGCAAAAAAGTGCAGCACAGTGTTGTTCAGTAAAAAATGATGCTCTTGAGTTGTATTTTCTTTTCACAGATAGTGTCAGAGCAGACATAGGTATTTAGGTTGACAACTCCCTCTCATTCAGTTATCATGTTTCCACCTTACTCAGGAAATCCTTCTATCTGGCCCAGTTGCCAGGGGAAAATCTTCAAGATCCAAAGAAGTCATCTTACAACCACATTCTTCACTTATCAGACCCATCATCAAATACAGTACACACTTTGGTGTGTACAGAGCCAAACATATTACTCAGCTCTAAAATCCCCAAATATTTCTAATAGAGAATATTATAGGCCTTAAACCCTTTAAGTATCCTAACTCAGTAACCTACCAGCTGCCTTGAGCTGAGAACCATGAAAGAACCAGTCTTATTTGACCTCCTGTTTAGTTGCAAAACCTGTGTCTCTGCAAACACCTAAACTAGGAGTCTAAATCTACACCATCGAATAAACAAGACTCACAGAGGGATAGGTTCCTAACTCAATGTATTCCCATCCTGTGGGCTAAGTTACCACTGCAGATCAAGCAAAGTCCTTCTTTACTACCTTGAAGACAATGCTTGATGAATGGATGGATAAATACAAATTGATACCAGGGTTAGTATGTATGGCCTTGTTAAATTTTGGAGATGAATGTTATTAAGTGCTTGTAAAGGGTGACAAGAACTTGTGAGTGTGCCTACTTAAAGGTAGATATGGCTAAGCATCTTATGGCTTTATGATCATGTAGCTAGTTTTGTTCCTGTGTGTACAGTGTTTCATTAACAGACTTGGAGATGTGCACACAGCTGGCATAACTCATGTAATCATACAAACCAGTAAAGCTTGCTGTACTGATAGAAAAGGAGTTATTGTGAATGAGACTGGCAGAACACAAGTGCAGAATATGCAGAGTAAAAGCCTTTGAGGACATGGTGACCACTAAGTGGTAAATGGATATAACCAGGCAGAGTGGTCAGAATCCATAAATATCTGTAGTAGGCGTGCAAGCAAATCTCTACTTGGTGGGACCCAGAACTATTGGGACAACAGGATACCACACACTGTGTTTCACAAAGTCTGAAAGGGGACAAGTGAATGGCAGACTACCAGTAGCTCCCTGTTAAAACAGAAAAAAAATGTGAGATAAAAACAAAAATGGAAGACAATTACAGAAAGATCAAGAAAAGCACTGGAGCATGTTAGGTAAGCTAAACAACAGATGCACACGCTCTTCTAAGCAAGACTTGCTTTATCTTCTGCAAATTTGTCACAAAAGATTTGCAGACCACTGCAGGGCTCAAAAGTAATGTAAACATTTCTTCCCCACTGGTACACAAGGATCCTGAGTGTTAGTAAGATTAAAAATACCTTGTTTTAGAAGTGTTCTCTAAACAATTAACTGTTAACTAGAGTTTCAGTGGTGTTTTTGTATTAAGCATGAAATTCATTATGTCCAGGTCTTGGTGCAAAATCCACATTAGGCTTTTTAATATATTTACCAACCACTGTAGTAAAACAAAGTATTTTAGAGTTCTCTCTTAATTTCCCTCATAAGTTCCCCCTCTTCGTTATGAGATTCCTAATAACCAGCCCTGCCATGGTTCAAGCCAGACCCATTCAAGATCCCCTTTTTAAAGTACAATAGAGTCCAGATCTTTACTTCATAACAACCATTCATCGCTAACTTCTCTCTTACTTTTAGTAAGGTACAGTTTCTGTTTTAGTAAGTGCATTATGCTCTGTAAACCGTCCATCAGTTTGTCAGGGTCCTCAAACAGTTCTCTTGAAGTTGGTTGTTGTGAAAACAGTGGCTATCCATGACTCAGACTTTACTTCCTGTGCATGTGATACTGAATGTGTCACTTCCAAATGGATTTCTTACTCACACTGCTTCTCAAGACTCTCTTCCAACACAGCAACTCCCTGCCAGCCATCCTCTTTCCAACTTGGGACCGCTCTCCCAAGGACAACTCACTAGCTAAAGCCCAGGGGAATGTTCCCAACGTCATGGCCAAATTTTCCTCAGACTTTATAGATCAAACATCAAGTGTTTGCTGAAAACAGGCTATAGCCTAACGGGACCAAATCAGTGAAGAAATACAATTAAATAAAAACTCCCAATTTGTTCCCAGTGTGATGGCCCCAAATTCCAGTGCAGTTCTCAAGGTCCCCACTCTGATGTTTACTGCCCTTGGTTTAGGGCTGCAACTCTTAGTATTATGTAGTGAAAAGATGCATCTCGCATAGCTATACTAACCATGGTGTCATGGGGTCTATATCAGTTCGTTGAATGGCTATTCAGCGAATATCCATTCATCGAATACCTATTTATCGAAGCCGCTCTTCAGCAAACAGCAGATTTTCACTAGGGCGAACAAGCGGTTGTCGAACAGAGAGACTGCAAAAAAAACCCATAAAATTTAAAACCTGCCAAGGTGGGGGGCTATGCCCCCCCACACCCCTAACTAAATATACCAACTCGGAGATCACAGTACAGTGGGGAAAAGGACAAATTCTATGACGATGGCCAGCCACTGGTTTGCCCTAGTGAAAAGCTACCATTCACTGAAAAGCGGCTTCGATAAATAGATGTTCAATGAATGGGTATTTATTGAATAGCCATTCAACTAACTAATATAGACCTAGATAAGAGTATATGTGGAGCAGGGTATATTACACAGGGGTAACAAGTATAGTGTGGTAACACATGCACAAGCACAATGGCATATTATACAGGGCCAGATGTAATACTTTGATGCCACATTGGTATCTACAGAGAAGGATTACATTAAACAGGATAAAATATGCTGCTGTAAAAGCATGTATATTTATTTATTTTTTTATTTATTTTTATTTATTTTACATTTGTTTACCGGGCTAGTCTAACTGGATACATGTCCATTTTCAGTAGAGGCCCGGGGAGAAAAGCTCCTAGGTACATACAGCTAATTAACATATTTCTATCTATGAATCACACAAATAAACACAAGAATACAAAACATAAGCATAAACAGTACTAAATTACAGGATATAATAACAATTCTAAGTAATTTATCAGTATAGGATGCAGTCTTAACAGTAGATATAGTTGATATTCCAGGATAAAAAAAAGATCAGAGGATAGAGTAACTATAGAGCTAGTCTGGTTTGGAGCAATGACATAGCCAGATTTGAGATATACTTTCAGATTGTTTTGAAACTGGAGAGAGGGAAGTGTAGAAATATCATTTGGTAGAAGATTCCAGGCTTTCCCTACTGTATTAGAAAAAAGAGAGTCACCAGCCTTGTTTTTTATTTTGGTAGTATGTGCTAAGAGTTTATGTGAGGACCTTAGGGAATCTAGGTTTTTATAGGGAGTGATGAGTGTGGATAGAGCAGGTGTTTTGGATGGTGTGTAAAGGGTTTTGTGAGCTATAGTTAGTTGATGGAATTTAATTAGGTTATCTAGTTCAAGCCAGCCTAGCTGTTTTAAATTGTGGCAGTGATGGGTTCTAAAAGGGTTTCCTGTGGCAAATCTGGCGATGTTATTATAGGACATTTCCAGTTTGCTGAGATTGTTTTAGAAAGTTTAGTAAAGATGGGTGAAGCATAAAGAAGAGGAGATATTAGATGTGTGTGTGCTATTGTTGTACGAGCAGAGGGTAGGAGAAAAGATTTAATCCGATACAGGGAGCCTAATTTTTTATTAACAGATTTAATTGTATTGTTTATATGTATATCAAAGTTTAGTTTATTATCGATGGTGACACCTAGCAGTTTAGTGGTAGGTTCTGGGGATATAATAGTATTGTTGGTGGAAGTGACTGAGAAATCCAATGTGGGGAATTTACTAGTGGGAGAGAAAAGAAGGAGTTTAGTCTTTTTGGGGTTTAAGAGAAGGCATCTATGAGTGAACCATTTTTCGACTGTGTTGAAGACTTGTTGGGTAAGGTGTTGGAGGTCTGAAGAGGGGCACATTATACAGGATTGTCAAGCTTGATATCAGACATAGTGTCCTGAGAGCATTTATTGAGTGGGGTATATCAAACGAAGGTAGTACATACATAGCTGTAAGGGAGTCATATCACATGAGGTACCAACCTTGGGGTCATAAAGGTACAAAGTATAGGCACTTCCCACAGTGATGTTAAGCCTGGTTCCAGAAGGGCATGCAAGGGGCATTGACACATTAAAAAAGGGTATCAAACATGGTATAGACATATGCACAGTACAGAGGTACATCACTAAGGAGTATAAAACATAGTGTCATAAGGACATACATATAATATAGGCATATTATACAGGGATGTGAAAAATGGCACAGTAGGTGCATGTGCAGAGCAAGACATTTCACTCAGAATTACCACACAGCTCCTTATGGGCATGCTTAGAGCTGGGGCACATCAGAGTAGGTAAAAATATGGTCCCTTAAGGCAGAAGAGAATAATCATATATAATCCATGGATATTGAACATGCTGTAATAAGGGCATGTACAGAACATGCCATCCCCAGACAAGGCTGCCAGCTTGTACCATTACAGCTCACATGGGGCGGGACACATTGCACAGGGATAGAAGGCATGCTCAGAGCAGGACATGTGACATGTACCATGCATAGTGTTGTAAGTCCACATTCAGGCGAAGTGCACAGCATACAGGGCTAACAAAAACAAACATAGTGCCATAAAGGCATACATACTGTAGGGGCCATAAGAATATGCACAGAATGGGAGGACCTGGTAATGGGATGCCAAACATAGTGATAATTAACACTGTGGTGACTTGGACTACTAGAATTGTTTATTCATTTATTTTAGTGCTCTAAGCTACCACATTATTAATTATTTAGCCTTGTGAATTTGATATATATGATAGTGGTGCATAACGTTGAGCATCACTTAATAAGCATATGATTTCTGTGGTGGATAAGATGGAGCCCCACATAATAGGATGTGCTTATGACTGCTGTGGTTATAAGGCTGAACCTGACATAACAGGATGCACATATGATTACAGTGGTATATAAGGCAGGCCCTGCATAATAGTATGTGCATGTGACTACTGCGGTAGATAAAGGTGGGCCTAACATAATAGTATGTGCATGTGACTACTGCGGTAGATAAAGGTGGGCCTAACATAATAGTATGTGCATGTGACTACTGCGGTAGATAAAGGTGGGCCTAACATAATAGGATGTGCATGTGACTACTGCGGTAGATAAAGGTGGGCCTAACATAATAGGATGTGCATGTGACTACTGCGGTAGATAAAGGTGGGCCTAACATAATAGGATGTGCATATGACTACTGCGGTAGATAAAGGTGGGCCTAACATAATAGTATGTGCATGTGACTACTGCGGTAGATAAAGGTGTGCCTAACATAATAGTATGTGCATGTGACTACTGCGGTAGATAAAGGTGGGCCTAACATAATAGTATGTGCATGTGACTACTGCGGTAGATAAAGGTGGGCCTAACATAATAGTATGTGCATGTGACTACTGCGGTAGATAAAGGTGGGCCTAACATAATAGGATGTGCATATGATTACTGTTATGGATAAAGCTGGACTCCAGGTAATGTACAATGTGCATATGATTACTATATGGTAGATAAGGCTGGGCCCCACATAATAAGATGTGCTTATAATTGCTGTGGTGGATAAGCGTGGGTCTGATATAGTAGGATGTGCATATGATTGCTGTAGTGGAGAAAGCTTGACCCCATATAATGGTATATGCATAAGATTTCTGTGATGGTGAAGGTTGGCCCCCCACATAATAGAATGTGAATATGATTCCTGTGGTGGATAAGGCTGGGCCCCACATGATAGAATGTGTATATGATTACTATGGTGCCTAAGATTGGGCACAACATAATACAATGTGCATAAGATTGCTGTGGCAGATAAGGCTGGACCCCCACATCCCCACATAATAACGTATGCATATGATTACTGTGGTGGATAAAGGTGGGCTCCACATAATGAGATGTGTATATGATTTTTGTTGTGGATAACGTTGAACCCCACATAATACAATGTTGCTATGACTGCTTTGCAGGATGAGGCTATGCCCTACATAATAAGATGTCCATAGCATTACTATGGTGAATAATGATGACCCCCCACATAATAGAATGCGGATGTGATTGCATTGGTATATACTGATGATCTTTATAATAGGATGTGCATATGACTAGCAGCTGGTGCACAGAACTAAAGCTCTAATCTTCTTAATGAGCTGTTTCCTGTGCCAAGGGTACAGGGTTTGAATCTTTCCATTCTCATTTTCCTGCTGTGTAACCTTGAACAAGTCACTTAACCAGACATTATTTTGGAGCAATTGAGAATTTGGGCTGGGCTTTTTAATGATCTCCTGGACTGTATGTCTAACAAATACCTATGAAACTATTGCTCTGGTGGATAAAGCTGGGCCAGACATGGTATGTGCATAAGGTTGCTGTGGTATAGAAGGCTGGTTTCTGGATAATAGGACATGTATTTGATCACTGTAGTGGAGAATATTGGGTCACACATAGTAGAATGTGTATATGATTACTGTGGTGGATAAAGCTGGGTTCCACATAATATGATGTGCATATGATTGCTGTGGTAGAGAAGTCTTTGTCCCACATAATATGATATCCATATGACTGCCGTGGTAGAGAAGGCTGGGCCCCACATAATATGACCTGCATATGATTGCCATGATAGAGATGGTTGGACCCCATATAAAATGATATGCATATGATGTGCTAAGTGTTCTGAATGACAAGCAGAATCTATTATACAGGTGAGACATTATGCTTCAAGAGAAAAACAATATCTGAAGTAGGGTCAGATGTCATGCGAGCTGTACCTAATGGATTTTTCAAAGGGCATCAAGGCCAGTTTCATGTACTGGCATTCAAAGATCTGCTGTCTTTTAGACTGGATATTCAGGAAAGGTTCAAGTTTCTAAGAAAGAAAGGCCAAGATCTGATTGTTGTGAAATAGATACTGTGTCCTCCTCAGAGAGAATATATGTGTAATCTTTGAAACCAAAGGGCACGCATCTCTAGATATTCACACCAGATGCTTCATAAGTTCATAGGTATGTACTAGGCTAATGGCCCTGGAGTCTTTACAAGCCTAGCCCATAGGATTACCCTGGCATCGTGCCACCCGACCTTAGTTCCCAGTGCCTCTGTCGAGTACAGCCACTGGAATGATCCCTAGGGTGAATTTTATATTTCCCATCCACTCATCAAAATTTCTCTTGAAGAGGGCCAATGAGGTGCTCTGTCTGACATGTATGGGAAGTCTATTCTATAACATGGGCAGTCTCTGGGTTATGATCTTGTCCCTCCAGCATATCCTGTTGATTGTGGGAATGAGGTAGGGGTCTCTGGAGCATGTGGTGTGGATTTCTTTAGATGTAGCATTTCTAACAGAGCTGGGTCAGACATAGCTTTGTAAGTTACGCAGAGATTGCCTCTAAGTAGGCGATATGAGACAAGAGAATAGTTGAAGGTTTTTGAGTCTGTCCATATAAGACAAGTATTTAAGGTGTAGGATACTCTTTGTGAGGTACTTTTGTGGCCTTTCCAGTTGTTGCAGGTGTCTAGTGAGGTACATGTCAAATATGGCATTATACTCGATGATTGGCCTAATGAGGGAAGTGTAGAGGGAGACAATGATCTCTTTCTTCCTGGATGCAAAACACTTAATAATGAGATGTGCCACATAAAAGGACTTTCTGACCACAGTGGCAATGTGTTGGTCAAAAGTGAGGTTGCTGTCAACCTGTCTTCCCAGATCTCTTATAACGCCTTCTGTGTTCAGTAGACTACCATCAATGTGGTAATTCATTTGAACCGGGTTTTTCCAAAAGGAGATGACGACACATTTTTTGGCATTGAGCTTAAGGCCATGGTTCTGACACCAGTCGTTGGTCTCAGTGAGGCCTTTCTGTAGGATGTCAACATCACTTGGGGAGTTAATAATAGCTCGCAACTTGCAATTGTCTGCAAACTTTGTCAGCCAGAGTCCCTTTGTGTTGGCCTGGACTTCAGAGAAGTGGAAACCAAACAGGAGAGGACCCAGGACCAAACCCTGTGGGACTCCACTCGTGATTGGTCTGCAGTCTGACTTGGAGTCAGCTGCTTTCATACTGTGGGTTCTAGCTGTGAGCCAGTTTGCAACCCACCTAGTGATATATTGGTGGGTGCCTAACCTAGTGCATTTTTCTATGATTCCTGAATGGGGAATGGTATCAAAGGCCTTGGCCAGATTAAGGTAGGCTGTATGACCCACCTTGCCTTCATCCACAGCTCTGATGACTGACTCAGAGAAGTCGACCAGGTTGAGCAGGCATGATCTACACTTCACAAAACCAAACTGTGTGGGATCCAGGGTTTGGAGATTATCTATATACTTGTTTATTAGGTCCATGATGATGCATTCCATAGCCTTGCATATCAGACTCATCAGGTAATGGGGCGATAGTTCCCAGGGTCTGTAATCCCTCCTCCTTTGTGGAGAGGGATGACTGTAGCAGTGCGCCATTCGGTAGGGACAAAGCCTGAGGTGAGGCTGTGGTTGACCAGGCCACACAGGTGAGGTACCAATTCACTCTGTAGTTCATGTGCCAAAGTCTGCTGTTCAATTTTTTTCCCTTCGATCTGCTAGTTCTCCCCTCTCCTGCACTTTTACTAGCTTATTAGTCTAGCACTTTACCAGACTTCTTGTAGCAGTTATTGTAGCACACAAAGTGCTACAAGCACTAAATGTTCTACAAGGAAACAGCTCCAGTACTTATTATTAATGTCCAGCCCTCCAGGCATGTCTAAAGGTCAGTTGCCTGTGCTTTCTCCTATTAAGCTGGTGAAATTGGGCATCCTGAGGCAATGTAGCAACTGCCTTATGTATACTGAAAACCCTCTCCTATTACCTCCCAACCCTCAGACTTGCAAGAGATGCACTAATATATCCAAATTGGAAGCCACGCACTCTCCAGCCAAGACTGGAATAGGTGGTCAAGAGGAGAAGGTCAGCACTTGAACCACACCACATGGAACACATAGCC
Source organism: Protopterus annectens (assembly GCF_019279795.1). NCBI lineage: Eukaryota > Metazoa > Chordata > Ceratodontiformes > Protopteridae > Protopterus > Protopterus annectens. The sequence goes on along the minus strand of NC_056748.1, from coordinate 524,347,735 downwards.
CTCCAGAACATGCACCAGCACTGCCTTCACATAAAAGCACAAACCACACACCCACCTTCACGGAGGCTCTCAATAAAAATCTACACAAACAGCAGAGACCTCCAAGGTAGAAACACACTCAACTACCACAACACAACACTGATCATGAAACACATAATTCTCCTAAACAGTGTGCCACTCAACCAAAGCCTCTAAGGCAAAACAGCATGTCCAACACACTAGTCATAGGTGACTCGATAGTGAGGCACACCGATGTCCCACTCACTAGGTTGAATAAGCAACTTACACATCTTGATATTAAGAGGAAAAAGTGTTCTTATTGAATGGAAAGAGAATTTACCCAATCTTATCAGAAGATATCCTGAATATTCATCCAACAACCCATTTAGCCTCTGAAGAGGAGGCTGTTAGGAAGGTTTTCCTTGCATACCCACAGACTGGGACATTGTAATGTATGATCACTGTATAAGGGATCTACTGGGATGGGTCTAACTTCATAACACTGAAATTTCATAACGTTGAATTACATAAGATTGAGACCAAAACATCTAAATCCCAAAACACTGAAAACCCAAAACATTGCCCCCCTGCAGAAATGTAGTAGAAAGTGTGTTAGTTAGGTGTTGTTGCAGGTGGCGGGATCTTATTTACTTGTGCAATGCAGTTTTCAATGTTATGAAGGACACTTTCAATGTTCTGAGTTTTCAATGTTTTGGGTTTTCAGTGTTTTGAATTTTTCATGCTATGGTCTCAAGGTTATGAAATTTCAATGTTATGAAGTATACCCACTGGAACTATGGAGCTTGGGATTCTGGTTTTACATATATCACTCTAGATATTCAGCCTTGGCAAAAATAGAGCCCACTGTGGAACTAATATCCTCCTAGTCAAGCAAGCTGTCTCACTAGGCCTCTTAAGGACTTTATACTTTTGCACCTGAATTTTGTAGTTCCCCAAAACCCAGACATCTGTCATTATCTCCACAATATTCCATATATTCATGGTAATGGCACATGTACTCCATCCCCAGTCCAGGAAGGATACAGGATGATTCTGATGACTTGTTTGTACTGAGCTTTGTATTAATATAAGGAAGCATCATGACAAATTCCTGGACTTTTATGTATCCATTCCTTCTTATCAGTTCCACTCCCACCCTTTGGCTTTTGTGGCATATGAGAGATGTTTACAAAGTACATAGAATTAGTGGTTGCTTACATTAATGAGCAAGGCATACACATCTTTCCCAACCTTGATAACTTTCTGTAGGTCATGGATTTCTTAGGAACAACTAATGATACAATATAAATAATTTATGTATATCAACTGCTGGAATAACCAGGCATTATAGCAAGTCACAAAACAACATCAACTCATTTCTTTCTGAAAGACTGATATTCATGGGAACTTTGTCAATGTTCACTTGGTCCTATATGTCATCAAGTGGGAAAAATATATATAGTCTGTTCAGCACTGTTACTGGCCATTTCATCCCTCACGCAGGAAAACCAGTTTCTTTGTATGTTGCGATTAATGGAAACAGCCATTGCAATGATGGCTTTATCAAGGCATTACATGAGGATGTACGACTGGATCTGTTCTCATAGATTACAAGAAGATCACCTAAAAGTGCTATTCAGAATCACAAAAAGTTGTAGCAAGTCCCTTCTCTGGCAGTTTTGTCAACACAGTTTCCCTTGGCAGCACATTTCACGTGAAATAGTAATGTATTCAGACAGTAACTTCAGAGGTTTCTCTACTTGACTGGAGAGCTCACTTGATGAAATACTTATGTTTGGCCTTTCGTCCAACTTGAACTAACACCTGTACATGAATGTTCTGAAATGCAAGAAAGTTTCATTTAAACTCTTGACTCTCTGCCTTCATATTTGCACAGGTTGAATATGAATTATGTTTGGACAGTATGACATTATGCCACAACAACATACAGGGAGATGCACAATTATTCAAGTTTTGCATAAACATGCCCACAAATATTTTCCTCTTGTTAGCAGTAGCTCTGTTTAAAGATGCAAAGATTCAAAGATTCAAACAAACTTTATTGTCATTTAGGAAACACAAGTGCTACCTAAATGAAATTTTGAGTGTCAGCTCTTTCACAGGAGAAAAACAAACACAAAAAGACAGCCATGATAGGTATTAAAGAATAAACAATAACTATAGTACAAAACTAAATATCTAGGTAGTTGTCACACATTCTTGTATGCTATGTATTACATTGGACAACACTGACGACTAGATCAGATTAATTAACACATGAAAAGAAAAGTACACTATACACAGAGGTGAGAATGGGTGATATTGCACATAAGGAAGTGACTGGAATTGCACTTAAATGAGAATATATTAATTTTAGTATGCAATAAATAAATAGAAGTACTCTATGAAAAAAGTAAAAGAATGAGAGTGTAACAATCTATTATAGTTTTGATACCTCTAGATTTATGTCTGCATTAATGAGTCTTATTGCAGTTGGATAAAAACTGTCCATGAATCTGGATGTCCGCTGCGGATTCTCCATAACCTTCTACCAGAAGCAAGTTTAGTGAACCAACCTTATGCTGGATGAGAAGTGTCACTCAGTATTTTGTTGGACCTCTTTTTACATTTCAAATCAAAGAGCTTTGTTGGACCTCTTTTTACATTTCAAATCAAAGAGCTCCTGTAAGGTAGGAAGGCTAGTGCCCACAATCTTTTCTGTTGTTCTTCTTATTCTTTGCAGCTTCTTCTTTTCACCCATTGTGCTGTTACCGAACCACACAGTGCAGTTGCTGGTGATAATGCTCTCAATGACTCCTCTGTAGAAGGTATTTAGAGCATTCATAGAGAGCTTTTCTTTTCTCAGCCTTCTTACAACTGTTCACTTGTGGAGTCTTTGAGAAGAATGCTAACCATATCTCTCAACTGTACAGATTTTCATAGAATGTACAGATTTCTCCCTCATATTTTGATCTGTTTCTCATAAAATTGTGGTTTTCTAGCAAATCATTGAGGGTTAGAGTCAGAAAATAATGACATACATTTGAGTTTCAAACTTCATACACTTCAGAAAATTCATACTAATGCAAAACCTGTTACACTTTTGACTTTCTACATTTATATGAGCAAAGTGTCCCTATTTTGGGGCCTTTGTCTCCCCCATTATTTATGACTTTGTCCAGATTCCTTGCTGTAAGAGGTTGAGAGGTATGATGCTGACTTCAGAAAGGAAGCTCCAGAGACAGTGAAAGGAGGTCAGTGACTTTGTTATCCAACATTGTCAAGGAGGTTGTATGTAATGTAGGGGTGGATGTTGGCACTAGTGTGATACAATAAAGAAGGAAGGAAGTAGGAACAAGAATTAAAGTACTATGATATTAAGTAGTTAAGGATTTACAGATGGAGATGGCTGGGGAAAGTACTCATATTGGTGATAAGTGCATAGCTGTTATCACTCAGAGATAAAGAGCTGTTCTCTTATATGTGATAAGAGCATAGCATAGGAGGAGGAGACATCAAGCACTCTAGCCACCAGAAGAGTAAGGTGACAGTGATGACAGTCCAGTGGGTGAGGACTCAATTCTCACTGTCTCCAAGCTTGACATGCATGCGGCTGTGTTGTCCTCTCCCTCACCCCCATTGTGATTTCCCCCAATCTTTTGTGTCCATCACCATCCCTGTCTCTTATCTTGTTTGTCTTGTATGTTTGCAATTGCTTCCTCACCCATCCAACTTACCTGACCCAGACGTACCTAAATCTTTTCCCCAACATTCCTCTCTTAGTGAAATAAAACAAAAAAAAATGGGCACCCAGTCTCGCAAAAAAAAAAAAAAAAAAATATTGTCCCATACATAGCTCCCGATTTTGCACATGTCTTCTTGGCACACTTGATTTGGTTCAATTGGCTATACAACATGATTGCATTGTGGTCACCCCTCTTTGTGGAGGTGACGGTCCAAATTCAGTTAATATTCTGCACATATTTTCAGTTTACACTGTTAATGAAATGAATAGCTATGATTCTTTCCTACCTCCGTCTTGCACATTTCTGTACTGCTTTTCCTTTGTTCTTTCTCCTTCTTGCTCGCCATTTCACCACTTTCCTATCTACCTCATTTTACCACCTTTAATCCGGTCAAAGAATAGAATCACACACAACACTCATAAGTAGCAGATAAAGCAATGAAACCCTTCACTTTTTAGGCTCCATGTTTGTACAGACAAGCGAAGGCGAGGAGCTGCAAAATGTTGCGGTTACCTCTGTGCTGTGCCACTTAACCTTGCTGCGCTATGCCAACACACAGCAACATATGTACTATAAAGAATTCATGTCATTGCATTATCAATGTTTATTTAAAAGTATTTAAAAGTATTAGATACACCTGGATTTGAACCCAGTATCATCTGGGCTCAAAAAGAAATGTGTCAATGCATTTACACCTGCTGCCACAGAGTCAGTTAAACAGCAGGTGTGTTTCATATACTTAATACTAACTCTCAGCCTTTAGAAATGTAGCTCATATTTGTGCACTGCTTAGCTACATGCAAACATTAATAGTATTGGAAGTGTGCATCTCGCATGTGCAAACACTTTGTCAACCATTGCACAAGCCCACTGCTTGTTGTACTATGGAAAAGTAAATATTAATATCTATTTCTGCTGTTTGCTGTCTATTTCTTGTCTATGGCATGAAATTACATGTAAAAACATATCAAACTGAAGGCCCTAACAATATGACACATATTTACAATATAGCCATGTGTTGCCTCCCCCAACACTGCAACCCTGGTGTCTAAGTACTTTTTCCAAACATTTATCACCTACACTACAGACTTTAATGTCAAATATTGTGTGATATGCAATGCACATCATCCTAGTAACATATAGAACTAGAACTATTGACCCATAAGACTAAAACGCCTTATCTGCAAGGCTAGGGAAAGAATCATCATGGACGTTATCCACAGGGGCATAGGTGACCTACAGTACACTTGACTCAACCCAATTTGTTTTTGTTAAGAGTAGATCTTGCTTATTAAACTTAGTGGACTTCTTTGATACTGACTCTAATGACCTGGATGAGGGATAACAGGACATACCACCAGTGCTGAGTTATCCAAGGTCTTTGACACTATCTCCAATTCATGGATCATAGAGAAAATCTCCTCTCTGGATATTAACCCATACATAACTAGGTGGATAGCCAAGTGGCTCACCGACAGAACACACACTGTCAAAGTTGGGACTGCACCTCTACAACTAGACCACTTACCCGTGAAATACAACAAAGATCTGTGCTGGGACCTCAACTGTTTGAAAACTATTTCCCTGAAGCCCAGGCAAAGGTAGATGGCCTGTGGTTTACCAGATTTGCAAATGACTGTTAACTGGATGCAGTCATATAGAGTCCCTCAGTGATGGTAACATATTACAGAAGGGGCACACACAGATGCATGATTGGTGCCAAACTCATGGACTGAACCTTAAAGCAAACAATGCCTTATTGTCCCCTTTGGTAGTGAAGTACACCTGCAAATTATGATATACATAACACTGTTCTAATCTCAAAAATAGTATTGCAAGACTTGCGAGCACATGTTGATAGCAATCTACACTTCAATCACTATGTGTCCATAGTGTTGAGATATACATTCTACATTGTGCACCTCATAAATAAAGCCATCACATCCAAGACCAGGGAGGTCATAGCTCTGCTGTACTCTACCCTTATCAAACCTCTAATTGAGTACAATGCTCCCTTCTGTCTGTACCTCATCAGACACCTGCAGCAACTGGAGAAATCACAGAGCTTTGTGACTTGGTGAATCCAGGGCCTCCAAACCATGACATACTTAGAAAGACTGAAAGACTTGTCACTGTACTCAGTATCATACAGGCTGCTGAGATGTGATCTATGCCTGGTCTACAGAGCAGTCTTAGACCCTGCCTTACTGGAAATCATGGACATCTGCAAATCAAATGGAACAAGATGCTCCAGGGATCTCAATCTAGCCTGTGACATGTACAGAACACACTAAGGAGACAGATATATCTCCCAGAGATTGACACTTCTCTGTAATTGGCTCCCACTACATGTGAAGCAGTGGTCCTCAATGAATGTATTCAAGTGCAAACTTGATAACTGGATGGGTGATTGTAAATTCACTCCTGGGGTGGCACCTAACAGGCCAATTGGTGCTGCTCACAAAATTGCCCTGCTAACTATGCTCAATAAGGGTACTTGTGTTAAACAGCTAGGCTTGTAAATGCCCTAGGGCCATTAGATTAGTAACCGCCTATGAATCTATGAAGTTATGAACCTATGAAGGCCTCCCAACATCTCCACTCCAACATGGCCTGATGACATAATCTACTATAAGTTGACCTGCAGTCTTGTAAAAGTCAGACCTGTTCTGTGGCACTTGCATAAAGTACTGAGTTTTGTGTACTTAGATAGGTAGGGGCTCTGTTCTCAATTCAGTCAAGTGTGTGTGTGTGTGTGTGTGTGTGTGTGTGTGTGTGTGTGTGTGTGTGTGTGTGTGTGTGTGTGTGTGTGTGTGTGTTTGTGTGTGTGTGTCTGTGTCTGTGTCTGTGTCTAGACAGAAGAGCAGAAGTGTGTATTCTACCATTACTGCCCCAATGCCATGAATTGACAATATTTTGATACTTGCACATGCCTACACATCCATTTCATGCAGGCCTCCCATCATCTTCTCTCCAACATGGCCTGCTTATGTCATTCACTGTAAGTTGACCTGCAGTCTTGTAAAAGCCAGACGTGTGCCATGGCACTTGCATAAAGTACTGAGTTCTGTAGTCTGTGCACTTAGGTAGGGGTTCTATTCTCACTGCAGTCAACTGTGTGTGTGTGTGTGTGTGTGTGTGTGTGTGTGTGTGTGTGTGTGTGTGCATGTGCTCTTGCTTTACATTGCACAGAACCTTTTACACCAGCATGTGGGACACTGTTATTACCATATTCTCCTCAACAGACACTGCTGATGTCATCAGCTATATCTGATTTATGGATGTACACTATTCCCACCAGGGCAGGGTCAAAGACTGTCCTGGAGGCCAGACAAAAGTAACCTCACCCAATATGATACAGATTACAGTGACATGGCTTTCAGTCTATCCACTTACTTCATGGCATGTTTGTAGGCCCTGTGTTTACTTGATGAGAAAGCCCTGTGGTCTCTTCAGCTGCTGCCTGTGTCTGGTGAGGTACATGCAAAACAGAGCATTACACTCTATTAGTATTCTGATGTGGTTAGAGTACAGTGCTGTCATACAATCCTAAGATACGAATATAATGGGATGACTTATCCCCACCCTTACCCCCCCACCTAGACTCTTAACCCAACTATACTACCGCCACTACTAACCACAGTGAGAAACAGCTAGTTGTCTTTACATACTTTAACTCATTCCCTCCAGTAAAGCTGTTTGATGGTGTACCTTTAACCCCGGTGGTGTGGGCTTCCCACTTTTTAAAAGAAATTTAAGTTATTAAAAAAAATTTCTAACTAAATGACGGGAGTCATATATCAATATATCAATACAATTGTATTTGCCATCATGAGGTAAAGAAGATAAAAATTCTCTGAAGCAAGGTAGCAAGCAAGGTTTTGGATATATTAATGCAAATATGAACAAGCAATGGCCCCAGAAGGTAACTGCAGTGCATGCCTGCTGCAGTCAGCGGTGGTAGGCGTCAGCAGTGGAAGGTACAGTACAAAAGTTCGGCTAGGCTGAGTTCTGTCTGACAGCTTTGTTACTAATATTATAAATTACAAGAAACTATCTTAACTTGCAGCATTTTCTGTATATACTGTTGATAATCAATATATTGTTATTGTATTAAAGCCAACAACCTGTAATTTTGTTACTATTGCTGCAACTTTGTATCTCTATCATGTACATGATGTGGAGCTTTTCTCCCCAGGCATCCACTGAAAAAGGACCTGCATCCAGTTGGAATTTCCTGATAAACAAATGTAAATAAATAATAAATGATGTGCACACCATAGGCTTTCAATATCAGTGTGGACACTTGTTGGTCGAAGTGCAGACTGATATTTACATGTGTTCCCAGTGCTTGTATCACTGGGTTTCAGCATAACTGGACTGTTGTCAATACTGTAATTAGCATGTGAGTCCAGTCTTCAGAAGGCAACATAAAGACACATTTCTGCATTTATTTGTAGATCGTGTGGCTTTGTCACCAATCATTTGTCTGTGTTAGTGCCTCCTGTAGTATGTTACCATCATTGGTGGACTCCAATATGCAATAATCAGCAAATCTGGTAAGCCAAAGCCCATATACTTTAGTCTGAACTGTCGAGAAATAGAGTCCAAACAGTAAAGGGCCAAGTACAGATCCTTGGGGTACGCCAGTGATGACAGCTCTACTGGTACAGGTTGATTCACCAACTTTCACAGTATGTGTTCTGTCAGTGAGCCAATTGGTTACTCATCTAGTGACCCACTAGGAAGGTTTCTCAATGATACCTGAGTGAGTGATTGTGCCAAAACTCTAGGCCAGACCAGGATAGGCAGTATGCACTGTCTTTACCTTCATCCACGCCTATCACACAGAATCAATGGGCTGTGACAACATTACAGATCACCTATGGTGTGACTCAGCACATACACCTTCCTGATATTGTTGAATACACACTTCAGCACACCCTGCTCATGGGCTATGTTCCCATAGAAGGATGTACATCAATATGTATCCATCTGAGTTGGGGGAGGCAGCACCTGATGCATGCATGTATAGACACATCCTGACTCTCTTCAACTGTGTGGTAGACCAACATATCATCATGGACCTTTTCTAAAGGGACACTAGTAATATCCCAGCTGTGTGCAACAGACCTGTGTGAGTTGTTAATGCTACATCATGTTTGCTACATCTAATAGATGTCCTCAAAGAGGTCATTGAGTGCATGCATGATGACAACACTATCATCCATCTTGTGCAACTTGGCCAGGTCAAGGCATTTGACACAAATCCTCACTGAGGTATTCAATCAACACTGTCAGATGTGGCCATAAACAGCTATATTACCAAGTGGGTAGACCAGTGTATCACATAAGTGGCATCTTACTATACTGAAATGTGTGAAGTGACCTATATCTCAGGTCCTGTGATCTGGTCTGTACATCAGGGCTGTCTGCTAGGCCCTTTATTGTCCATTATTTAAATGATTAACATCACAGATGACACACACATTCTGTGTCCAAACAGCTGCCTGAAGGACTACAGATTGTGAGCAGTCATTGACTCCAACTGTGATATTAGTATAATACAGACAGTATCAATACATACCAAAGACTGCTGCCACAGTCATAACAACACCTGCAATAACAAGAAGACATGGAGGGATTTGTTAAGTCAGGAAAACAAACATGCCCTGTAATCAGACCAATAGGTATATGACCTGTGTCCTGGGGTAGATGGTAAGTGGAACGTCCACCAGCATGTGGTCACAGTGCTGACTACTCCATTGTATGTAATACAAGTACTGAGTATGTGAAGGACATCCACATCAGAGGCCATAATGCCACCACAGTTCCCAGCCTTCATCAAACCAATAACGGAGTACAATACACCCTTCTTCATCTACCTCCCTACACAACTTCCAGTGATGTGTAACTGATGTGTACCACCTTTGTCACAGTGAGCTGTCACACATCTTATCTGCCATACCTACGTATTCTTTTTGTGGCATAAATATGACTGTCTAATGGTATGGAACACCAATCAAGTTGTTATACCAGATGCATGTGTGCTACCTGAGCTGGTGATGCACACACTACATCCATAGGTGTTTGACAACATTACTGGCATGGATATCTTTCGTGACAGTGTGGATTGTGCCATATATATATATGGTTCTACCTGACTTCGTCGACAGCGCAGAAGACCGACAACGGAATCCGGAGCTCCAGAAGATCGACATCGAAGAAGACCGACGCGAATCGCGAGTGGCAGAACATCGACAATGCAGAAGACCGACACGACGGATGACAACACCAACGCCGAGGATGCCGACATGGGGAAAGGCTGTGTGAGTATGCGGTGACGGTTAGGGTGCGAGGCAGGTAAGTGTGAGATTGACGGTCTGTGGGGATAGGGGTGGGTTAAGTGAGTTAGGGTTAGAGGCTTTAGTGGGTTAAGTGAGTTAGGTTAGGAGCGATAGGGTGGGTTAAGTGAGTTAGGGTTAGGAGCGATAGGGGCGGGTTAAGTGAGTTAGGTTAGGAGCGGTAGGTAAGTGTGCGATAGTGACGGACCTTAGGGTTAGGTAAGGTTTAGTGTGGGCTTGTCAGGATTTTGGTGTACTTGTGTTGTGTGTGTGGTTTGTGGAATGGGGATGTGTTTTGTTTTTAATTGTTATTGTGGTGTGTGCAGTGTATGGGGTTTCGTGTTTGTGTACCGTCGGTTATTTCGTTGTCGGTTATGTGTGGTTTCGTGTTTATGGACTGTCCAATATGTGGTGTCGGTGATGTGGTTGTCGGTGTTGTGTGGTTTCGACTATGTCAGGTAGAACCATATATATATATATATATATATATATATATATATATATATATATATATATATATATATGTTGTTGTTGTGTCTTTCGGCTTTTCCGGTTAGGGGTTGCCACAGCGAACTCCAGTCTGCTAATGATTGGCAGTAAAGTTTTACGTGCTGGCTTGCTGGGCCTAACGCACAACCTTCAATGAAGGAATGCCCATTCACGCATGTCCTCACACAGAAGACGCTCTAACTGAGAATCAAACGGGCAACGTCTATCTGTGAGGCAACAACGCTATCAAGAGCACCATATATATATATATATATATATATATATATATATATATATATATATATATATATATATATATATATATATATATATATATATATATACATACATACACACACACACACACACACACACACACACACAGACACACACACACACACACACACACACACACACACACACACACATTATAATATGCCATGCACACCAATCAGCTAGACTGTATTGCTCATAATGTCGCATACAAGTATAGCAGTATCTCTCCTAACTCCTCCAGCAGATGTTACAGTGTCAGGACAGTGTGTGTGATTACCCCAATAGAGTGTGTATGTATCATAATAGTTGTACATGTGTGTTTGTGCAGAATCATCTCTGATGACTCTAAATATAAACTATTGTGTCAGAGGCATGGGATTACTGGTGGCATTATTCTGATATTTTCTGTGATTGTAGTTGGTTCTGATTCTTTTAATGTTGTCTGTGAGCCTTTACTTGTGTCTCACTTGCTGGAGACCTCTGCTAGGATTACACTCATATTCAGGCAAATCAGTTTGTATGGCTTCACAGTATGCACCCTACCCCAGTTATATGTCAGCTCCCTGATAGATATCCTCTGCATTCTTCGTGTAAGGATGCTTATCTGACACAGATATTGTTATGTCATCTTGTGTGGCAGTCACATAATACACATTTTCACTGTGCAGTCCCTACTGTACCATATAGATATGTGATTGGTGTTGCTGCTACAACCATCTTCCATTGACATGCCCTCATCTGCAATTGTTTCACCTGTCCTCTTTCCCTGTGTTCATTCCTAAAATTCATCCGTGTCTCCCCATTGAATACACACACTACCCCTGAGTGTTTATTTTACATGGCAGTCCATGTACCCTTACAGATCACTTACACAGGTTTGGTATGCAATGCCAGGAATGGGATTTCACAATACCCTGCACTTTATAACTGTCCTGTACTGTGTTTGGGCCATGTGCTTAGCATTCATACCTCTCCAGTGTCCAGATATTCATAGGATGTTGAGATGTGTTCCTTATCAAATTTGAGGCTTTCTGCTGTCTCACTGGGATGATCTTAGGACTGATGTGACTCAATAATGCATACATTTGAGTTTCATACTTCAGTCCTTCAGGCCATATATCTTAATACAAACCCTTGGTTATACTAGCATATTTCTATAGAGCACAAATGTCAAATATGTCCCTATTTCTGGGTTATTGTCCCCCCATTATGTTGGCACTTTGTCCCGATGTCTTGCATTAACAGACTGAGAGCTGTCTGTGAAGCCCTGGTGATCATTGTGGCATTTTGCAGAAAACTGCAGATCGTCAATGGTCTGATATCAACAGGAGTGCTATCCATGTTCATTTACTCAGTTTCCTGGCTGGCAATACTGTTGCCAGCCAAGAAACCTGACTTAAATGCCGTGTGCGACATGAATATGCATTGCGTGCTGCTGCTCACTGTGTAAACATGTAATCTCCATGTAGGATTTGTGCAAAGCCTACATGGAATTTATTGAATCCCAGGGAGAGACTTTATTTGATAACTGCTTAGTAATTACTGGTGCCAGGTGACTGCTTGTGTTATTTGACTGAAAAGTATAATATTCTCATGCTAATATAGCTTATGCTGCTGGTGAAAATCACTGTTGATGTTTCATTTCATACTATTACATTGCTGGCTGTCAAAATGTAATTAATAACATTTTTAATAAATAGATTTAGAACAAAAAAGAATGATGATTTTGCACAGATAATCTCTCATATGTTAAAGTGACCTGGTTCCTTTCATCTCTTCTCAGACTCTCAGGAGACAGTTTATGATGTTTCTCATTATCCTTGCAAGAAGCTCCTTACACAATTCCTATTCATTTTGATTGAAAGCCTCACACTAAAACATTGCTTGAAAATGCTACATTTGATTTTTATAATCCAACTGCATGAAGCTCGATTCTCTTTTTTGTATCTTCATTTCAGATAACCTATTAATGCAGAGCCGCACCTGCATAAAACACATACAGCTAATATGATCTAAAGTGACTGTCACTGTACCTTCAAATGTAGCTCTTAGGTCAGTGCTAACTGATTATGTGAAAACAACAGAAACTTCCAAGATCCCTTCATGAGGAACATTAAATCCATGAAATGGAAATGTTTCACATTATGGTTTCAGTGTGTTCCAAACATAGAGCTGACAACTTTTTAAGTGTCCAAAGTGGGAAATTTGGCATGGAAATATGATATTTTGCAGGACAAACCATGCCTACCAGTGTAAAGAAATGGATTTCACTTTTTTTTGCCAAATCAGAAACTCATTTGTATAAAATTGATCTGCTACTATTATTTTATATTATATGTAAATGTTTTAGATACAAAGTAAGTATCTTATGCAATTATTAGAGGAAATGTGAAAACATGTTTTGTCCTGAAATCTTAATACAGTTGTAATTTTTCATGTCTTTTTATGCAGAACACAATTGCCCAGGTAGGGACTGTTCTGTGTAAAGAGGCATAGGTGGTAACCCTATCCAAACATGACCCTGTTCATGCTTGACTATCATAAGTATTTTAGTATGTAAGTCTTGTGTATGATTAAGGCTTTATCTAGCACTGCAGAAAGGTCCAACTCAAAGGTATTCCTTACTTTTTCAAAGGGACTGATAGGTTCATAGGTTCATAGATTAGTACTCCTTGTGTTTGTAAGGCAAACACCTTAACCATTACGCCACCCTCCCAACTCTGATGAAAAAGAATGGCATTGTTTTAAGAGTCATCTTTTAAAAGGAGTATTTTTCACTTTTTGTCTTAATTAAAAGAGCCCTTCCATCACAGTACTTTAATTTCATGATGTAAAAAACTAACTCTCTCAGCATTCAAGCCTGGATCTATAGCATGGAAATGACTTTTTCAAGTAGTAGTAATCACTATTAAAACAGCGAGTGTTCAAATGCTAATGACTATCTTCAATGCATAACTTTCCACAAGGGCTGAGTATGGTAAGGAGACGATTCTCCACTTGTTCCGCTGGTATGTACTAATGGTACCCAGACCTAGTCCATATACTCTGTAATGGTCTTCCATGTAAGACCAACATAGGGTGTAGTTAATGTTTATGCAGCAAACTGCAGGTTTACTTCCAAAGGATTTTCACCTCATTTACAAAAGAAATATTTCCAAACAATTATTGATGGATTTATTGCACATCAGCAAGTCAAATGGCATCAGAAGTACTCAGTCTAGGGATCTAAACCTCTTCTGCAACATCAGCAGAATGGTTTGGAGGGACAGGTATATCTTTCAGAGGGTACCACTGCTGTGAAACAGCTGCCCCATCCACATAAAACTAAGTTCATCTCTGTGCATTTTCAAGTGCAACTTAGATCTGTGGATGGGAAACAAAAAATGTACCCCTGGATTGCCCCCGTACTACTATCTCTTGCATCGGTCCCCTGAAAATACGTATGGTATGATCCCAGTTATTCTCATTGGGGTAATATATAATTATCGACTATGGGATGGGTAAGACCAATCTATACCAAATGGGGTAGGTAAATTCAAGCACAAAAAGAGAAACTGGCTAGCCTTAAGATGTCCTCTAAGGGTAGCTGGCCTAGTACTCACCTATGAACCTTTAAGAGAAGCCAAACAGATTACAAGCCAACACCTCCCCACCTGACAGGCCAACAGTATTACATTTGTTTATTACAAATACAAGTTGCTTTTGACAGAGACCAGTGAAACTCACTCTGTAATGTCCTTAGCTACTTCTGTTGCTTCCTTCAGATGCATTTCTCAAAGTATTATCTGTAATACAGCATTGTGACCCACAATACATACCTCTGCAAGATATGGCATATTAGACCCTGCTTCTAGAGCCAGACTGGCCTTCAGTAAAGTGTTACAAATGTTTTTTTCTTCATTCAGGAATAGCTAAGCTGAATATATAGCTCCATCCTAAGACTACATCTTCTCAGTTCATCATTTTCCTTAATGCCTGTTACCCTGTCTACTAGTAACAACATGCTGTAAGAGCTCCTGAAGAAAATGAATACAGATATGTGGGTATCCACCACAATGGCATATCCCTGTGACTGCCTTTTCCATCAGGTAATAAATAAACAAAAGAAACATATAAAAAGGACTACCTTCTTCTTATCCCTTACTACCTAATGTATTTAGCAGAATGCACTATGAATCTTCAAAATTTTGGAGTTTGTATCAGAATTCCTCAGCAATGATCAGTTGTAGCTCTCTCTGCAGCCTTTGACATGATAGATCACGGGATCTCAATTGGATTCCTAAAATGGCACTGTAGTATCATGGTAGAACATGGGATCCTGATTAGGTACCAGAAATGGCACTGTAGTATCATGGCAGAACATGGGATCCTGATTAGATACCCAAAATGGCACTGTAGTATCATGGTAGAACATGGGATCCTGATTAGGTACCGGAAGTGGCACTGTGGTATCATGATAGAACATGCGATCCTGATTAGGTACCGGAAATGGCACTGTGGTATCATGGTAGAACATGGGATCCTGATTAGGTACCGGAAATGGCACTGTGGTATCATGATAGAACATGGGATCCTGATTAGGTACCAGAAATGGCACTGTGGTATCATGGTAGAACATGGGATCCTGATTAGGTACCTCAAATGACACTGTGGTATCATGATAGAACATGCAATCTTGATTAGGTACCGGAAATGGCACTGTGGTATCATGGTAGAACATAGGATCCTGATTAGGTACCGGAAATGGCACTGTGGTATCATGGTAGAACATGGGATCCTGATTAGGTACCTCAAATGGCACTGTGATATCATGATAGAACATGGGATCCTGATTAGGTACCAGAAATGGCACTGTGGTATCATGGTAGAACATGGGATCCTGATTAGGTACCTCAAATGGCACTGTGATATCATGATAGAACATGGGATCCTGATTAGGTACCGGAAATGGCACTGTGGTATCTTGATAGAACATGGGATCCTGATTAGGTACCCGAAATGGCACTGTAGTACCATAGTAGAACATGGGATCCTGATTAGGTACCGGAAATGTCACTGTGGTATCATGGTAGAACATGGGATCCTGATTAGGTACCTCAAATGGCACTGTGGTATCATGATAGAACATGGGATCCTGACTCAGTTCCTGAAATGGCGTTGTGGTACACATGTACTGTTTTGAACTGGTTCAGATCATGTCTTCTTGGCTGCAGACAGTTTATGGTGTCTAACTAAGACATCCAATCTTTGGGGTGAGGTATAACTCAAGGCTTGAATGTGTCTCCTTTGTTATTTTGTTTATAAGCTTTTAAGTTTTATTGTTTAATTAAATTATTATATAGTTGATTATATCAACTGGGTCCTACCTGTATAAAAAGTGGAATCACAGGGAATAGAATGTAATCTTGGCTGGCTGCGAGTGCTGGTCAAAAGAAAAGAAATTTAAGGTTTCACAATAGAATTCAAAATGAAATTGTGAAGTTACAAAATTTGCTTATCAGTGAAGTTACCAATTAATTTTTTTCTGGAGAAAATGAAGGACATAAAAAGTAAAACTGATAGAAATGAAATGGAAATCCTTACAAGGAAAAAGAAGACATTTGATTTTTCACATGGCAATGGAAACTTAGGCGAAGGAAGTAGAAGGTGAGATTAGCAGAGAATCGCAATGCCGCACAATGAGATGCTTCTTCATCCATTGACACCAGTTCCAGCAAACAATGTATGTCATTTGAGGATGTTAGAATGGATAATAACTTTAAATCAGAACAACAATCTAATGCAAATGGCGGTGATGTATCCTACCCAAATGGTCGAGGAGAAAGGGATGGGTCGAGGAAGAAGGATGTGAGGAGACAATCATTTACATTGGTAAACAATTTGGACATTGATAGTACTTTGCATTCAAACTGTTTTTGAAATTGTAATTTAAAATTAAACAGTTTAAATATTATTAATCTGTCTGATTTAAACATTAGGAGAGTGGCAAGAAATGTTTTATTAAAGGGCATTACATTTGTGACCACTAGAAATCCAACATTAGTAGAGCTGCTTATTGATGTTGACAAATTTTGTAGAAAATTGTAGTTAAAGTTGTTTTGTGATAAATCAAGCAGACAGGAATCGAATATTAATGATGTAATGGAAGATGATGATGACTTACTGTTGAATGCATCAGGATATGAAAATTTGTTTTCTTTTGAAATTTTAGATGTGAATAATGAAATGGAGAATGGGAACAATCAGAGTTCTGATGTTTATTGTACAGGATATGGGAATTATATTATCTGCTCTTCCTTGTGTTAGTAACTTTATGCCACCTAAAATTTCCTCTGCCATTTGCCTTTTTGAAAGAATAGTTAATAAAAAAGTTAAATTTGAATTTGGTAAATTTTTACAAACTCAGAAATGCTATAATCTTCAGAAGGATGAATGGCTAGCTCTACAACAACTTCAAGAAGAGACACAGAATTTTTAGGGTTTTTTTTGTATGTAATGATATACAGAAATTACATATCCAGTAGACTTAATTTTTTATGCCTTTCCTAAGGTGCATAAAAGTATATCACCCCCCCCCCCTCCGGTAGACCTATTATTTCAGGTAATGTCTCCTTTTTGTATAATGTGGGTACTTTTTTTGATTTTTGGTTAAAAAAGCTTTTGTGTAGGCAACCTGCACATATCAAAATTACCCAGGAACTATGTGACAGTTTAAGGTTCATAGGTTCATTGCTTCATAGGTGTGTACTAGGCTAATGGCCCTGGAGCCTTTACAAGCCTAGCCCATAGAAGTGCCCTGGCACTGTGTCAGCCGACGCTAGTTCCCAGTGCCTCTTTCAAGTAGAGCCACTGGAGTGATCCCTGGGGTGAGCTTTCTATTTCCCATCCACTCATCAAAATTTCTCTTGAAGAGGACCAGTGAGGTACTCTGCTTGACATGTATGGGAAGTCTATTCCAGAGCATGGGCAGTCTGTGGGTTATGAACCTGTCCCTCCAGCATGTTCTGTTGATTGTGGTAATGAGGTTGAGGTCTCTGGAGCGTGTGGTGCAGAGGGATTGGGATTTTGTTAGATGTAGCATTTCTAATAGATCTGGGTCAGGCATTGCTTTGTAAGTCAAGCAGAGACTGCCTCTTAGTAGATGATATGAGACAGAGAATAGCTGCAGTTTTTTGAATCTGTCCATGTAGGACATGTGTTTAAGGCCTAGGATCCTCTTCATGAGGTACTTTTGTGGCCTCTCCAGCTGTTGCAGGTGTCTAGTGAGGTACATGCCAAATGGGGTATTATACTCTGTGATTGGTCTAATGAGGGAAGAGTAGAGAGAAATGATGACCTCTTTCTTCCTGGATGTAAAACCCTTGGTAATGACATGTGCCACATAGATGGGCTTTCTGACCACAATGGCAATGTGGTGGTTGAAGGAGAGGTTGCTGTCAACCTGTGTCCCTAGATCTCTTATAATGCCGTCAGTGTTCAGTGGGCTCCCATCGATGTGGTAATTAGTGGGAACTGAGTTTTTCCCAAAGGGGATGATGACGCATTTTTTGGCATTAAGCTTAAGACCATGGTTTTGACACCAGTCATTGGTCTCAGTGAGGCCTTTTTGTAGGATGTCTGCATCACTTGGGAAGTTAATAATGACTCCCAGCTTACAGTCGTCTGTGAACTTGTTCAGCCAGAGTCCCTCTGTGTTGGCCTGGACTTCTGATAAGTAGATGCCAAACAGAAGAAGACCCAGGATTGATCCCTGTGGACTCTACTCATGACTGGTCGACAGTCTGACTTGGTGTCCACTACTTTGACACTGTGGATTCTATCTGTGAGCCAATTTGCAACCCATCTAACAATATGGGGGTTGATGCCTAGTTTGGTGAGTTTATCAATAATTCCTGAGTGAGGAGTGGTGTCAAAGGCCTTGGCCAGATTGAGGTAGGCTGTATGAACTGCCTTACCTTCATCCACAGCTCTGGTGACTGACTCAAAGTCAACCAGGTTGAGCAGGCATGATCTACCTTTCACAAAACCAAATTGCGTGGGATTTAGAGTTTGTAATTCCCTATATCCTTGTTAATTAGGACCATGATGATGCACTCCATAGCCTTACATATCAGACTTGTCAGGCTAATGGGGTGATAATTTCCAGGGTTTGTTGTTGCTCCTCCTTTATGGAGAGGGATGACTGCAGCAGTGTGCCATTCAGTAGGGATAAAGTCTGAGGTGAGGCTCTGAGTGAACAGGGCACACAGATGTGGTGCCAGTTCACTTTGTAATTCATGTAGAATACAGCCAGGGATATTGTCGGGTCCCATGGAAGCTGTATTCTTGGCCTCGGACAATGCAACTTTAACCTGTGCTGCAGTAATGTTGAGTGCCTGGCATTCTTCCAGTATTGAGATTGGTCCTTTGGGGGGGTAAAGTTGGCACTGAATCCGTCAGCCAGTATGTTGGCAATATCTGTTGGCTCAGTATAGGAGGTACCATTGTGCAGTAACTCAGAGCAAATCTGGGTATTGCTGTGGAGATTCTTGATATAACTATAGAAGGCTTTGTGGTTGTTTTTAGTGTCTGCTGCAATTCTGCCTTCATAGCTGGCTTTGGAGGTTTTGCTGAGGGATATCAACTTTTTGTTGAGGCTAATAAGGGAATTTTTCCAGTCTTAGGACTTCACCTTTTCTGCAACAGTTTCTTCCTTATGTTGTAGAGTTTATTAATGGCAGGGGACTACCAGATTGGTTTGTTTTTTTGGAGGAGAGCATCTTGGTTCTGATGGGTATGGCTAATTCCATGCATTTATGTATGTGTTTGTACAGTGCATTTGTGTGATTCGGCAGTCATGCATCTATTTTCCATTGGGATGGGTGCCATAAAGTTAGCCACCTCAGTTTTTAGGAGTCTAAAGTCAGCTTTGGAGAAGTTTTTCGTGGTGGATACGTTTGTGAGGGGTGTGGGTGAGATGTGGATTTAACCATGGAGGAATTGACTACTAGTGTAGAGCAATGGGTGCCCATGTTAGTAATAACCAGGTCAAGGATGTTGCTTCCTGTAGTGGGTGTAAGAATGAGCTGGTCCAAGGCATTGGAATTGATGAATTGCAGGAAGCATTGGGCCAGTGCATTGGTGCAGGAATAGTTTTCCCAGTTGATGGAGGGGTAGTTGAAGTCACCTAGTATAAGAGTGTTTGGTTGGACCTTAATAGTTTCCAGGGTGCTTAGGGACATGGAGTGAGAGCCTTGGGATATGGTTGGGGACCTATAGTAGGCTATAACCTGAATCACCGTCTTACCCAATGTTAGTTGTACCTGTAGTATCTCAGATACGTTATGCTGGGCTACTAGTCTGGAGGTGTGCATATCCTTTATGAATATGGAGACACCACCACCTTTGGAGCTTCGGTCCATGTTCTGGGACCGAAAGGTGTGGAATGAGTTGTAGCTTGGTAGCACAGGGGTGCTTTCTGTTGCTTTAAACCAGATCTCCGTTACAGCACAAATGTCAGTGTTCTCCATTTTGAGGAGTGCTTCAAGTGACTGCATCTTGGGATTTAGACTTCTGGTGTTAAGCAGCATGACCCTCAGATTGCATTTATTTATAGTTCTTACAGTGGTAACTTGGTCTTTGGAACACCACCTAAAAAAGGCACTATAGGCATGGCAAGAGCCTTAGCCAGTACCCGGAGACCCAGGTGTGACAATGTAGGCCATCTCTGGCAAGGCATCAAGGTCTGTCAGTCATGTCATCCCAAGCAGACAGACACTGGATCCCCCTAGAATGACACCAGAAACTTAGCCAATTGTTGAAGTCAGTCATTTTCTGTTTGTACTGTGGTATAATTCTGGGCGATGGTAGGATGCTGCTCCGGGTTAGGGTCATACCTGCTTGGGCCACAGGGAAATTTTTGGAGTGGGGATTATTATTCGGTAATGGTGGATGTTTGTTCTTTGTACAGTACCATACAGCACAACTGGAGCTTGGAATCTGTTTCTAATTTCATGGGAGAAGGACCTTGTACTTTGTTTCTGGTTTCTCTGTTAGAGATTTGTTTGATTCATAATTACTTTTGTTATGAGAAAGAATTTTTCCTACAGATCAAATGTATAGCAATGGGGGCCTCTTTTGCCCCCACTAATGTGATTTTATATAGGGGAGATTTTGAGAGAAAATTTCTGTATCCTATACAATTTTTTTTCAGAGCATGGGCTTTTGTATAAAAGATATATAGATGATTTGTTTATTTTATTTGTAAGGGCAATGAGAATGAATTTTTCAAACTTTTTCAAGTATTAAATGAAAATACTCCTGGTTTAAATTTACTTATGAATTAAATAGGAAGTCTATTAAATACTTGGATGTGTTATTGTATGTGGATGGAGAATGTAACATTCACTGTCAACCTTACAGAAAAGAAACAGCAGTAAAAAATGTTTGCATGCTGCCAGCATGCATCCTCCCCATTTAATTGATTATTTGCCTTTTGGGGAGTTTAAAAGATTAATTACTAATACCTCAAAAAAAATGTTTAAGGATGAAGGTTTACATGAGGTGGAATGTAGGCATAGAGAATGAAGTTATTCCACTACACAGTTAATTGATGCTTGAAAGCAACTTGTGGGAGACAGATTTCATAAGAAATGAAAAATATCATAGAAGCACTTTTGTTAGGGAGACCACAAATACTAAGGATGGCAGTAAAGAAAAATATTCTCTGTTACAAAATTTTCCCATTTCTCATCAGTGTTGGAGAATATAACTAAGGATTTGTGGCATGTGGGTATGTCAAGATGAGGTGGTGGGTGAAATTTTCCCTGAAAATATAACTTTTTCTTATGGTAGATATAATAATTTGAAAGAACAATTAAGTTTAGATCAGAGGATCCCTGCTGTATCCATTGATAAAAGGGGTTCATTTGTTTGTGGACATTGTAAGGTTTGTTCCAAGATAAAAAAAAAACCTTACAGGAACCAAAATCAATGGAAAAATATATCTAATGGTAGATTTGATTGTTACAAAATTTTCCCATTTCTCATCAGTGGTGGAGAATATAACTAAGGATTTGTGGCATGTGGGTATGTCAAGATGAGGTGGTGGGTGAAATTTTCCCTGAAAATATAACTTTTTCTTATGGGAGATATAATAATTTGAAAGAACAATTAAGTTTAGATCAGAGGATCCCCCTTTGTATAACACACTGTTTCAGAATTATCTGAATGTTTATAACATTTATCTGAGGTGCCTCACTTCTTCTTATGCATTCCTGGTGCTAGTACGACTTAGAAGTGGTCCTAAGAAACTTGTCAAATACATCACTTGGGTTATTAAAAAAAATAAAAGAAACTGTTAGAATGCACTGCTGTGGCCTCTGTCATAGACATTTTGTACTTTTGTTATGTATTTAATAGAGCTTGTTAAAGTTATTATGTACTTGTGTTAAGTATTTTATTAGAGCTGGCTAAAGTATATATTTGCTTACTATCACTTGATTTGAACTGTTGCATTCTAAGCATGTCAGTCCATGTTTGTTCTACTGTTTTTTCTGACTAGGACCTGTTTCACCTGACTCAACTGTTAACAGTATTTTTTCTTCTCTACATTGTCTTCTTTCTCCCTTGTCTACCCAGCCTTGCAAACAGCCTGTCCTGCATTAGAATTAAGAACCTGCCCTACCTGATGACCTGGACTCTCCATTTTAAAACTTGCACCTGCTGTCTCTTCCTATCAAGGAATAGAGGCTTACCTCTCCCTGAACTTACCCCCTCAAGGAAGCAAGAAAGTAGGTTATCTGCCAGATACTAATGTTACTTTGTCTAAATAACTAATGTATATATAATTACTATCCTTCCTTGCCAGGACAGCCAGCAGCCTTACACCTTTTCTCTTTACCTCCTCCCCTTCCCCCTTCTTGGTTTCACTATTCCTCTCCTTTACTACCAGTTCTACTCCTTACCTTCCTTGTACCACTGTTGCTGTATAGCTTTTCCCCTCTATATCTTTCCTACTGACTCACACTAGACATACTTAGGATCTCATTTTACACTACTTATTTCATTGTAGACCCACTTTAACCTTCCATATTCACTAAACTCCACTTAACTACCCTACCTACTCTGACCAGTAGTTAACCTATCACCTCCTTATCTACCTTCCCCTAAACTTACCCCTAATAGTCAGTATTCCAATGATTGTTTTTTACAGGTTCTCTTCCTTCTCTTGGCTCTTCCCGCTCCGTTCACCCTGCCGGCTCACTCCGCTCCCCTACCCTACCCCCAATTCCCACCCACCCCCAGCAGTCCTAAAGTTATACTTCACTAACCACTCACCCACTTTATTCATCCTATCACTATATTCTTCATCACTAAGCCACTCCCCTACCTCTATCATTCCTCATTAGTAATAATTAACTCTTTTTGGGCTACTCACTCACCTTTCCTCACCATTTACTGCACTACTTCCCAAATCAACTCCTATACAACCTCCACTAATTTCCTATTTGCATAATTTAACCCTGCTCAATCTCTTTCAGCACTCTCTCCTTTTTTCTGCTTCACCTACTCACACAAATTACTCCTACCTCATTTTTACTTATTACAATGGCCCCAACACACAAAACTATTTTCACAAACATACTACTCTTAACTACCACAATAGCCTCTCTTACAATACCTTACTCACTGACCTTCTTAGAAAATCTTTCTCTTCCGGAACAAAACCATCACTTCCAGCAAACTTTACCATCTTCTTTCATCTACTCCCTTAGCCACAGTAACATAACCTGTACCTCTAACTATATACTACCAAAATATCACACAGCAACCCATGTTACTTACTTCACTGCCAAAAAGAATTTTAATAATTTCTACAAAATCCTTTAATTTCTACAATATCCCCAGCGACACCCCCTCCTAGACGGTGATATTCATCCAAACCCTGGCCCCAATACTGACTATACCAATTACCTAGACAATTTAACATTGCCTGTGATCTCTACATTAACTAAACCACCTAATTCCCTCCTGATAGCTCATCTTAACATTCAAAGTATAAACAATAACATTTCCCACCTGCATGCACTCCTAGAAGTGCACTCATTTGATATTCTCTGCCTTACAGAGACTTGGCTAAAACCATCAACTCTGGACCATGAAATTACCCCTCCTGGCTATAATATCCTTAGATGTGACCGTAAAACCAAAACAGGTGGAGTTATAGCCATTCTCTATAAATCTAATCTCCAAATTTCCCCCTTTAATGTGCTCCCATCATTAGATACAAAGTCTGAAACCCTGACTGCCAAACTCCATATCAACAACTCCAAATCTATCTATCTAATTTGCATGTTATCTCCCCCCTGGTAACAATACCAACACTCTTGAAAATTTACTTAGTTACCTCTCTACCCAACTACCCCAGGAGACCATTGTACTGGGTGACTTTAACATCGATTGGTCCACCTGCAGTTCCCCTAAACTTACTAATCACATAAATCTCTTTGGATTCTCAGAAATAATAACCACTCCTACTAGAATCCACAAACCTAGCAGTAAGGAAACCACACTTGACTGGATCCTTATTAATAGCCACCCAGAAACTTATACACCAGGAACCCTTCCTGATGATATCAGTGACCATATGCTTACCTACATTATTAGACAAAAAGTCCATATCCCAACTACTAATAATTTCAAAAGCTCCCGCTCTAAAAAATGCTTTAATCCAGACAGCTTCCTAAACGAACTACAAGCATGTGACTGGTCACCAATGACTCATCTTGAACTTGATGAAGCAGTGACCTAATTTAACACCAAATTTCTTCAAATGCTAGATTACCATGCACCTTATCGCTCTTCTAGAATAAGAACCAAATCTGCCCCATGGCTCACAAAACAAACTAGGCAAAAGATGATCCTCAGAAATAAAATCTGGGCTAAATGGAGAGCCACCAAATGTCCATCAAATCACCTCCACTTTAAACAGTTAAGAAATGCCACCAAGAAAGATACTCTTAGAGACAAAAAAGACTTCTACCTTCACCTCCAACAAACCAGTCAACAAACTCCACAAAAATTTTGGTCAGGGATAAACAAGCTTCTTCAGCCAGGCCACTCTACTACTCCTGCCCCTGCAGGATTCAACCAAAATAATTCCAACCAGATTCCTGATGCCTTTAATAACTACTTTACAGAAGCCATTCTAACCCTATCCAATTCTTTACCTCCTTTTACTGCTTCCCCGCTAAATACCTCTAAGACTTCATCTCCTACCTTTCAAATACAACCTGTACCTACATCTCTCATCTGTAAGCTCCTTCAAAAATTGAAACCTTGCACCCCTTCTGCTGACCGTCTCCCAGCTGAATACCTACAAATTGCCGCAAAAGCCATAGACTATCCCATCTCTATCCTTATTAATAGAACTATCTCAGAAGGCAAAATCCCTACCATATGGAAAGTATCCCACATCATCCCAATACATAAAGGTGGATCATCTATTGAGCTTTCTAACTTTCGGCCTATTGCCTTACTCTCCCCAATAGCTAAGATAATGGAAAAATGTATACACAAACAACTACTTAACCACCTTCTACAAAATAATCTACTGGCAAACTGCCAACATAGCTTGAGGCCATTCCATAGCACAACGACTGCCCTGCTATCCTTCACCGACTCTATAAACAAGAATCGTAACAATAACTCTTTTTCCTCTGCGCTATTTATTGACCTGTCAAAAGCCTTTGATATGATTAACCATAACTTACTTCTAGACAAACTAAAAGCCAATTCACTCGATCCACAAGCATTACAGTGGTTTAGGTCTTATCTAGAAAACAGACAGCAAGCAGTACTTTGGGATAACAATCTGTCTACATTACGTCCAGTAAATATTGGAGTACCCCAAGGCTCTGTCTTAGGTCCCCTTCTTTTTTCCTTATTTATTAATGATCTACACATAAACATTCCACAAGCCACCTGCATTCCGTATGCAGATGACTCTACTTTAATCTGTACAGCTAAGAACATAGCCTCTCCCCAGTCCATCACCCAAACTGTTTTCCATAATGTTGAAAACTGGTTTATGCAACACTGCCTCCTCCTAAATCCCAAAAAAACAAATTACTGCTTTTTACTCCAACTCATAAATCACCTCATCCATTCTTCTCAATAACCTCTAACAATACTACCAACATAACCCCAGATACTACAACCCGCCTACTAGGTGTAACACTTGATAAAAGCCTCAACTACGATGACTACATTAACTCCACTATAAAGTCTGTTAATAAAAAACTTGGTACCCTCTATAGAATTAAACCCTTCCTTACCCCTTCTGCCAGAAAAACTATTGCCCAGACCCACCTTATTTCTATCCTTTTCTATGCCTCTGCTATATATACTAACCTGTCTAAAAACAACCTCTCTAAACTTTCCACCTGTTATAATAGCATAGATAGATTCATCACTTGCTCCCCCTTTAAAACTCACCACTGCCTCAACCTCAAACAACTGGGATGGCTAGAATTACAGAACCATATACTTTGTCAACAATTACTTATCACCCAAAAGATCCTATACCACCCCAACAACACCCCTATCCTCACTAATATGATTACACCATACAAAAATCTGGCTACACTATGCTCTGCTAATAAGCTCCTAGTTTCCTCTATTAAATCTAAGAACAAAGCTGGTGACTCACTTTTCTCAAACACAGCAGGTAAAAACTGGAATCAGCTTCCTTCTGAAATATCAACCCTTGCTTCTACTTCTCTATTTAAAAAACATCTTAAAGAACATCTTAAAACTCACTGGCTTTGTCCATGTGCGAACCCAGACTGATATGTCTTTCCCCGTCCTGCTCTCACCCCTTTCTCTACTCCTGTAACCTAGGCCTCTAATTCTAGTCACTACACTTTCCTTCATAGTATGAGGATAAAATAAAAGGGTTCTCTCTCCTAATTGGGTCTTGCTCAAACTTACTATTGTGTTTAGTATAATTTTTCTTTTGACCAATGTTGCCTCTGTACTGTGATTTTACTTGTCTTTTTAAATATTGTAAACTTTGTCACTGTTCATGCTTGGATCTTTTCTCCCTAGGCCTCTACTGAAAATGGACATATATCCAGTTAGACTAGCCCGGTCAACAAATGTAAAATAAATAAATAAATAAAAATAAATCATATGGGGTCTGTATAGTTGGTTGAGGCTGTAAAAGTCGTAACTGGTACGTAGGTCAAACCAAATGCATGGTGAAAATTTATATCTTAGAACATGTGAGGGATATGAGAAAGTGTCCTGTGGCAGGGAAGTTTCATAAAGAACACCAAGGGTCTCATTGTGGCTTCATTTTTAGTGTGTTAGTTTAGCCCTATCTTCCCAGAGGTGGTAACTTTGTGAATTAAGAGAGTAAAATGATATTAAATTATAGGACACTATTCCCTAAAGATTTAAATTTGGAGATCATTTTTTGTGTTTTTAAAAATAAGAAGTGATTGTTTTATTAATAAAGTGTTTAAATAAAATGTAGGTTAGTTGGTTTATATGATCAATAAATATTATTAGATGACAAAAGTGATGTTAGTAATTATGTATGCATATATAAATATACATATATTGTATCAAGTTAGTGTTTTTTTAGATAAACGATCAAATTATTTTGTTTGTAAGCTTTTAAGTTTTATTGTTTGATTGAATTATTGTATAACTGAATATATCAACTGGGTCCTACTTGTATAAAAAGAATTTCACAATGTTATTTAGTTATCCCGTTAAGGTGAATAGCCGAGGTATCAGATCTGTAATAAAAAAGTGGTGGTTGAACAGCTCAGTGTGTTTTTTTGTTTTCTAGTTTTGTTATGATCCTGATTGAGTTCCTGAAATGGCACTGAGGTATCACATATACTGTTTTGAACTGGTTCAGATCATGTCTTTATGGGTGCAGACAGTTTGTGGTGTCTGACTTACACTCATCAGACATCCAGTCTTTGAAGTGAGGTATTCCTCAGGGTTTGATTTTGCCTAATTTGTTATTCACTATTTGTATGCTGCCTTTTGGGGAGATAATTGTAGAGAGATATTTCATCATACTCTGTTTATGCTTAACTCTACCTTTCATTTTCTCCAAGTGTACAGCCAGATTTTACCTACTTAGAAGTCCAACTTGAGTCTGTCTTGAATTGAACATACTTAAATCTGCTGAAGCTCAATCCAGCCAAAAACACAACACTGCTTGTGCAAACTAAAACATATCTGTCCAACCTTCCAATCTTTTGCCCTTTCTAATTTATGGTGACAATCAGACGGAATTTATTTTTTCACAGATATAGTTTTGTGTTATTCTTGATGACAGGCTTATTTTTTGGGATTAGGTGTTGTCAACTGTCAAGACATCTTATTTCCATCTTAAGAAATATAGCCTAGATGAAACATGGTTTACCTAGTTTGGACCTGTTGATGGTGGTAAATGCAGTGGTGCTGTTGCACTTAGACTGTTGTAATGTTCTGTTCCTTGGACTGTTGGATGGTTATTTGTCATGCCTACAGTAGTTGCTGAACTCTGTAGCCAGTTTTGTAAATGGTACTCCTCTAAACAGTCACATTAAACTAGTTCTGAGGGATCTGCACTGACAGCTGTCTGTTATGGCTCACTGTATCATTAAAACCTTGATACCCATGTTCTGGGCTGTGCATGTTCTCACACAGGATTATCTAAAGGTGTTGTTGAAAGCATATGTCTCTGCAAGGCAACTCAGGTGATCTGATGCAGGACTGCTGGCCATTGCAGAAGCACGTCGCAAAAGTTTGGAGAAGTTTCCCTTTTCTTACTTTCCCCTGTCCTCTTGGATTAAGTACTATCTTGGATTTGTGTATGCCAGATGGATTCCCTGTTTTGGAGAACTATGAGTTTTCTCCTATTTGGGAAAGTCTACTGTAAGTCTGTCTTTGAAACAGACACAAATTTTTGGGTCCAGAATTTTTTTTACAGAGTTGTTGTTTAACTTATCAACATTATTGTATGCATTTTCTGATTAGATATAGTCTAATTTGATCATATTACTTGTATTATACTAACAAAGCTCATACTATACTTATTTCTTTGTATTTTTATTTAAGCTATAAATAAAACAAATGAAGGTATAAAACTGTATATTCCTTTATTGCATGCCATGTAATTACTTCAGAAGTATGTATACTTAAAATGTGATCTGTGTTTATCTATGTTCTTACTTTTTTTTTTTTTTTTTTTTTTTTTACTTAAAACTTTTTTTTTTTTGGGAGCTTTTCTCCTTGGGTCTCTTTTCTAAGAACCCAGACAGACTAACCCGGTTAACAAATGTAAAAATAAATAAAATAACTGACATTTAGTGCACATGTTTAGAACACATACTCAAACCTGTCCAGTTCATGAGTAAGTACACACAATGAAAAAAAAAAAACTGGGGGGGGGGCATACGCTCTATGCCCTGTGCCCCCTTTATATTATTCTCACACCAGGGTTGCTGCACATCAGAAAAGAAAAGCAACAACATTGAAAAACTACTACATGCTAGAGAAAAGCAGTGAACAACAATAACAAAAAATCTCACTTTCATCTGGATGCCACAATCTCAGAGAACATAAAAATGATATTTAAGCAATGCCAGAGCACTCCTACACACAGCATGCAAAGACGACCTGCACATCTAGTGTCTCAAGCTGTAAAGCTCAAGAAAATGTGTTATGAGAAATCTTCTATTGGGCAAATAGCATGCAAGCAGTTTTAGCAGGGCTAGTCTCGACTAAACAGCTGCTCCAGAACTGAGCTGAAGTCCCTGGCACCAGGCAGAACTGAGTCCATAAACTATGAATGTTGTGGAGGAGCCAGCATTTGAGCGCTACCAGTATGGATCAGATCCAGGTTACAACGGGCTGGACTTCCTGAAGTTTGATTGTCATAATCCCATATTTTTTATTTCCCATTTATATCATCATATGTCAAAGTTTATTCCATGGTCTTAAAAAGGCATTTTAAGATGTTAGCTATCATGTTTTTCTGTTGTTGATGTTTACTTTTACTGACATGATTTGATACTAGCTTCTCAGCACAGCTTTTCAGCCATAGGCTTGCAGATAAAAGTGGATCATATGTTGCCTTATATATCAGCTAGAGGTCACTTCTGAGTAACCTGTATAAAAAGGAACACAAATATTTTTCTAAAGCCTTTCTGAATAGTGTGAGTTTTCTAGCACTAATATTTTTAAGCTGTTTCAGATGGCTTGTAAAAAGGCTACAGAATACAGCATTGTACTTAATAATTGTTTTGACCAGTCAGGTTTAAAGGGGTACAGTCATCTGCCTGGAACGACTAGAAATAGAATGATAACTATACATTTTGATTTTCTGAATTTGATAAGTAGCCACACAATGGTCATAGTCAAATTGTTACATACCTTTGTCCATAGACATTGAATGATCGTATTGTTTTTCTTATGATATGATCATTTATTTTATAATCACACTTTTTGCCAGGTTTCTTGGTATTATGTTTACTGACATTAAAGATTAGGTTTTTACTGCTACACCAGGTGTATTTTTTAATTTAGACCATCTTGGAGAACTTTTCATCTTTTTTTGAAGTAGTTACATCACCCAGTTTACAGTCATCAGTTTATCTGGTTATCCAGAGACCATTTCCCACTTTGATAACTGAGAGGAATATAAAAAAAGTGTTGCCATTACAGAGCCCTGTGGAACACCACTGGTAACGCCATTGCTAGAGATAGGTAACTCCCACCCTCTGTTGTGCTCTGTTGCTTAACTAGTGTTTTACCCACTGAATTATATTTGGCTTGACATTTAATAATATTAATTTATCAAATATTCTCATATGTGAAATAGTGTCAAAAGCTTTAATAAGGTCAATATAAGCAGTATTTACTGTCAGCTCTTCATCGA
The DNA here is from genome assembly GCF_019279795.1 of Protopterus annectens. NCBI lineage: Eukaryota > Metazoa > Chordata > Ceratodontiformes > Protopteridae > Protopterus > Protopterus annectens. The sequence continues at coordinate 524,316,953 of NC_056748.1, read as the reverse complement.
GTGCTGTTGTTACTTCTTCAATGTTCAAAAGGTTCTAAAATTATTTGGGTCTGGTGTGATTCACCCTCCTTTTTATGAACTGGTACCACTGGGCCCAATTCCAAAAGACTTGCTTTCAGTGTAAGTAAAACAGTCACTTACACTGAAAGCAAGTCTTTTGGAATCTGGCCCACTATAACCTTCATTTTTTTCCAAAATCACTTGCAGTTTTAACATGAGGAGCATAAATGGGAATAGAATTAGTAAAACAAATGTGCTTCAGAACATGACCAGGCACTTTAATTTTATTTGTCGCATTTATCATATTTGTAGTTATATCAAGGATGTCGCCCCTTGTCTTCATAGCACACTGCCATGTGTCATTGGTTATTCTGATGTTTGCACAATATTGTGATTGGTTATTCTGATGTTTGCCCATATATCATTGGTTATTCTGATGTTTTCACATATGTCATTGGTTATTCTGATGTTTGCACATATATCATTGGTTATTCTGATGTTTTCACATATGTCTTTGGTTATTCTGATGTTTTTACATATGTCATTGGTTATTCTGATGTTTTCACATATGTCATTGGTTATTCTGATGTTTGCACAATATTGCTGTGAAAGTTTGCTTCATGCCGCATCAGCATCAACATCAGCATCAACCACTTTTTTCCATTAATAACGTTACAGTCACAATTTTCCCTTTTCTGATGTAATCAAACAATATGTTTTTAACTTCTGAGATTGAGTTGCATTCCTAATTAAAGCTGGAAATGTGATAAGAAAAATAAATAGTTTCTGTACTTTACTTAAAACAGACTATTTTTTATGATGGAGAAACTATTATTTATGATGGAGAACATTTCTAATGGCTAATAAACTAGTACCTGTATTTTCTACTACTTGTGGTCCTGCAGAGTGGTGCTAGCAGCAGAGAGGCTAAAAGAGTGACTGATAACCTGATAAAAGTGTTTTTTTTTGCTGCTACTACCTGGGCGACTGTCCGATCTAGCTAAACTGCAAGTATTTCTGCTTCTTGAACTGTTTTAAACTGTTTAAAGTTGTTTTTCCACCTGCACTTTTAAAGTTTGTCCTGTTTGTTATATTTACCTGTTGAGGCTACGCACTCAAATGTGCTAGCCTGTGTTACATATTTATTGCATTTTCCTGCTGTTTGTTGCAAAAAAGAAAAAAAATATCCTTGTTTCCCATCTTTCCTGACCTAGAGTAGTCCAAATACAGGCTTTGCTGTATTCTGGACTTTTGGAAAGTTCCTGTGTTGCCCATTTCCTTTCTTGGATAAAGGGTGGCTTTTTTGTTCACCAGTGGCAGTGGGGAGCTTAGAGCAGCCTATCTATCCCTGGAGGAGTGTTCCCAGCACAAGAATCTGGTAGTCTGTTGGCCGTTTTGGGTCAATTTCTAGCTCTTTCAAGTCCCCCCTGTATAAAACCCGCTTTAGCGCGGCTTTGCGCGATTTTGCGCATTGGGTTTAAACCATTCTCGGCTCCACAAAGTCTGCTCTTCACTTTTTCCCTTAGAACTGATCTAGTTCTCATAATAAACACCCTATTCCTACTCTAAAGCCTGGCACTTGCTCACTAAATTATATAAGTCAGCACTAAAAAATTAAAAGCACTACACCCTCACAAACTCCCCTTGAGTACCTTGTTCCCCATTGGCCCTTTTTTCAATTATAAAGGAATTCCCAATACTATTCTAGCATGTCCAAAGGTCAGTTGTCAATCTCCTCTCCGGTCAAGCTGGTGAATCTGGGAATCTTGAGGCAATGTTACAACTGCCTCATGTACACAGACAACCCTCTCCTCCTCCCAAGAAATTCCAACACATGTGAGAGATGCAACCATATAGCCAGACTGGAGGCTAAGCTCTCTCAACTCAGTACTGGCGTAACCAGTCAGGAGGAGAAGGAAACCACACTCACTACAATTCCAGTCTCACATAGACTTACCACGACAGCAAACCAAACACATAAACACAAAAAAACATACTCGGAGGCTCTAAATAAAAATCTGCCTAAGCAACAGAGACCTCCAAAGCAGACACCTAAGCAACTGCTACCCCAAAACAAAACACGTGCAACACATAGCTCACAAAGCCAGCGTGCCGAACAGTCACAGCCCTTAAGGCTAAACAACACACCTGATACACTTGTAATAGGTGACTCTATCATCAGGCACACTGACGTCCCACTCACCAGGCTGAACAAGGAGAAGGTCATGGTAAGCTGCCTGTCGGGTGCTAGGATCCACCACATAACACAAGCACTCAGGTCACTCCAAGGCAAGTACAAATATGACTCAGTCATTGTCCATGCTGGTGTAAATGACCTGAGATGTGCCTCCCTGGACTACATGAAAAGAGACATAGAGGAGCTCTCTGAGCATGTAGGCCACGCCGGTATGACCCTGACCTTGAGTAGCATCTTACCCTCACCAAGAATGATGCCACAATATGAAGACAGGATGATCAATTTCAACAATTGGCTTAAATATTGGTGTCATTCAAAGGGGATCCAATGCCTGTCAGCCTGGGATGACATGCTCGACAAGCCACGATACTTCGCTAGGGACGGCTTGCACCTGTCACCCCTGGGCTTTTGGATATTGGCAAAGGCTCTTGCCACCCCCATAGTGCCTTTTTTAGGCAAGGCTCAAAAGACAAACCCACCTCCATAGGTATCACAAGGGATAAGAAACTAAGAGTAATGCTACTCAATGCCAGAAGTCTAAACCTCAAGATGCACGCACTCGAAACTCTCCTTAGCATGGAGAACATCGATATCTGTGCAGTAACAGAAACCTGGTTCAAGGCTCCCGAGAGCACCCCAGTACTACTAGGTTATACCTCATACCATGTTTTTCGACCCCAAAACTTGGACCGAACCACAAAAGGAGGGGGAGTATCAATATTCGTCAAAGATACCCACACCTCCAGGTTGGTGGCACAGCATGAAACATCAGAGACAATCCATGTGCAACTAACAGTGGGTAAAACTGCCTTCCAGTTTATAGCCTGCTACAGACCACCCTTCCAAACCCAGGAACCCCACTCGGCCTTCCTGAGAACACTGGAAAATATGAAGGTCTCTCCAAACACCATTATATTGGGCGACTTCAACTACCCAAACATAGACTGAGAGCATTACTCTAGCTCCAACACCCTAGCCCAAAGGTTCCTAGAATTTATAAACTCAAATGCTATGGAACAACTTGTTACCTCTCCCACAAGAGGGGAAAACATACTGGACCTGATCATCACCAACATGGGGACTCTATGCTCCAGACCAAAAGTGTATCCCTCACTGGTAAGATCAGACCATAAACTAATCTCACTAGATATTCACATCCCGACCCCAGCCCCTGCCCAGAAAACCACAGTGAAAAACTTCTCTAAAGCAAATTTCACACTCCTCAAAACCGAGGTGGAATCCTTCAAAGCCCCCGGGCCTGTGGCCGCAGAATCCTTTATAAATGCATTCTATGAACACCTTCAGGAATGCTTGGATCATGCAATCCCAAACAAAACCAAGACCCAATCCTCCAAAGGCAGGCGTCCTGTCTGGTGGACCCCAGCCATAAACAAACTATACAATAGAAGGAGGAAGCTACTACATGATAGAGCAAAATCCCAAAAAGGGAAGGTATCTCTGATCAGTATTAGCAAAAAACTACGGGCACTCATAAAATAATCTAAGGCCAGCTTCGAGAGAAAAATTGCACAGGACAGTAAGGATAATCACAAGGCTTTCTTTAGTTATGTTAGGAACCTGGGTGGGAATTCCCAGATATGCTCAGAATTAGTCCAAAATGACAAAAAATACACCGAACCCACAGACATTGCCAACATCCTAGCTGACAGGTTCAGTGCAAACTCCCCCCCCTCCCCCCCAAAAGGGCAAATATCTATCCCAGCAGAGTGCTGCCCCCCTAACATCTCAGATGCTCAGGTAAGAGCCGCCCTCACCAAAGCAAAAAACACAGCATCAATGGGACCAGACGGTGTCCCGGGCTGCATCCTACATGAACTCCAAGAAGAACTAAACACAAACATAAAACTACTGTTCAATCTCAGCCTTACTACAAGATATGTACCCAAAGAGTGGCATACTGCAACAGTGGTCCCTCTCCACAAAGGTGGTGCCTCAACGGATCCTGGAAACTATTGCCCCATAAGCCTGACTAGCTTGGTCTGCAAAGCTATGGAAAGGATCATCATGGACCTCATAAATAGAGATATTGGGGACCTACATTCACTGGATCCTACCCAGTTCGGCTTTGTTAAGGGCAAATCCTGCCTCTTAAACCTTGTCGATTTCTTTGAAACAGTCACCAAGGCCATTGACAAGGGGAAGGTGGTCCACACAGCCTACCTGGACCTTGCAAACGCCTTCGATACAATACCCCACTCTGGCATTATAGATAAGCTCACCAGCTTAAATATAAACCCCTATGTCACTAGATGGGTTGCAAACTGGCTCAAGGACAGAACCCACATGGTTAGAATTGCTGGAGCCATGTCAGACTCCAAACCAGTTACAAGTGGCGTCCCACAAGGCTCAGTCCTGGGACCGCTCTTGTTCGGTATATATTTCTCGGAGGTACAGGCCAACACGGAAGGACTGTGGCTGACCAAGTTCGCAGATGACTGCAAACTGGGCACCATAATCGACTCTCCAGCTGACACAAGCATCCTACAAAAGGGTCTCATAGAAACAGACAACTGGTGCCAGAGCCATGGCCTCAAGCTAAATGCCAAAAAGTGTATAGTCATCCCCTTCGCAAAACAAAGTGCCCACAAATTACCACATAGATGGTAATCCATTAAGTACGGAAGAAGTAATTAGGGACCTGGGGACCCAAGTTGATAGCAATCTCTCATTCGACAACCACGTGGCCAAAGTGGTTAGAAAAACATTTTATATAGCCCACCTAATCATGAAGGGATTCACATCTAGATCAGGGGAGGTCATCGTGCCTCTTTAATCATCCCTCATCAGGCCCATAATTGAGTACAATGCCCCTTTTGGGATGTACCTTACCAGACACCTGCAGCAACTGGAAAGACCCCAAAAGTACCTCACCAAGAGGATCAAAGGGCTCAAACAGATGCCATATGCTGCCCAGTTAAAGAAACTCCAGCTCTACTCAGTGGCATACCACCTGCTCAGAGGCGATCTGTGCCTGACGAGCAAAGCCATGTCCAACCCGCAATTAATGGACATGCTGCACCTCAGAAAATCCAAATCCCATCAAGCTACGCCGAGAGACTTGAACCTCAGCACTGAAATAAATAGGACATGCTGGAGGGACAGATTCATAACCCAGAGGCTCCCTTCACTCTGGAATAAAATCCCAGTCCAGGTTAGGCAGAGTCCCTCATTGACTCTCTTCAAGAGGAATCTTGATGAGTGGATGGGAGATCGTAGATTTACTCCGGGTATCACTTCTGTGTCACTGTTAGACAGAGGCACAGTATACTAACCTCGAAAAAGGGCATATCAAAATTCATTTTAAAATGGGTGGCGAAAGCCAAACACACTCTGGCTAGGCTTTTAAATGCCCTAAGGCAGATAGCCTAGTATGAACCTATGAACCTATACCTGTTTAAGTTTGTGATCTCACCAAGTAAGTTTTTTGTTGAATTTAACTGTGTACTTATGCATGGCGGGCGTTCATTTATCTGTTGTTTACTTATACCATGTTTAGGTTCACCCACCATTACAAAGGTGACATTCCTTGATGAATGATTTGCAACCTGCATGTAACATTTTTCCATAGGTTCATACAAGGCTGTCAGCCATAAGGCCTGTGCAAGCCTAGCCATAACAATTCCTTGGCTATTTCTTCCCACAATATTTACTTCCCTGGACCCTGTCTAGCAGGGTGACTGACGTGATTCCTGGGGTGAATTTCTTATCACCCATCCAATCATCAAGGTTCCTTTTGAAGAGGGCTGAAGAGGTGCTCTGCTTGACATGTATGGACAGTCTATTCCAGAGTCTGGGGAGTCTCTGGGTCAGGAACCTATCTCTCCAGCATGTTTTGTTCATTGTGATGACAAGGTTTAGATCCCTGGAGCGTGTGGCTCTGAGGGATTGGGATTTCTTTAAGTATAGCATGTCCAGCAGCTCTGGGTTTGACATGGCCTTGTATGTTAAGTAGAGATCACCTCTGAGTAGTAGTTTTGTAGGCAACTAAGTTTCTCCATGACTTCTTCATATACCTCAGGACTGTGAATTCCATTTAAATTCAAAAATAGCATTTACATCAGAATTTGAATCACGTGGTAGTATGGATGGTGCAACCTCCACTTATTCCACACAGTGGATTACTTCCTGCACCCCTGACTTAGTATACTCAACTCTGTGGCTGTTGTATCTGAAAGAAAGCAGACTTTCCCTGCAGTGACTTTTTTTAAAGAATGGATTTTTCCACTCAGCAACTGTTGCAGAGCCATCGTCAAACTTCATGTGTGAAGTTAATTTGTTCTTTGGTGCTCTCCGTACTGAGACAGCTAAGGAGATGCATTTCAAGAAGTTACAGTGAGTGAAAAGATTTAAAAAAGTATGAAAGTGCAATAATAATAATAATAATAATAAGAATAATAATAATAATAATGGCACAGTGGTGCAGTGGTAGCATTGTCACCTCACAGCAAGAGGTTCTCTGGTTCAATTCGTGGTTGGGGTGCCTTCTGTGTGGAGTCTGCATGGGTTTCCTCCGGGTGCTCTGATTTCCTCCCACATCACAAAGACATGCGTCTGGAGTGTTACTCCTGGGCCTCTGCTGAAAATTGGCTTCATTCCAAGTCGGACGTTCCCGGTAAACAAATGTTAAATAAATAAATAACAACAAGAATAATAATGGTGACTCTTAGTACTGGCTTTTCTTTACAAAAGCTGTCCTGCTTTTGTTTAACTGCTGAATGTGCCACTTTATGCTGTTATTATTTTTTCTATGTTGTCTGTAGTTTTAATTTGAAGCACAAAAGTTCTTTATGTGCTGTGTTTTAATGATAAAACTATTACACAATGTGATAAAGTCTACAGATATTCAGTGAACACCTGAAAATCTGTAGTAACACATTTGTGTTAAGGGGTGATATTGCAATTTTGTTCTTAATGTTATTATTGTTCATAAAGCTTCCAGTGGCAGTTAAGATTGTTTTCTGTTTTATTTTGTTTTGTTTACTGGGGTAGAGAACTGATCAAGACTGAACAATTACAGGTCCAGCCTAGGTTACTAACAAAGTAATAACAGCAAATTGAGAGCAAATATAATGTGCCTAGTTAAAAATAGTTAAATAGTAACACTGAATATAAAACAGGCCAGAGCAGACTAGATAAATACAAATATATTTCTCAACTTTCGATATTTTTTCAGAATGTCCAGACTTTTGACTCATATTTTTGGTCTGTTCTGTATACAATTTGTGTTTTTCTGGTAAATCAGTGAGGATTGAAGTCACTAAATAATGCATTTATTTATTTATTTCACATTTGTTAACCTGGTTAGTCCAACTGAGCAAACATAAGTAAAGATAAAGTGACAATATACAAATATTAAATAACAATCACAATGCAAAATAATTGAAAAAAAGAAAAGGTTATTAACTATTTGCATTGCATTGATTGGAAGCAACCCATTTTCAGTGGAGACCCAAGAGGAAAGATCCCCAGCAAACATAAGCAAAGATAAACATACAGGACAAAAACTATTAAAAATAACACTGCAAATACAAAATTAATTATAAAGAGAAAAACAAAAGAAAAAATTATGAACATCAAGGGGTGCACTGATAGCAGTGGTCTAAATTTATTACATATAAAAGTAAAAACAAAAAGATAATCATTCTTCAAAAGAAGGAAAATGTACAAACATTGATAGGAAGTGGGGGGAAAAGATAAATAGTGTGGAGAATGGGAGGGGGAGAGAAAGGAGGGGGCTATAGTAGCAGAGCTGAAGGTTTAGCAGGTTAGTTTAAGCAGAAGTTACTAACAGAGAAAGAAAGTTAGGAGATGCAACAGGTTATACAGTACGACAGACTAAGAGTACCTGTGGTCAAGGCAATGGCATAATTTCAAGTTTAGTAAGTGCAATTTAAGCTCCTTTTTTAAAACAGGGAAAGGAAAGGTTGAATCTAATATGGAGAGGGAATTTGTTCCAATTTAGTGAGACTGTGTTTGCAAAGTAGCTTGCCCAACACTTGGCCAAACACACTACATTTGAGTTTCAGACTTCTCAGCCTCCAGAAAATACATGTTAATACAAAACCTGTTATTCTAAAATCTTTCTAACTTTATAAGAGCAATATTTAAAATCTGCCCCTATGTTTGGGCCTTTGCCCCTCCCCCACCCATTATTATAGGCTTCGTGCAGATTTCCTGCATTAGGAGGATGAGAAATAGGAGTACAGTGTGTTTAGTGAAGCACTATGTTTGCGTTTAGTGTCTGATACATCAAATGTTTATGTTTGATGTGTTGCTAATTATCACAAATGTTCAAGTGTTTGGGTGTAAAATGCTCACATAATTGTAGTCTCTTTAAACATAATGATATATATCTATATCTACCTATCTACCTATATATATATATATATATATATATATATATATATATATATATATGGGGGATCGGTACTGAACCCAGAAGGAACTTTTCATTGAAGCATAAACAGCCAGGCATACTTCACGAAAGTGCTTTTACAAAAGCACTTTCAGAAATGCCTGCAGCTAGAGGGAGTCGTGGGGGAATGACTGTTGCAGAGATCATACTAAGGTGTGGATAAGGGAATATTCCCTTTTCCTCACTGTAGTGCGATCTCAGAGTGAGAATATTAAAGTGGGGGGGGTGTGGATCTAGGACTATTGAACTAAAGTTCAATAGTCCGAATCCACAATCACCGAACACACTTTAACGAAAGCGCTTTCGTTAAAGTGCATTAAAAAAAAAAAACAATAAATCTACTTTTATGCCCCCCACAACCCCAAGTATGCCCCGGCTGTTTGTGCTTCAGTGAAAAGTTCCTTCGGGAATCAGTACCGATCATATATATATATATATATATATATATATATATATATATATCTATGTATGTATTTGACAGTTTAGTTGACAATACCAGGTGTCACTCATCTTGTATAAGACGATGAGGCTTGGGTGTTTGTTTAACCAGTTTATTATATACAAACACATCAGGATAGATATCAGGAACATTAAACTTAAACAAACTAACTAACAGACTGACTAACACACACATGCATGCTTACACCTCGGCTGCTCACTACAAAATGACACTCTTGCTTGCATATGCTCAGTACTTATATGCACATGCCTGCTGACTAGAAAGCTTCTTAAAGGTATATCACACACTCTGAGCTACACTAGGGATGGGGAATATGACTTTTCTCTTGCATTGTGCAATCTCGGAGTTGGTATATTTAATTAGTATGGGGTGTGATAGGCACAATATTGTTTTCCTGTTAGCATGCTCTGAGGTATGTTGACTTTTTGGAGTTTAGATTAGATTAAGTGGGGTATATACACTGCAAGAAAGACACAGTCAAACTAAAGCCTTCACTGTGTAATATCTAAAGCCTTCTATAGTGGAGGCCAACTCGATATATACAAATGAGTCCTTAAGGACATTCTAGAGTTTTGCCTACATGGCTTCTGATTACCCATGACTTTTTACTTTTTTTAAGTCTTTATTGGTACATTCAGGCTAATAAAGCCAAACCCCATTACCTATAAACATTGGATGTTACAACCTTTTTCTGACATCAGTACAGCATAAGTAGATTGCTTGACTAGACTTAAGAAACACAAAGCTTAAAACCAAGCCTC
>NC_056748.1:524269599-524302099 GCF_019279795.1 Protopterus annectens | reverse complement strand
TGTGCTCCAATGACTTCGCTGTCTTGTTACAACAATGGGAAATGCACCTCATCATAGTGGCCTGGGGACATGTCTTCACAAGGCAAGACTGGGGCCACCTGTGTTGAAGGGCTTTACTGTAATAATCACAAGGCAGGAGAACTACCCATTGCCCCTCCTCCACAACTACTTCATTCTTGTGTTGGAGGGAGTTTTTACTAGACCTTACCTCACCTTTGGCAGCTGCTGTGTGCACCAATTTCATTACAAGGCTTTATGGTGCCTTCCAATTGTGCAAGCAAACTTCTGTGCATGTGCACTCAATCTGCTTACTGTCACTGCCTTGGTAAACTCAAACGCTTGTTCCTGATCATGATGTTATTTACTGGGTGCCTGCAGACACTTGGTACTGGTGTTACAGTAATCAGACAACCCCACCCCTAGGATGTGAGAGATGGCATTGTCATCCACTCATTCCTCCTCCTAGCTCCTCCAACACCTGACCCCAAATCAGATTCATATCTTCATAGGTAAGTACCTGGCTAGCTGCCATTTTAAGTCTAGCCAGTTTTTCCTCAAAGTAAAGAATCAAACCCTGTACCTTCTGTCTGTGAGGTAAACTTAACTATTACACCATACCCCAACTATCTAGTCAACTGGGTGTAAGTCAGGGCTTCATCCTTCTATACAATGAAGATGGGCATTGAACACTGTTTTAGCATTAGTTTGTACCTTTTTCATTCACTTATTTATCACTTTTTTTTCTTTGCAGCCCACCTGGTGTGTGTGTCCCTTTGTATTTACTCTTTGATAATGTAGTGAGCCTTCCAGTGAGGTAAGAGGACCAAGGGACATCTCCTGTACTTTCAGGAGACACTGCAGAGGTCTTCACTTGCTGCCCCATGCATTCTGTGACATACGTCAGGAGTAACCACATGTACATACTTCCCCTTCCATGCCCCTATGGCTTCTGGTGGCACATTATGATTAGGTAGCCAGGTGTTAAGATCACATTTGTTTTCACCAGATTGGTGTTGTAGTACCCGTTAAGTCACCACCAACTTTCTTCCAGGATGAGATAGCTGACTATTGGTTGCTCATGCCTGTATCCATGTGGTTCTTATGACTGCAGATTGAACCCAGACCACTTATGGCAAAGGTAGGTGAAAAACCTCAATACTAGCAAGCTTGGATTAACACACAGCAGCTAAATGTTGTTCCTTACGATAACAGTAAGTTAGGAAGCACAGGATAAAGTGCGTGCTTGAGGCAGCTGCTCTTTTTAAAGTCATTCACCACAACAGGCCCAGCCAAATGTAATCAAAGCCATAGGACATCAGAAAGCAAAATACATTAAATGTCTTCAAATCAGAGTAAAACAAATTTGGTAAAGGTTACCCCCTGCAGCTGCCACAAACTCAGTGGATAAAATACAAAATTCATACAGCTAAAAAGCATAAATCATTGGTGATAGTCAAACCTGCTGCTCATTACAAGCAAACAATAATGTCTCTTAATTGTATGTAACTATTTGTCAGTTTCGCCTTATTGTATGTAAATATCTATTTATTTCCATTTTGGATAGTGAAACTTGGCGCTGAGAAGTAGTTTTAGTTAATTCTAGGGGGAGAAAAGATCTATAAAACAATTATAAATTATATTTAAGAAAGTTTAAATGGTATAATATTGTAAATCTATACATGCTTACATAGGTTTGAGAGACTTATGAAGGATACAGCAGTGAGAATTACAGCTATATAGACATTTGTTCTAATGTCAACAGTAGTAGCTTGTGACACAAGTATTTTAAATACAGTTATACAATTAAGTGAAGCAGAACATTTATTTTACAGTAAGATGAAGAGACTAGAAGATGTAATAAACATTAAGAGCATGTACTGAAAGAAAAAGGGGAGAGAGAGTGACTAAATAGAAGAGTGGGATATTAATAGTATAGGTAGGCAGGATGTCTAGCAGAAGGTAAGACAATATGACTATAAGAGTGACGTGTAGAAAAGGGAAGGTATATAGAAAACAGAATGCTGTAAGGTATATAATTCTCTAGGTAAAAATTCTTAGTAGTAATATTACCAATATGTGTCTTTAATATAACACCTCCATATGCATACACTTAGTCGTATATTCTATGCAGTATGTGCATTATTCAAAAAATTATTAATTAGGTTAATCTGGCACCTCAAATGTACTCACTTATCAGGTTAATGCTGCTGATGTTACATCACCAGTGTGATTTAATGTATACCTTGCTAAACATGTTACTACAATTGGGTCGGCCCTTTATAGAGTCCAGTTTGTGGCTGGAAAGCATCAGACTGACTAGCCCAACTACCAAGTTAACAAGTTAAAATAAATATATCTCTCCTTCGTATCATCTCCCATAACAAATTAAAATAAATATATCTCCCCTTTCATATCATCTGCCATTTCTTCTATCCTGTGCTTTCCTCCTTCCATCTCATTCTGTGCTGAATGACGTACCAGGTTAACAAATTAAAATAAATTATTCTCTTTCATATCATCTCCCTTCTCTTCCATGTTATCCTTTCCTCTCGTTCAATGCTGAATGTATCTCACTGATTCTGTTCAGCAGTATTGATACACCTCACATCACCTTTACTTCCGCACCTTCTCTACCTGTCCTGCTGATGCACAGCTTGCCACATGGAATGCAGAAAGTTATTCAAATTGCTTACCCTTCCAGTCATTTCTACTCTGTCTCGGTCTTTGATGCAGAGACCTGGCTGTGATCCAGAAGACCTGGGTTTAAGTAGCAAGCTCAGACAATGAAGAAATCAAATGGGCGTTGGAATGGGTATGTATGCATTGGAGGGGTAAAGGATTTCCAGCTTAAGTTTAGCTCCTGGTGGATGCTTTAGGGTCTGGTTCAGGCAGACAGAAGTACAGAGAGGTGAATGCTTGTGACATCATGTACACAAAAACGTCACTGATGTTATTGCATAGAGGCATGGGGGGGTTGGAGTAATGTTAAAGAAGAGAGGTCCCTAACTGTTAGAATGGCACCATATTGGGTTCTCTAACTTTCTGTAAGCCTTGAAGAAGACATTGAGAAGGGACAGATGCACAGCAGATTTTGGGCAGTAGGGGAGGTACCAAAAACAAATCTGAAAAAAAAAACTAACTTTCTGCCTTCATCTGTTCTACTTCAGCTATAGTAAAATGATATCATAATATTATTATTTATTATGTGAAATAATGAGAAAGTGTCTGGCAGTGTTTACTGAACCATAAACTAATCAACTTGTAATGTTTTGATATAAATGTTATCATATAACTCCTATTTGCATATATTGCCATGATTTTTCTTTTGAGACAATTGCACACATACCTCTTATTTCCTGACTCCCTCAGCTCAGTCCTCTTTAGTTTAATCTTCTCTGTTCATCATATCTCCCCTCAATTCTCAGCTGTTGTCCCTCCATCGAAGACCACATCTCTTTCCTTCTGTTTATAACTGCTTCTGTTGTAAATATTGTAAATATTTTTTTTCTGAAGCTAACTAATACTACTATACGTGACTACCACCACCAATAATTAGACATGGTCACATGGTTTATAATATCATCTGTATCTTACACTATATAAACTCATCTAACTTCTTTTGTGATAAATACTGTTTGACGGGTCCCTACTGAAATGCCAGGACTTGTAATGCCGAGTGCTGACACATGGAAAAAAAGACCAACAATGCAGAATGGCGAAGACTGAACATTGCTGTTGTCCATTAAACTTTTATTTATTTATTTATTTTTTTTGCAGGGGGCAAACCCCATAAATCTCTGAACTTATATATACCAACTCAGAGACTGACATACCTCTGAGAAAAGGGAAAATTTTGATGTGGAATAAGGTGAAGTCCCAAGACTGGAAAAAGTCCCTTATCAGCCTCAACAAAAAGTTGAGATCCCACATCAAATCCTCTAAAGCTGGCTATGAAAACAGAATTTCAACAGATAGTAAAGACAACCACAAGGCCTTCTATAGTTATGTAAAGAATCTCCATGGCAATACCCAGATTTTTTATGAGCTACTGCACAATGGTACCTCACCAACAGATATTGCCAATATATTGGCCAACAGATTCAGTGCCAACTTTACCCCTCTTCCCCCTCAAAGGGACAGTCACAATACCAGTAGATTGCCAGGCAGCCAGTATTACTGCTGCACAGGTTAAAACAACACTGTCCAAGGCCAAGAATACAGCTTCTATGGGACCTGACAATATTCCTGGCTGTGTTCTACGTGAATTACAGAGTGAACTGGCACCTCACCTGTGTGCCCTGTTTGCTCACAGCCTCACCTCAGGCTTTGTCCCTACCGAATGGCGCACTGCTACAGTCATCCATCTCCGCAAAGGAGGAGTGACTACAGACCCTGGGAAATATCGCCCCATTAGCCTGACGAGTCTGATATGCAAAGCTGTGGAATGCATCATCATGGACCTAATAAACAAGGATATAGGGAATCTCCAAACTCTGGATCCCACACAGTTTGGTTCTGTGAAGAGTAGATCATGCCTGCTCAACTTGGTCAACTTATTTGAGTCAGTCACCAGAACTGTGGATTAAGGCAAGGTGGTTCATACAGCCTACCTTGATCTGGCCAAGGCCTTTGATACCATTCCCCACTCAGGAATCATAGAAAAACCCATTAAGCTAGGCATTAACCCCTATATCATTAAGTGGGTTGCAAACTGGCTCACAGGTAGAACCCACAGTGTGAAAGTAGCTGACTCCAAGTCAGACTGCTGACCAGTCACAAGTGGTCCTGGGTCCTCTCCTGTTTAGTATCTACTTCTCTGAAGTCCAGGCCAACATGAAGGGACTCTGGGTGACAAAGTTCACAGATGATTGCAAGTTGGGAGCTATTATTAACTCCCCAAGTGATGTTGACATCCTAAAGAAAGGCCTCACTGAGACCAACGACTGGTGTCAGAACCAGGGTCTTAAGCTCAATGCCAAAAAATGTGTCTTCATCCCCTTTGGGAAAAACCCTATTCCCTTGAATTACCACATCGATGGTAGTCTACTGAACACAGAAGGCGTTATAAGAGATCTGGGAACACAGGTTGACAGCAACCTCTCTTTTGACCACCACATTGCCACTGTGGTCAGAAAGTCCTTCTGTGTGGCACATCTCATTACTAAGGGTTTTGCATCCAGGAAGAAAGAGGTCATTGTCTCCCTCTGCTCGTCCCTCATTAGGCCAGTCATTGAGTACAATGCCCCATTTGGCATGTATCTCACTAAACAAATGCAACAACTGGAGAGGCCACAAAAGTACCTCACAAAGAGCATCCTAGGCCTTTAACATTTGTCCTATATGGACAGACTAAAAAAACTCCAACTATTCTCTGTCTCATATCACCTACTTAGAGGCGATCTCTGCTTAACTTACAATGCATGTCTGACCCAGCTCTGTTAGAAATGCTACATCTGAAGAAATCCCAATCCTTCCACACCACACACTCCAGAGACCTCAACCTCATTACCACAATCAACAGAACATGCTGGAGGGACAGATTCATAACCCAGAGACTGCCCATGCTATGGAATAGACTTCCCATACATGTCAAGCAGAGCACCTCACTGGGCCTCTTCAAGAGAAATCTTGATGAGTGGATGGGAAATAGAAAATACACCCCAGGGGTCACTCCAGTGGCTTTACTTGACAGAGGCACTGGGAACTAAGGTTGGGTGGCACAATGCCAGTGTAATTTTATGGGCTAGGCTTGTAAAGGCTCCAGGGCCATTAGCCTAGTACACACCTATGAACCTATGAAATGACCATCTCAGACTTAGTATGTGTAAGTATGTTTTTTATTCATTCACTCTCCATATTATGTGACTCATTTAAGTGGGTCCTGGCTTTTCAAGTGGTTACCAGGTTGGCTAATTTACTAGCATAGAAGATAGACATAGACAACAGGCAGTGCTATGGGATAATAATCTGTCTACCCAACTCCCCATTACCCTTGGTGTCGCTCAGGGCTCCATACTGGGACCTCTCCTTTTTTCACTTTTCATTAATGACCTTCACTTAGTAATTCCTCAGGCTACTTGTATGCAATATGCAGATGATTCCACACTAATATGCTCAGCCACATCTTCATCCGAACTACAGTCCCTAACCCAAAATGTGTTCAATACAGTAGAACAATGGTTTACACAACGTTGCCTCCTTCTGAACCCCAGAAAAACTAAACTCTTGATCTTTACTCCCACACGTAAGTCTTCTCCAATAGAGTTCACAGTCATATCTAATAGTGGTACTCTAATATCTTCTGACCCTACTACCAAACTTCTTGGAGTAACAATTGACAACAATCTCAACTTTGACACCCATATCATCAATACAATGAAAACTGTAAATAGAAAACTTGGCTCTCTCTATAGGATCAGACCTTTCCTTACTCCAGCAGCTAGAATAACTATCACGCACACTCATCTAATGTCTACATTCCTCTATGCCTCACCTATATATATACTAATCTATCAAAAAAGAACCTCCACAAAATGGAAACCACCTACAACAACATTGCCAAATTTGCTACTGGAAATCCTTTTAGAACTCACCACTGCACTAATCTAAAACAGCTAGGATGGCTTGCGCTACAAAATCAGCTTAAATTTCACTAACTTACCATTGCCCACAAGATCCTTTACCTATCAATCAATACTCCAATACTTTCTACCCTCATTACCCCCTATAACAATCTTAATACCTTACGTTCATCAAATAAACTACTTGTCAGTATATGAAAATCCAACAATATGGCCGGTGACCCTCTATTCTCTAATACTGCTGGAAATCCTGGAACCTACTTCCCAGTGAACTTGCATCACTGTCCTCTTTATCACTTTTCAAAAATAAACTAAAACCTTACCTTAGAACACACTGGTTATGCCCCTGTTCTAAACCTGATTAACGTTCCCTTATTTACTGGGCTCTGCTTACCTGCTAATCTCTCAGTACCAACTCCAATCCTCCTTTATTATATATATACAACTTTAGACTTGCTATACTTTGACCTGTCCTGTTGATATTTTCTTAATTTTAGAATTGTATTTAGTTTCTTTATTTACCTTACCTTGTCTTGCTGAGATTTTCTTTGTATATGCGATAAGTTTGATAGATAGTTATGTAGTTGAGCTTCCACCCTTTGTTAATGTATTGTACTAACATTTTTTTTTGTTACTTAATTCTCTTGGAGCTTATCTCCCCGGGCCTCTACTGAAAATGGACACATATCCAGTTAGACCTGCCTGGTCAACAAATGTTAAATAAATAAATAAATAAATAAAATGTGCGAAGAATTATGATGTTCCTGATTTGGTCATTTCTAACCCTGGGCTGAACTTGAAAAAAGGACCACATGGACATTAAAAACAAACAAAAAAAAAAAAAAATAAAAAATAAATAAATATATACATGTATACATAAACATGGCTCCCTTCTGAATAGGCAAAAGTAAAAATGAACAATAAATATGGGTTTCAAGGATTCCAAAATGGTGGTCGCCTGGTGAGCTGCATCCACTCTGAGCTCCTCATTTTATCCTGCTTTCTTTAAGTTTTATTCTTCTCAAAGCTCTGTGACGTCTCTAGGAACAAAGGAATTCTTCACTTCATCATAAAATCAACCCACTCAATACTCTTAGCTTTGAAAAAAGGTCTAAAATCAAACTTATAATCTATATTAAATCTCAAGGCCTCATACTCACTGTGTTTCAGAAGGCCTAATCTTGCTCCAGTATTTGGAAGACCACATGGCAAGGCAGCAAAAATCTTCAAATGATCCTATCACAATGGAGATACAGACAACAAAGGCTAAGTCTTCAGTAATTTTTTCACCAGAAAAAGAGTCCCTATCAAAAAGGCAAAAAACTAATAAACAACAGATGGAACTTAACAAAAATACTGTCAGCTCTAATGAAGACCCTGGCTTTCACATGGATGAACTAAAACAGGCCCTACAACCCATACACTCAGCTATCCAGAATTTTTCTGAACAGCTCTCAACAATAGTAAAATCCGTCACTCAGATTGCAGAAAGAGTGGGATCACTTGAACAAAATCACAGGCAAATGAACTGCAAATACAAGCTCTAACTGAAGATCTCTGTGCTAAATCTACAGTCATAACAAACTTACAAATGAAAATAACTGACTTAGAGGCAAGAAGTCGTAGAAACAATATACTAATAAGAGGTCTTCCGAGAGTTATGACAACCAAGGTTTAATTACTATTGCTAAACAAATCTTTGAATCTTTACTGCAACTTGATGATGAGAAGCCTGAAATCACCATCGAAAGAGCCCACGTGCACGTAGAAGACAGGACACCACAGTCCCCGACAAATCTATGTTAAACTTCTCAACTTTCAAATCCGCAAAAATATTAAGTGCAGCCAAAAACATAAATTCCTCATGTGGAACAACCATAAAGTCTCCTTTTCACAAGATCTACCCTTAACCATTAAAGAAAATAGACAAAAGCTAGCTCCGTTTTGGGCAGATTTGATAAAAGAAACATCCGGTTTCAAATGCGCTATCCCAACAATCTGATTTTTTACATCAATGAGGCGAGATATTCAGTTAACACACAAAACGAAGCAAAAACAGCTTTCATCAAGGTTTTTAACAAATCACCAGCCTCCTGATAAGTTACTTCTGTCATCGTGTCTACTTTTAAAGAAATACCATTGTACTGTTTGGGGCTATGAACATTCTGCTTAAAGCTTCATTTTCATTTACATGATCGACAACTTGCATTATTGTGTTTTTGCTCTTACCTGCTTTTAAAATAATCCAAAAGCTTTTTTTTGTCTCCGTGTTGGGAGGATCAGTTCTCTCATATGTTGTTTCCAGGAGGGTCCTAATTTTCTGCAACACTCTGGTTTTAGTGTAACTTCCCGTGGTATTTACCAATGGCGCTTAGTGCGCGTTCTTCAGGATAGCGCTTCAACACTATTCCTTAAGACTTCATGTCCAATAACACTTATGGCAGTTAGCGCTTTGTTCGCGCTTCTCACAAGAATGCTGTCTGCTATCATAACGCTTAACAGCTAACTGCAATAGAAATTTCATTCTAACGATGTGATCAGCTGTTAACTCTGCTTTACAAATTACGTATTTTTACGTGCCTCTGCAAACCCGGGTCTGTTTACTTTACAGATGCTTGCAGGTCACGATCAGTTCCCTCAAAGCCACGAAGACAAAAATACCCTTCATATTAGTTCTGTTAGTCAGTTCTTAGAGTTTATTGATGTTGGGACTATCGCTAATCATATGGTGCACAGAACTGCAGTCTAGACTGTACTGTTCTCCTAATTCATACTGTTTG
The DNA here is from genome assembly GCF_019279795.1 of Protopterus annectens. Classification (NCBI taxonomy): domain Eukaryota; kingdom Metazoa; phylum Chordata; order Ceratodontiformes; family Protopteridae; genus Protopterus; species Protopterus annectens. The sequence continues at coordinate 524,292,738 of NC_056748.1, read as the reverse complement.
TATAAAAATCTTTGTACTGTTCGTAACCAGGTTTTTCAAAACAGCTAAGCATTTATAACCTGACATTATTAGATAGCTAATACTGTTTTTTTTTTTTTTTTACTACATTATCAGCTACACAGATGTAAGCTATGTATTACAGAATATGTTAAACAACCTCACTTTATGTTGACTTGTTTTAATATGCAATCAGTTTGGCACATTTCTTTTTTGTACTATACTTGCTAGTCAACATTACTTGCTAATGTTTCAGCTACCCTCTCTATTGGCCTATTTTGTTATACTAGCTATATCTCATTTAATCAGTTGAGCATGGTAGTCTGAATTTCTATGTTATTGTAGTGTTGTACTAAGTACTACATCATTAGGCAATCTCTATAGTACGTCCTAAATTGTACATGTCTATTCACATCTCTGGTTTTGGTGTAGTCTTATCAATATTCATTGAATTTTAGGAATATATGTCAAACATCCTTAAAATGCAAGACTATATGACTAGTGAAATTTGTTGTATCTCATGCAACCTTAATGATCTATGTGCCACATAGCTTTCGTTATCACGGAAGGTCACCAGTTGATTTACATAACATGTTAAACCAATACGAGGGGTCTCTTAAAATTTTCAGATGGGGGTCGGACTTAATGATATGATACAATAGTCTATCTGTCAGTTAGGAATTTTTTAACTATTAACATACATGTTTAGAAGTATACTCATTACATTCAATAAATTTGCTACTTTAGAATCTTTGCTTAGACCTAGGCGTCCAGTGTACACCTCGAATAGGCATGTAGATTCTCTTATACTCCCTATGTTCTAATTTAATACAGGAACATGCCACAAGATATCTAACTTCTATCTAATTATGGAGGCTCAGTGGTTGTTTTTGCAAGTACTCTAGGGTGATGTTCTTTTGGAAGATTTATCTTTTGTACATATGTATAGGTTGGTTTTGGCATTTGTGTGTGTGTTTATATACTTCTTCATACAAGGAGTATGGGTGGTTAGGCACTGGGGTTAGTCAGAAGAAGTTGTATGCTACTTTTTCCTGCATTGAAAATTTCCTTGCTAGAACAGTGTCAAGGATGTCTTGCGTTCTTTTTCTTTTTATAAGCCCAAAAGTAACTCCCTTTGAACAACTATTATTACATACAGATAAAAATAAAAATTTTTGCAATTTCTTTTTTTACTACTTTAATATACCTAACTAAATTAGGGAATTCAGTAGTTGGCTTTTAGATTGCTGGAATGTTAAAGGTCTACAAAATGCTGTAAAAAAGAACTTATTATTGCATCTTATTTTCAAATCACAGGCCAATATCTGCTTTCTTCAGGAGACGCACTTACCAAAAGAGGGGTGGGAAAAAACATCTAACAGAAAATGGATTAGGACTATAATTGCGGGAGGTGATAGCTCAAACTCTAAGGGAGTAGCCATTATAATTAAGAAACAATTTCAGGGTGCTATAAATGTATGTAATTCAGACAAAAATGGCAGGTGGTGTTATTTTACTTCCATATTACCGGATCTTACTAAACCAGTTTTATTTTTGAACATTTACGGTCCATGTACTCAACAACATCTCTTCATCTTAGAAATATATAATATACTTAGCTCATTTCAGGATCACCTTTTTGTAATAGGAGGGGATTGGAACGCAGTGATTAACCCCAGTTTAGATCGTTCTAGTAAATCTGTTTCATACAATTCTCAAGCCTCTATAGCCCTTGAGGAATTAATGTCTGACTTTAACCTTATGGACACTATCGTCTTCAGTATTGACTCATCTAGGGACAACATGTACACTTTTTACTCTAATTGCCATAAAACATGGTCACGCTTAGATTTCTTTTTAATCTCTAAATATTTCTCCAGGTTCAAAAACACATTAAGATGTGAGCCTAGGCTATTATCTGACCATGCTAAAATTTCCCTTATGATTATATTCACATGTATTACTACTCCTCATATGAACTGGTCTCTTAACAATAACCTACTAAAACATAAGGAGATTATAAATAGAATTAACAACTCACTGTCTGAAGTATATGCTAACTTCGATAAATCTCAAATTGCGCCAGACATATTATGGGCTGCCTGCAAAGCCGAATTAAGAGGTTACCTGATCAGCAAAGCCTCCTTCTATAACAAACTTAATAAAGAAAAGGAAACAACCTTAGTCCAAAAATTAGCCTCCTTAGAAAGAAAACTAAAAGTACATCCTGACCCTGAGCTAGAGAAATTGATTAGCATAACACATAAAGAATTACTCGAGATTCATTTACACAATTTCTCGCTGCAGGAACAAAAACAAATTGCAGTCTACTCTGAATGGGCACAAATCCCCTCTAGAACTCTTTCTAGAATACTCAAAAACAACAATGGTGCTCCTACTATCTCTATTCTTCAATACAAGGAGAAAATATATAAATCAGACTCTGAGATAATTCAACTATTTCAGGACCTTTATACTGATATTTATAGCAAGAACTCCCACAACCCCTCAAAAACACAGATTGAAACATTTCTCAATTCCATCACTTTTCCATCTCTTAATCCTGACCAAGCATCTCTCTTATCATCTCCACTTACTATTCAAGAGATTCAAAATGTTATCAATAATCTTAAAATGGGCAAATCCTGGTCCTGATGGCTTCACTACCAATTTCTTCAAAACTTTTTGTCCAAAATTGCCCCATTCTTTTAAAAGTTTTTAATTTCATTATAAAGAATGGATTCACTGACTTACATTGGAATAATTCAAAAACAATTTTACTTCTAAAGAACAACTTAGAAAAATCAGACCCGCATAACTACAGACCTATCTCGCTTATAAATGTTGATATCAAAATATTTTCAGCTATTTTAGCTAATAGACTCAGGCAGGTTTTACCATATATATTATCACCGGATCAAGCCGGGTTTATGTCCAATAGACATACATGGGATAATACACTAACTCTAGACACTCTCATACAGTTCACTAAAAAAGAGAAGAATCCGTTGTATGCCCTGACCCTAGATGCATCGAAGGCATTCGACAGAGTTGATTGGGATTTTATGTTCTCTCGTTATCACATTTTAATATACCTAAAATATTCTCTGACATGATCAGAACTCTTTACACAAACTCATACACCTACTTGTATATTAATAAAAAAAGATCTGATTTGATTTTGATTACTAATGGTACAAGACAAGGCTGTCCACTTTCTCCATTTCTCTTTAATTTATTTCTTGAACCATTTCTTCTATATATCACTCAAAATACACATCACACTATACCCAAAATTCTCAACACACAAGTAGCACTTTCGGCCTTTGCTGATGATTTAAATCTCTACTTTCAACTTCCTAACTCAGATCTACCTAAAATCATAAATGCCATTACTGCTTTTTCTAATGCTTCTGGTTATCAAGTTAACAATAAAAAATCCCACATTCTCCCAATTAACCCTGAAGCTCACAAACCCTTCTTCTTCCCCCAATCTTCTTTTCATATTTCATATACTCTTAAATATCTTGGCATTAACTTTGAACATAATCAAGCCTCCATGTTTCAAAACAATCTCCTAAAAGCATGGTCTACTATATGTCAAGATCTACAAAGATGGAAGCTTTTGAAGTTAACTTTTCTCTCAAAAGTAGCTATTGTGAAAATGAATATTTTACCCAGACTTCTGTATCAATTTAGTCGACAAACATAATTATCTCAAATAACTTTTTCTCACAAATCAATAAAGTTTTAGCAAAATTCCTTTGGTTTCCTAAGAAGGTCAGGATTTCGTTCTCCAAATTAAGTCTACCCAAGGAGAAGGGTGGGGTGGGCCTTCCAAATTTTCACCTTTATTACGTGATTATTTGCTCTAATAACTTATGGTCCATCGCAAACTGGAATAGCAAAGCTCAAGTCCATTATCCAGCATGGCTTAAGATATGGCACAGACATATTCTCTCTAATAAAATTAACCCTAAAGCTATTCCTTTTTTATCACCTACCTTCCTAAATAGCTCAAAACTTTCCCCCCTATTGAAATCCAAGATAAAACTATTCCAAAAATTGATTAAAGACATCAATCTTCAGCATGACTTTCTTCTGCTTCAACCTCTACACCTCAATCCAAACCTTAAAATTAACAACAGGATGATAGATCTCACTGAATTCCCTCTCATCAAAGACCTGAAAGTATGGGATATTATTAAACATAATTCTTTGTCTCTTGCCGAACTACGTCTAACCCTTAAGGTCAACAAAAAGTACACGGTTATTCTCCGGCAACTAAGAGAAATTACATATTCACAAACTAATAGTCTTCTTCTTGATTCGCAGGCAATTGATAAATTAAACTTAATCATAACTACAGTTTCTAACAACAAGAAAACAATTTCCTCGTCATACAAATTATTATTCCCATTATTATACAAAAGAAACTGTCTTTTCTCCAAATATTGGGATAATCAAAACTCTCTTATTCCAGAGGACCAAAAACTATTGGCTATAAAAACTACTATAGAACTATCTCCTTTCAAAAAACTCCTATACACTCAATTGATGTTAAATAATAACTCCTATTATACCCCTGTAATAATTAACAAATTTAATCCCAATTGTTCTTCTTTCTGCACATGTTGTCCTGGTGTGAGAGCTGATTTGCTACATATTATGTGGTACTGCAAGCACTCCCATAAATTATGGTGTTCCCTCAAAGTGCGTCTCAAGAAAATGGGTTATTACAGTTCTACCCTTGCTTGGGAAACGGCTATCTTAAACATTCCCCCTCCTAGTTTGCCTAAACTACACCTCCATACTCTAGTAATACTATGTTCACTCATAAAACTTTACATCACTTATAACTGGTTAGATCGTACCAAAATGTCTTGGCCGGGATTTAAAGATATGGCTTTCAGGTATATCTCTGCTCAGAAATTCATTATAACTGGACCCAAGAAGAGAGTCTACTTCAGTAAACTTTGGAGGGGATTGTTTGAGGTAATTATGTGTGATTAAAATTTAAGCTAATTCACAAAATCTCCCCTATACTCATTTTTTCTTGTTCAAGGGGTATGTTTTTCTTTTCTGCATGAAACAAATCGGGCTGTTTATATTTGGTCTTTTTTCTTGTGACACTGTTTATACTTAGTCATTGTAGCATTGTAAATATTGTAATTTTAGGTTGCTGATGTTAGGTAGTATACTATGCATACTTCAGGGTGTGTCTACTCTTTCACCCTTTCAAAGTATTTCCATTTGCATGTCTTTTGTTCTTGTCTTATCAATATTATCGAAACCAGTATGTAATTAATATTTGTGTAATTCCTACTGTTTTTCACTCTCTTATGTATGCGTGGTTTATATTATGAAAAATAATAAAAATTTATTTGGAAAAAAAATAAATATGGGTTTCGATGTGATATCACCCTCTAGTGGCAGAAAGATGTAATAGAGAAATAAATGCATTATATAACAATTTTACACTGAAAATGTGGGAGTTTTCTCTAGTGTATTTTACAGTGCATATTCTTTAACAGTATCTGCATTTCAATTGTTTTTTTTTTTTTTTGTGTTACACAAAAGAATACTATGGTCATAAGAATATCAAAATTAACTTACCATAACATACCAGGGTGCTACCCCCTGGAACTATACTATTGACAGAGGGTCGAGGCAGGGCAGGGTCCAGACCTCAGCCATGAAGTTATGGTTGAAATATACATTCACAAATGACTTGTTAGAGCATATGGACAAGAGAATTAAGTATCCACAGGTCTGTGCAGTGCCGAGGGTTACAAGGTTAGACTAAGATAACTAGAGTAACAGTATACAGATGAGTGCCACTGGCATGCAGGAAAGTCAGGTAAAGACACTACCTGACATTGTGAACAGAGACAGTTATACTACAAGTGAAGAAACAGAAGCGGAAATGAGGGCATAAAATGTTATCAGTCATAAGGAGAGGGTATAAGTTAACAGACTGGTTTAGTGTAAGTGATCTTCTCAGACAGATTTAGTCATAAGTCAATTATATTACAATGTGCAGATAGACACAGTAAGGGAATATTTAGGGAAGTATTATGAATAGAGCATATAACTAAATTATGTGTAAATTTTGTGATCATATTCCAGTATGTGTGTGTACAAAGTCGTAGTCAAAATAGCTGTCCAATCAGGGATTGCCAAACTGGACTGCAGAAGGATTGAAATTAAGAGACTAAAAGGCCAGAGTACTGCTAACAGGGTCTGGTTACTAGGTGCCCATCAGTGAAAAGATAGCTTACGACATAAGATGAGTGCATGGAAGTGGAGAGAAAGACACTAAAGAAAGGACAGGACAAGTTAATGTGAGCAGGAAAGGGTGATAGTTGCTAGCATCAGAGGAAATGTAACAATGCATAAAAGTGAGGAGAAGAAATACCTCCCATCCATCCCTACTTCCCCCCTTTCCCTTTTTTACAGTCAAAGTATGTTACAGGAGATCACACTGTGATGAAGAAAGAGAAAAGTGGTAGTGACTCACCGCAGTGACAGATGGGACCACTTACAATGAGCAGAAGATAGCCAAGAACTGCAAAACACATGAAGAAAGGACTCTTCAGACAGGGCAGTGAAACTGCAACATGAAAAAGTCTTAGCAGAAGACACTGCTGAGTGCACACCTGGCATTAGATGTAGGTACGTTTTGAGATATAAATGTCATTAAGCAGTTCAAACAAGCACCCGTGAATATGGTTCAGGTTTTGTAACCTTTAACAGGGGATCGGGAAAGAAGGCAATAAAGAACACAAGAATGAAGCAAAAAAATCAGAAAAAAAAGGCAAAATGCAACAAGAGATGAAAAGGAAAGGAAGGCATAAGAGGGACTTTTCAATACATTAATGGTGCAAATAATGTTCTCAGACTGTGTCCATCTGTGTATTCTTGTAGCTTGCATTGCATTATGTATATTCTCTAAATTTACTAATTGGTCCTGCTGGCTGATATTTCTGCAGGTACAGGTACGAATGCATGCTACATGGAGGAGCTGCGACACATTGATCTTCTGGAAGATGATGAGGGTCGAATGTGTATCAACACAGAGTGGGGAGCCTTTGGTGATGATGGCTCTCTAGAAGACATCAGGACACCATTTGATAGAGAAATTGATTTGGGCTCAATAAATCCTGGAAAGCAGTTGTAAGTAACACAAGTGTTTATTTTGGACATAACCATATGTCTCCAACTTCATATCATCATATTAATGTCTGCTTTAATGTTAGAACTACTAGAACTCCATTATCTTTAAAATGTATTGTAAATACTGTATTTACCATTGTCATGCAGTAATTTACCTCTGCAGAATTATTTTTGTGTATATACTCTTTTACCAAATAATTCTTATTAAGTTGCTCTTATTTAATGTGAAATGCCTTTTTTCACTTGGATGTGCCTGAAATTGGACAATTTTGATCAGTGCACTACCTTGCAATAGAAACCAGGTTCTCTCACCGTGAAGCAGTTGAAGTGTTTAACAAACAGTCCAATTCAACCAAAATGAAATAATTCAGCATCCGTTTTCCACCAGATAAACCATAGACCAGGATGGATTAAACAAGGAAGAACATTTATTTCATCAGACACTGATGCACTACCTTGGTAAACAAAAACAAATATAGAAATAAAAATGGACCAAAACATATATTAAAGGAATAATTCACTTTTATCAAACTATTTTATTGCCTTACAGTTACTTAAATTTGAAACCTGAAATAATTGTTTCTTTGTTTATCTGCAGTCCATACACTATTAGAGAAAGATGGTTTGAGGGACAGAACATTCTGTAGCATCTGATTACATGTGGTTTTATACCAAAAGTTGGATTTCAAAATTGAGAAGGAAGCAGTAGTTCAGTAGTGCAGCCACGTTGTGAGCTGACATGATATTCTGTGGCATACCTTACTGATGTGGTACTTTGTGGTGTTCTCCACAGATGTCATGGTGTGTTGCACAGCCCATTCAATCAGTACTGTGTTTCACTCACTCCACGCTTCCCCTTGGTGTGATACTAGAGACATTCCCTGCTGAAGTGATGCTTTATGTCATTCCCCACTGACATGAATCTGTGTAACACTCCCCACTAATGAGGAATTATCTGACCCTCCCTACTGAAATTATACTGTGTGATACCCCTGCTGATAAAAGACTATGTGCCATTTCCTGCTGATGTGGTAGCTTTTCTCATTATGCACTGACATGGTACTTTACCACTGATGTACTGTGTGACATGTGGTATACTCCACAGATGTTGTACTGTGTGACATGTGGTATACTCCACTGATGTTGTACTGTGTGACACAGCCCATTGACACAAAACTGTTTCATTCCTTACACTCTCCCCACTGCTAGGGTACTATGTAGCACTTATTGCTGATGTGCACACCTTAGCTAAATGTTACCACATGACACAGCCATTTGACACTAAACTGTTTCATGCCTTGCTGATGTGGTGTGGCAATTTTGTTAGTCTGGTGTTCTACAGGACTCTGCTATTGTGGTATTCTGACAACTACTGATGTGGCACTATTTGGCACTTTCCAATAACATGGCACTTTGTGGCAGTCTCAGTAGATATGATAGAGTTTGACATTCTGCACTAACATGATACTATGTGGCACTCACCACTGACATTGCCCAGTTTGCTGTTTCCACTGACATGGTATTTCACAGCATCCTTACTGACATGGTACTGTGAAGCAGTCCCGGTAGATGTGGGGTCCAGTTGTTGGCAATCTACTCTCTGTTATTTTTATTTTGTTTGCCTATTGCAGGTATGCACTTGTTAGTAGTGTGACTTGTTTGTGCTTGTACCAATCTGTTGGCTAATTAGTGTTGCTGCTTAACTAAGTGTGGCTTTTTTTGCTTCCTGTTAGTAGTTACTATTGTTCAGCTGCTACTCTTATTGTGAAGTTGTACTTCTGATGCTTTCCCCCCTTTTTTGTGAAATCCTAACATTATCTCATTGTATCTTTAGTCTTGTTGGCTGTCACTTCATTAAGCTCTCTCTCTCACTAGCCCAAGCCTACTGCGACAGCAGCAGTCATCCTATATATAGTCCTCTGCTTTACCTACTCCAGCCTAAGTGACAAACCTTCTGTTACCACCACTACAACTAACACTGTCAGCCATTACTTCATCCTGCTTTTCTATACACCAGCAGTAGTTTAGTTTCTATTTGAGCTTGATTAACAGTGACACAGAGGGGTCAGGGTGTCTGCAGGGCCAATTTGGCCACTGATTTACTACACATGACTATACATGTGTTGTACATTAGGTGATATGTAACAGTAGTGCATCCATATGTGTATGTGTGCATTTGCGTGTCTATATATATATATATATATATATATATATATATATGCACATACATTATATATATATATATATATATATTTATTTATTTATTTATTCATTTTTATTTATTTTACATTTGTTGACCGGGAAAGTCCGACTGGAGCGAGGTCCATTTACAGCGGAGTCCCGGGGAGAAAAGCTCCACTATTATACTACATGTTCCGTGATAATATATGCAATACTAGATATTATTTACAATACAAGATATTACATGCAAGAAAAACTTGGTTAAAGTGATTTGTTCAAAACTAATGAAAGGATTACATTGTAACAATACAATCATCAGATACATCACATATGCCAGACAATCTTTTTGCTGATGCAGGTTTGAGCGTGAGCACAGGAAGGCCCTCTAGGGCAGTTTTGAGGAGAAGTTAGTACTGGAATATAGAGATAGTAAGCAGAATATAGAGTAAGGTAGGAAGTATTTGAGGAGAGCATGGAAGCATTTATGTGATGCAAAGACAGAGCCAGGAATGCAAGAGGTGTGATTTGAGTGATTTTTTGAAGAGTGTGATAGAAGGTGCTGAGGAAATATTCTGGGGGAGATTATTCCACATCTTTGCTATGGTATGAGCAAAAAGAGCTTTACCTGCAGTGTTGTTGGCTTGAGTTATATGCAGAAGGGTTTTGTTGGATGAGCGGAGTGGACGGTTTGCTGAGTATTGGTTAAGTAGCTGGTTCAGGGCAGGAGTCTTGTGGGGATTCTTTAGGATGTTATAGGTGAGGACAAGTTGGTGGTAACTAATTAAATGAGGAAGTTCTAACCAATGTAGCTCTTTTAGAGCAAGGCAATGATGGCTACGAAAAGCAGAGTTATTTGCGAATTTAGCAATCTTATTGTAACATGACTCTAGTTTGTTCATGTCTGTTTTCCTAATGTGGGTTAGGATTGGAGATGCATACATTAGGGTAGACAGAAGGTGGGTTTGGGCCAGGGTGATTTGTGCTTGGTCTATTAGGAAGTGTTTGTGTTTATACAGTGTTCCTAATTTTTTATGTACTTTCTTAATGGTTTGAGACATATGGACATCGAAGTGAAGATCTTTATCTATTTCAATGCCAAGGAGTTTTGTATGGAGGGAGGGGGAAATTGTGGTGCCATTTTTGGAAGTGATAGTGAAAGAAAGGGGTGTGGGTTTGTATTTGGTTGGGGTGAATAGTAGTAGTTTTGTCTTGTTGGGGTTAAGAATCAGTTGGATATCAGTAATTCATTTTTCAACGGAGTTGAAGGATTCCTGGGTAAGGTTTTGAAGAGTGGTTAGGGATGGGGCTAAGCAGATTAAGGTGGGGTCATCTGCGTACTGTATAAGTGATGCATGCAGTGTGGAGGTGTGTAGTCTGTTAGTGAAAATAGTGAATAGTAATGGACCTAGTATTGAGCCTTGTGGAACATCTATGGTGGATGATAGTAAAGGTGATAGTGCTCCTTGCCATTTGACTGATTGTTTCCTATCAGAGAGATAGTTTCTGAACCAAGCAGTTGTACAGGGGGCAAAGGATATTGATGATAGCGTGTGAAGTAGTAGGTTATGTGAGACCATGTCAAATGCCTTAGAGAGATCTAAGAATATGGCAGATACAAAGTTGTTATTTCTGAGTTGGTTAACCTGGTTAGTGAAAGATACAGTACCATGTCAGTAATATATATATATATATATATATATATATATATATATATATATATATATACAGAGAGAGAGAGAGACAGATATATATATATATATATATATAAAATCTATAGACAGATAGATAAAAGTGATAAAAAGTGAAAAAAAAAAAAAACAATGCAACTACCACGGCAATAACCATAAAATAATATGCACATATATATATATATATATATATATAGAGAGAGAGAGAGAGAGATAGATATAGATATATATTAAATCTATAGACAGATAGATAAAAGTGATAAAAATATATATACATATATCTACATATATATATAGGTCCTCACTAGCCCTCTTCAAGAGAAATCTTGATGAGTGGATGGGAAATGGAAAATTCACCCCAGGGATCACTCCAGTGGCTCTACTCAACAGAGATACTGGGAACTAAGGTTGGGTGGCATGATGCCAGGGTAATCCTGTGGGCTAGGCTTGTAAAGGCTGCAGGCAAGGGTGCCCACAGGCAGGTGCAAGGGGGTGCACTTGCACCCCCCTGGAATCCACTGAGTTAATCTTTTGATTTAAAAAAAAAGGCATTCTTCTTTAAGAAGCCCAGTCGCAGGTGTGCTGACATCATTGCGCGAAGTTTGCGAGCGGGAACTAAAATGAACAGCTGTGACATCATCGCACGAGAGCTGAAACGGACAGTTTTGGACCTTACTGAAGATGGGACTCTTGCAAGCGAGCGGGAACTGTATTCACCCATTATTGGCTTTGTTCAGGTATTTTGTGCTAAGAGGTTGACAGCTGTGCTATGGTGAGAACTGAATTCACTAAATGGTAGCCATTTAAGTTTCAGTCTTCCTCATTCACAAAACAGCTGAGTTGGTGTAGTGGTATGTTGCTCTGACTGTTTTGCACAGGGTCCCCTGGGTTCAAGACGTGGCAGTGAAATGTATGGTGGTAACGCAGCATTTTATTCTAGCAACTTTCCCACATTATACAAGCAATGTTTAAAATGTGTCCCTGGTTTTTGGCCTTTTCTCCCCCCCCCAATAAATTTTGGCTTTTTCCAGATTTCTTGTGCTGCAAAGTTCAGAGATACAGCTGAGTGTCGAGTAGATTTTACGAGCTGATAGCTGCAGGGAAGCAAAAGTTTAGTGCTGCTTATGTTTAGTCTGCTTGCATTGTTAATAGCACAACAGATAGTGTCCTTGCTTTTGATGCTGAAGGCTGTGGGTTCTACTCCCACGGTAGGTAGATGCATTGCTGATACTGTACTGTGTTGTAAAGGGGGTGGATGCTGCAGTCCTTTTGGTAAAGATACCTAGTAACTATGAACCTGTTATCAGTTTGCTATCCATTCCCTATTGCGGTATTACTAGCTTATCATTTTTTTATTGCATGCAACAAAGGCAATTTATTCTTCAAGGGTAACAGGCACTTTATTTGTAGATTAAATAATGACATATAAAGCAGCAACCTCTTTATTAGTTACAAATTTCTTTAATGTGGATTTTACTACTTCAGAGATTGTGCATATTTTTTACTAATACTGGTGGACTATAGAAGGTTAAGTAGACTTTTTATGATGGAAATGTTCTGAATCGGGCAGTTTTGTCAGTAGTGTATGCCTTTTGTTTCATTGTTTACTGGAAAAATGTTCAAAACAATAATTTTAAAATGCCCTCTAACAACTGTACTGTATTGTACAAGGAATATAATGTAATACAGTCAGGAAAGTGTATCAAAGAGCATGTGTATGTTATGTTCGAGGGGCCTATGATTTTGAAGACAGCCCAGAGTTAATATTTATCTGCCACTGGCGAAATGTATTTTCTTTGAATGTGGGTTTCAATGCATGTGAGTTTCAAGGGCAGAGAAGTTGTAATGTTAGTCTATTTTCATTGTAAGACTGCATTGCTTTGTTTAACAGATATGTATTAGGGTTTGTGCTGTAAAATGCAAAATAAAACTTTCAAATGAAATCCTAAATCATCGCAGAAGTAAAGCAGTATGCACATTACAGTGTTTATGGTAAATAGGGCAAAATAACCAAGGAATGGTACATTGGAATGGCTGCAGGGGGAGGCTCATTCGACCATGATTTTGTGAGGGGGGTAGCTAACTCAGACAGCCCCGATTGAACTATACCTCTCAGTTGTCCATATCTTTGCAGAATGAATAGATATTTGCTTCTTATTTTTGGTTTGTTTCTCATAAAATTTGTGGTTTTCTAGCAAATCATTTAGGAATGAAGTCACTAAATGACACATAGTTTCAGACGTCATAACCTTCAGTAAAATGCATGCTAATGCAAGACTGTCTTAAGTTTATACAAGAGCATTTTTTAGTAGTGTTTGTATGTTCCCCCAATATATTTGGCCTTGTCCAGATTTCCTGCATTAAGAGGTTGAGAGGTACGTGCAAATCACTGTAGATTAGGAATATCCAAACCTCTCAATTGTCCCCAATTATGGCTCAAAATGTTGCTCTCCCCTAATAATCCCTCCTCAAAAATGGCAATTTTGGAAGAAAATGTGGAGGGTTTATAATTGTATATAACTAATTATCAGAGTTATTGATTACTTTACTTTTATTTCAGAAATGCATGTAGATGCTCTTATTTTGTTAGCTGCTCAAGTTAACAATGTTACTACTAAAAAGGTGTCCCTTTTTGACAGGTATTTTTGCATCACATTTTGGTCCGTTTTTCATAAACTTGTGGTTTTCTGGCAAATTAGTGGCAAGTCATTAAAGCTTGAAGTTAGAAAATAATGGCAGACATTTACATTTGAGTTTCAGATTTTATACCCTTCAGAAAATTCGTACTAATGCAAGATCTACTACTGTTCTATTTAAGTTAATAAGAGCAATATTTAAAAATTGGCCTTATTTTTGGGCCTGTGTCCCACTTCTAGTTCTATGTATGGCTTTGTCCAGATTTCTTGCTCTGAAGTTGAGAGGTATGAGTGTTAGAGCCATAGGTTCATAGGTTTATACTAGGCTATCTGCCCTAAGGCATTTATAAGCCTAGCCCAGAGTTTTGTGGCTTACACCACCCCTTATGTTAAAAAATACTGTGCCCATTAGTTTGTTGTGCCTCTGTCCAGCAGTGACACAGAGATGATTCCCGGTAAACTCTACGATCTCCCATCCACCGGTCAAGATTTCTCTTGAACAGAGCCAGCGAGGTGCTCTGCCTCACATGGACCGGGATTTTATTCCACAACATAGGGAGTCTCTGGGTGACAAATCTATCCCTCCAGCATGCCCTATTTATATCCGTGCTAAGGTTTAAGTCACTTGCTCTAGTGGATCTGGTAGATTTGGATTTTTTGAGGTGGATCATGTCCATTAATTCCGGTTGGACATGGCCTTGTATGTCAGGCACAGGTCACCTCTGAGCAGACGGTATGCAACTGAATAGAGCTGGAGTTTCTTCAGTCTGGCAGCATATGACAGATTTTGGAGTCCCTTTATCCTTTTAGTGAGGAACTTTTGGGGTCTCTCCAATTGCTTCAGGTGTCGGGTGAGATACATCCCGAATGGGGCATTGTACTCTATCATTGGTCTGATAAGTGAAGAGTACAGGGGAACAATGACCTCACTTGATCTGGATGTGAATCCCTTCATGATCAGGTGGGCAATGTAGAAGGTTTTTCTAACCACTTTAGCAATGTGAGTGTCAAAAGAAAGGCCACTGTCAACCTGGGTCCCCAGGTCCCTGATAACCTCTTCTGTGCTTAGTGGATTGCCACCTATATGGTAGCTTGGGGTTACCTTGTTTTTCCCGAAGGGTATGACTATACATTTTTTGGCATTTAACTTCAGGCCATGGCTCTGGCACCAGCTATCAGTTTCTGTGAGACCCCTCTGAAGGATATCTGTGTCCGATGTACTTCCACTATGGCTCCCCAGTTTGCAGTCATCTGCAAACTTTGTCAGCCATAGTCCTCCTATGTTTGCCTGTACTTCTGAGAAGTAGATGCCGAACAACAGGGGCCAAGGACTGAGCCCTGTGGGACACCACTTGTGACCGGCTTGGAGTCTGACATGGCGCCAGCTACTCTAACCCTGTGGGTTCTGTCCTTTAGCCAGTTTGCAACCCATCTTGTGACATATGGGTTTACATTTAAGCTGGTAAGTTTCTCTAATACCCGAGTGGGGTATTGTGTCGAAAGCTTTTGCAAGATAAAGGTAGGCTGTATGGACTGCCTTTCCCTCATCAATGGCCTTGGTGACTGTTTCGAAGAAGTCGACCAAGTTCAAAAGACATGATCTGCCCTTGACAAAGCCAAACTGGGTCGGGTCCAATGTCTGCAAGTCCCTATGTCTTTGTTTATGAGTTCCATTATGTTCCTCCATAGCTTTGCAGACCAGGCTTGTTGCTTATGGGGTGGTAATTACCAGGGTCCGTGAGGCACCGCCTTTGGGAGTGGGACCACAGTTGCCGCACACCACCCTTGGGCACGTATCCTGTGGTAAGGCTAAGATTAAACAGCTGCCTTATGTGCGGGTTTAGTTCCTCATTGAGTTCATGTAGCACACAGCCGGGGACACCATCTGGTCACATTGATGCTGTGTTTTTAGCTTTAGAGAGAGCAGCTTTCACCTGCACATTGGAGATGTCTGGGAGGCTGCACTTTGTTGGTATAGTTATCTCTCCTTTGGGGGGGGGAGGGGGGTGAAGTTTGCACTGAACCTGTCTGCCACTATGTTGGCAATGTCTGTGGGTTCAGTGATTTTTGTATCATTTTGGACTAATTCTGAGCATATCTGGGAGTTTCCACCCAGGTTTCTAACATAGCTGAAGAAGGCCTTATGATTGTCTTTTGAATCTATGGCAATTTTTCTCTCAAAGATGGCCTTGGATGATTTTATGAGTGCTCGTATTTTTACTAATAATGATCAAGGTGTCTTCTTTTATGGATTTTGCTCTATCATGTAACAGCTTTCTCCTCTTATTGTAAAGTTTGTTTATGGCTGGGGTCCACCAGACTGGACGCTTGCCCTTGGTGGAAAGAGTCTTGGTTTTATTAGGGATTGCCTGATCCATGCAGTCCTGGAGGTGTTCATAGAAGGCATTTGTAAGGGCTTCCGCGAGCTTGGGTTGTGGTTTCCACTGGCTCGGGGCCTTGAAGGATACCACACCAGTCTTGAGTAGTGTGAAGTTTGCTTTAGAAAAGTTCTTCACTGTGGTCTTTTGTTTGGGGTGGGGCGGATGGATATCCAGTGATATTAGTTTATGATCTGATCTCACCAATGAGGGATATACTTCCGGTGTGGAGCATTTTGTCCCCATGTTTGTGATGATGAGACTGTCAGCCAGAGACATTTCAAATTATGACATACTTATTGCACCCCACCCTCCATTGTAGTGGCTCTAGATGTGTCCAAGGAAGGCAAGGAGCAGTTATGCAGTACAAGTGTGCAGAGCATTCCCCCATCCAAGGTACATCACAAATACGACCGTGGCTTTTTATCTGTCCTTGATTTTGCAGAATGTTCTGGTTTTCTATAAGATTTTTATACTGTTGATTTATGCTTCTTATTATTCAGGAACTGCATGCTGTCCCAGTGCCCTGTTGCTCTGTTTAATTAGCCATGGTTTAATGAACATCAGGTAAGCTTGTCGGAGATTGTAAGATGCAAGTAAGCTTTAGTAAGCATATTGCTAAAGAATTACCAGCATTGAAAGTCTTTTCGTTGTTGCCATGCAGAGAATATTTACATAACTAGATAATGTATAAGCCTTGGGTATTGAAATGCATATGACAGTATTTGTAATAAAAGGACAGGATTACAGTATTTTCAGAAGCTCATTACATTTTATTGGAGACCAGTGTCTTACAGCAGTGTCTGTGTGTTAGTACACTTAGTTGGGTGGCTTTAATGGTATATGGTAAATAAGCATTGCTACCTTACTTAAAAGCCAAGCCCTGCAACAACTAGGTAAGCTCCACACTGAAGTCAAAACACAATAGCTCTGGTGGGTAAATGTACTCTGTAGTAATCAAAAAAGGCAAATGTTTGAAATAACTACAGCTTATGTGCAAACACAATAGGTAGTGATGAAACAATGCTCTGCTAAAAGTGCTTTAATGCTCCACATTGCTGAGCTGCAGTTCAGTTATCACTGGCTACCAGGATTTCACCCACTTCAGATCAAGCACGGTGCCGTTCAGTGCAACCTTCCCAGAACTAATTCAAGTCTGACCAGAATTATTGTGTGTGTGTGTGTGTGTGTGTGTGTGTGTGTGTGTGTGTGTGTGTGTGTGTGTGTGTGTGTGTGTGTGTATATGAGGGAGGTAGCATACCCCTCAGCTGTCCAGATTTTTGCAGAATGTCCAGATTTTTGCCCCATATTCCTCCTAAAAAGGATTGAAGTTGCTAAATAATGAGACATTTCAGTTTTAGATGTCATATCATTTAGAAAAATGCATACTAACATCCTGTTGCTCTTGCAATTTTCTAAGTTTATGAGAGCCATATTTATAATCTGTCCCTATTTATTTTAGGCTTTGTCCAGATTTCTTGCACTAAGGTTGAGGCCTTGGGGGTATGGTATGTTTGTGAGGGATAGAGAAAGCGAAATGCCCAAGTTAGAGTTTGCAGGTGGAATTTATTTTCAAGTGCATTTTCAAGGAACTGTGAGTTTTAAGGGAAGCTAAGTTCACTGCTGCTCATGCCAAGTCTATTTACAATGTGCAACTGTTTTGTTTAGCAAATAGTATCTCTATTGTGGTATAAAGTTTTAAAGCTATGTTAGTAGCACCACAAGTAGAATACTTGCATCTTAATGGAGAGGCATGAGGTTCTATTCCTACAGCATGTATATCTGTATGCTGCAGTCCTGAGGATGTCCTCCTTTGGATGAGATGCCTAATAACTATGAACCTATTTTCAGCTTGCCATCCATTTTCTATTGCAATATACCAGCTTACCATTTTTTTAATTTAACATAGGCAATTTTATTCTTTGATGGCAGCAGGCACTGAATTTGTAGATGAAACACTGAAATATACAGTTGTTTTCTAGCAACAACATCTTCATTAGTTTCATATATCTTTAATGTGGAATTATTCAGATTACTTTTACTTAAGGGATATAATTCAATTATATATTATAATTAATACAATCAGGTAAATCAAAACTTTTGCATGGCCGTAACAGTGTGCAAGGAGCCTATTGCTTGAAACCAGTTCAAAGGTAAATAACTTGCCCTGGCCAGATGCATTTTCTTTGAATGTGGGTTTCAGTGCTGTTTCATTGAATGTGAGTTTCAAAAGTAGAGAACCTTTAATGCCAAGTCTGTTTTCATTGTAAGACTATTGCTTTATTTGGGTTTAGTAAATGTCTCAGTGTTTGGGCTATAATGTTTGAAATAAAAGTTGTAAATTAAATCCAACTGCCTATAATCATTGTAGAACTAAAGCATAAAACAGTATGCACACAGATTTGAACAGTGTCTACGGCAAATGGGAAGAAATAGCCAAGTAATGGGACACTGGAATGGCTGTGTGGGCGGGGCTTGGGTGGGTGGACTTGGGCGGGGCTGGGTCGGCAGGGGGCGGGGAGAGCTATGTGGGTGGGGCTCTGGGTTTGCACCCCCCTGCAAAAAATCCTGCGGGCTCCCTTGGCTGCAGGGCCATTAGCCTAGTACACACATATGAACCTATGAACCTATATAGACTGTACTATGTGTGTGTGTATATATATATATATATATATATATATATATCTATATATATAAATATATATATATATATATATATATATATATATATATATATATATATATACTATACTATACTATATATGGACTAGACTTCTTCTATCTTCCAATGGACTGCTAGTTCAAACTATCAAAACTAATAACTCAGCCGGTGACTCTCTCTTTGCCAACTCTGTAGGTATAACCTGGAACTCACTGCCAGCTGATATTACCCTACTTACCACCATGAGTCAATTTAAGAAAAGACTCAAACAATATTTGAGACTAAACTGGCTATGTCAATGTATCAAACCTGACTAACTCTCATCTAGTATGATGTTAAAAAAATTGTCATAGCCTAGTTGTGTTACATATCCCAGACTTACACCCAGGCTTTTCTCAAACCTTGGAATTGTATAACTTGTTAAGTATGTAACCAGTGTATAAATTGTATTAAGTAATCTTATCTACTTACCTTGGAGCTTTTCTCCCCGGGCCTCCGCTGAAAATGGACATGAATCCAGTTGGACTATCCGGGTCAACAAATGTAAAACCTTCTTAATTTCGAAATCTCAAAATCCCCAACGTCAGAATCCTGATGTCCAGATGCTGAAAATTTTGAAATCTCGAAGTTAACAACTGAGATCACCCGACAGTGCGGAACAGTAACTTTACCATTCTCTTCACTGTAGCACAGTCTTGGAGTTTGTATATTTAAGTAGTAGGGGGTGTGGTGGGAGCAGAGAGGCTGCAGCAACGTGATGTCTAACTTTTTTTGTTTTAGTTTTTTTTTTTTTTTTGCATTTTGAGATTTCAAAATCTCGAACATCTGAACATCGGTATTCTGATATATATATATATATAGAGCTAGCTAGATATAGATAAAAGTGATAAAAAAAACAGTGCGACTACCAAGGCAATAACCATAAAATAATACGTGTGTGTGTTTGTGTGCGTGTGCGTGTGTGTGTGTGTGTGTGTGTTTATATGTAACTGTTCAACGTGATGGTACTGAAAATGTAGTCTGACTATGTGTTTGATGTTCGTTGGTCTTTTGTAGTCTGACTATGTGTTTGATGTTCGTTGGTCTTTTAATGGGTGGTTACACTATATTACCAATCTCCTTACATCATATATTGACTAGTCCTTCTCTCTGCTCCTGATTCCTGAGCTACCTTCTGCACTTTGTCTTTACGCCGATGCTCCCTTCCAACTGTTCCGTTCCTCTGATGCCTGAACTGTTTTTTTTTTTCCCACTGCTCCTTGTTTCTAATGTGTAGACTAGGGACAAAAGCACAGAGTGTTATTTTGCCAGGTAATTCTGTGTCTCCCTACCTTGCAGCCATTTGAACAGTGCATTTTAATGAGGCAGTGCAGTTTAGTTTTATGCACTGCCGTTTTCTTTGCCTAAGCTCTGGATGGTAAGGCTTAGATATTGCAGTTTTATTCCTCAGACATTTTGAGTGGAAATGACATGCCTTTTGCCTTTAATAACATGGAATCTGTTTTGTACAAATTAATATTTAAATTAAGATTTAGATTAATAACATTTGAAGCACTTAGCATTTGAAATTACTATATATATATATATATATATATATATATATATATATATATATATATATATATATACTGTAATTTAAACAAAGACAGACAGTATCATTAGCATATATAGATAAAGCCTAGACTCGAACCTAGCTGACCAGAGTTGATAGGCAACTTGGGCACCTATTTAAGCTGGTGTGTGGGAGCAGAGGAATGGTAATGCTTACCCTGCTCACCAAATTCAGGGGAGGTGTTGTGGGGCATGTCTGGGATACACAGGATAATGATTTTCATGATGAAGACAGGAGAAAATGGGCCAGCAGGCACATTGTCTAAGGAGACAGGGTTGTTCA
Source organism: Protopterus annectens (assembly GCF_019279795.1). NCBI lineage: Eukaryota > Metazoa > Chordata > Ceratodontiformes > Protopteridae > Protopterus > Protopterus annectens. Next base: position 524,272,126 of record NC_056748.1, on the reverse strand, counting down.
CATGTTCACATCACATAGGTGGCCAAAAGGTGAATTCAGTTACATGTTCTCCTCTGCAGAACCTACTGGGAATGTGGGTGAGTCGGGCATTAACACAACCCCCCCCCCCCCAGTCTACAGCACCACTCTGGGTGCTTTACTCTTTCCCTGATGGGAACAAATAGGCCAAAAGAAGTCTCACCCGTGGGGGAATAAATGGGTCTAGAAGCAATCTCCCTAGGAGGATAGACTTCACAGGGCAAAGTGGTAAAGCTAACAGTGACATGGGGGCAACCCAGTGTAGAGTTCAGATGCCATGAAGGGAACAATTTGTAGATGTTAAAACAGTTTAAATGTTGAGTTATGAGAGGTGTATTATAGGATTCAGACTGTCTGCAGAATAGATTTAAGAAGTGCTGCATTCTGACTAGTGACTATACATGCTTTATTAAATGTGACAATGAATTAAAAACATCCTTTGCAGCAAGCAAATGCACATCAGGAAAAGGAGATGAATATGGCATTAGCTGATATGTACCTCAAAAAAGCATTTAAGTATAAAAAATGTGTCAGAATAATTTGTACAGTGAAAGTAACAGTTGTATAGAACTGCCTTGATGAGGAAGCTGTGGTTTTAAAAACAATGGAATAATTTTAGAATGTATCAGACATAGTATAAACTAAGTTTTATTTTTATTTGAATGCCTGATGATGATACAGGTCTACACAACACATACAGATGTGGTACACTGCTAGCCTATGTTTATGTATAATCTCATTCAATAAATACAGTGAAGGCGTAAGCCAAGAGCTTGGCAGGAATCCATCACACACATCCAAAAATGTTACTAATGTGGTTACTTTTTCCAGAACTTGAAGGAGAAAAAGGAGGCAGCATTTTTGGCACAGCTATGACCAACGTGTAAAAGTGCATGAAAGTCATGTAAAGAAAGAGCTAGAAACAAAATAACTAGTTTCAGTGAAAAGATCTTTAAAGGAAAAGGATAAACTGTAACAATGTTTCGGTCAAGCATACGTTTGAACATAGACTAAACCACTTCTGCAGTTTATTTACTTTTCAATATTTTATAATAAACTAAAACATTTACAAGTCCCTTATTTCTTCTTTTGAACTGAAAACAAAATGTTTGGAGACCTGAGCTCTAAAGAAAATGTATCATTTGTACCTAAACATTGATAAGCTGGTAAGGAAATAAACACTTACTCAGTCTGCTAATTGGAATGCTCACTTTTTAAAACCAGACTGAAACTGGCAAAATTGTGTGCAAGCGATGAAAACATTTTACATTTTAAGGTATATAGAAATGATTTAATGCTATTTATTTGCATGCAAAATTTAATTTTATTGAATTTTATTTGTGATTTGTTGCAGTTAAATTGCTCTACCTTTTGGATTTTCATGACACTCCAGAGAAGATTTCATTTTATCTTGTGTGCTAAGTTAGTAAGCTAATTGAAGAACTGCATGACTTAATATTATGCAATCATAATGGATGTAGAAAGCACTGCCATTCAATGCTAACACAACATGTCATCACCAGACCTATAATAGAGCTGCTGCCATTGTTAGGGTCAGAGTTAAGTATGGTTTATGATTCCGAGGGCAGCTACATTTCATATGCCTTACTGAATGTCCCTGGAGGGCTAAAGAATAAGGAAGCAACAAAACAGGCCTATAAATAGTGCAAAGGACACTGTGAAATAACTGCATATATAGCAAGTGCTCTCTGCCCATATCGTGTCAAGAGAGTGGTATTTAGAAATATTGCATGGGAGAATGAGATTGTTAAACTAAGCAAAAATAGCAATGTCATCCATAGAAAGTACATTATTTTATTGTCCATTGAAAATGTGGTTCTGTAACAGATGAAGTTAAGCCAGGATCAGTTAGAATGAAGTAGAGGCCATGTGACATGAATAAACCCCATCAGGAGAAGGCAGCAAAAGGCACTTAAATCACAAGCATGGAGTTGTTCTAACCACACACTGTAGCAATAGAAACCTTTTTTATGAATATTTAGTACAATTTTATAAATGATTACGGTTAAGGATGAAGTGAAGAAACTCTGTAAGGGACAGGGTGGTGAACAATATGCTGGAAGTCTTGGATTTGAGTCCCAAATGACAGCTAATATTATCCGTTCATTTCTGTGATCATAACTTTACTAAGGTCTATTACTACACATAGTTTTACTTGGATGTGCTAAAGGAAAACTCCACCATCTCTTACAGTTTAACTCAAATCGTAGGTTACCTTTCTTCCTACAATATGGTTCCAGTATTGTGTGGGTACCAGAAGCCTGCCTGTATTTTGTGAAGCTTTCATTTCCTTGCCTTGGAATCAAAGGAAGGGAGAGCACACCTACATTTTTTAAGCTTACCTTCTCACATACTTTGTAGATGAGTTTGTCTCAGACTGCATTACATACCACAGACACAGAGAAATCTATAGTTCAGCCTATGAGGTACTGCTATCAATCCTAGACAGGCAATTCATCCTACTGCTATAAAAAATACAGAAAGCTCT
>NC_056748.1:524265551-524269099 GCF_019279795.1 Protopterus annectens | reverse complement strand
TGCCCTTGCCCTAAACCAGACTAAACCTAGCCAACAACCACTTAACTAGACTCTTTACTCCCTGGTAGACTAGTCGACTAGCATCCCCTCCTCCAGTATCTCCTCCCCACCCTACCTCCTCCGTGAAGGAATCATGAATTACTCACAAGTGGTGTTTGATGTACTCATTTATATCTATGTTAAAAGTATTAAAAAAAAAAAAAAAAAAAAATTTTTTTTTTTTTTTTTTTTTTTCTCTACCTGTTTTTATTTCCTTAGCATATTATGTATGTTTTTTACTTTCTCAGCATATTGTATTGGAGCTTTTCTCCCCGGGCCTCTACTGAAAATGGATATGTATCCAGCTAGACCAGCCCGGTCAACAAATGTAAAATAAAATAAAATAAAATAAAATAAATAAATAAAATAAAATGCTTGCTGAACAGGGTAAAAGAGTAGAGAAGATTTTGAGAAAGAAAAGTGTAGAGAAGATGTTTGTAAGGAGGAAATGGATAAAGAGAAAAGAGATGGTGTTAAGGCAGGGGGTAGAGCTACGAGCGTCGGATCACTTAATAAGGAAAAACTATCAGTGAGACCAAGAAACATAAGTTATCTGGGTGAATCCAACAATTGCTGAAGGGGAGAGGCTAGAGGACTTTGTGGTAGATGCAACGTTATGGGAACCCTAGACAGAGATAATGAAGAGAAGTAGGTATAGTCTGAGCATTCTGTGCACTTGGATTAAAATAATTAAGTACCAGAGTTATGAAGGAGCTGGGGAGTGAGAACGAACTGATGGAGGTTAGTCACTAGGTGATCATCTCATCTGAATCTCATCTGAATGTGTGTTTAATGCTTCTTCCATTTTTCCAGTCTTTTGTTGTTTGTGTTAATGTACTCCCATCAGTGTTTTGTTTATTTTAACCAGTTGCCTTATATCTTCCTATAAGTTATTGGAAGTCATGTCTGAAGGTTGCATTGCTTTTTGCTGAACAGCTTCAGAACTTTCCCCAATCAGTGTTTCTTCCTCACTTTTTGTAGCTGATCTTTTCCAGGTGTACTGTATTTTTTTATTCCTGGCATCCAGGAAGTGCACTTACTAGCCAGTTACTGAAATTTACCCATAAATACAAGTCTACTGGCCTTCTCTGCTGAGTTTCTGTTTTCCCACTGGGAGAGCTAGAAATAAGCTGTTACTCAACGTGCAGCCATCTTTGAAGTCTCCCTTTTAAAATAGTTAATAATTTGATTGAGTTTACCAAAAGAAACATGAGCCTTTCTCCTTTGACTTCACTTTTGGTTTCACGCTATGTTATGCAGTTCTGATGAAAGCACATTGCTGCTGATACTGTGTTTTTGTGGCATAGCAGAGACATTGAAATCACAGAACAACACTAATAAATACATTTAAAAGCACTTCATTTAGTATAAAATGGACTATAACTCAAATCATTTTATTTCAAGATAACCCTTAGTGATCATACTAATCACAACTTCTACCCTGTCTGTTCATCTAACCATCTACAATCAAGGTTTTCTTTTTTTATTTTTTTTATTTTATATTTTTTATATATATAATGTCGTTTTGTTTACCAGAAGTCTTTCAAGGAGCCTCATTACCTACTCCCATCTGGTACTTAACATACCTCTTCTTTAAACAAGAAACTAGATTCAACATCATATGAAAAGGAAGCTGCAGGCAGAGTTTTGTACATCTGGTTTCAGTCTGAAAACTACAGTGCCTCAGTACATTCTGTTGCTGGTGTTTGCAGTGGGATGTCCATCATAGGTGTGGCTGGGACCATAGGACTGATGTCAGAATATGTCATGAAAGGTGCTACTGTGATGTCAAACATTCTAGACCACTGAGCTAAGAAAGTTTGGCTTCAGTTTTAGACAAGACAGCAGGTCACAAATACACAGCAAATCAGGTAAATATATATTGGGTTTTATTTGTATTATAAATAAAATGTACTGATGGTTTTGTATATCTGTTCTAACTGAACTATGTAAGTCACTAAATTAAACATGCAGCTGTTTTGGATATGGTCCAGAGTGCTCCTTTGTTGTTGCTACTGAGACATAGACTGGTGAGTATATAAATTGGAATTAAGTTTGTTTTACCATCTTTTTGGTGAAATTGACATCTGACTACAATATATTACAGGACTTATAGAAAGACAAAAAATAAGCAGAATAAAAGGAAGAAGTTAAGGTAAGAAGGGAGGGAAGAAGATATTAAGCTTGAGTTATGTAGATATTTGAATGTATGCGCACACACACATACACACACACACACATAAGCACACACACAGACACACACAAGCACACTGATGTTGGTAACAGAATATGTGTGTGTAATTGTTTAGCAAAGGACTTCATTTGTGAATAGAATGAATTGTTGATAATGGGAAGAAAAATATTAAAGAACATTAGCTTCTCAATTCTCTCCAGGTATTCATGAGCAATTTTCCTTAACATTTTTAGAGCAAAAACTTTAATTTTATTATATTGTTTAAATGCACAGCATTTTTCATTGGATATTGGACTTCATGTGACTTATTTTGAAAATGTTTTATTTAAACTTATAAATTAAATGGAGTTTGATAATTTTACTTTATGAGTATAGCTGTTTTATGAAATGATTTTAGATGTATGAAAATAAAATAGACTTAATTCTTAGTAATAGAAGTGGAACGGAAGGGTTTACAGACTGCACATTCCCACTGAGACTTAATGAGAAAAATTATAGCTATGGAAAGAACGTAATCTCAGACACAAGATGTTCCTTTAGAATCAGCTCTGACATTAGGTGTTAGCAGGTGTAAAACAGTTCAGAGGTTCATGGGTTCTTACTAAACATGGAAAGAACGTAATCTCAGACAAACAAGATGTTCCTTTAGAATCAGCTCTGACATTAGGTGTTAGCAGGTGTAAAACAGCTTAGAGGTTCATGGGTTCTTACTAAACATATTGGCAAAGAAAACATTGAGAACTCAGTCACATCACCCAACACTTTTGTGAGATTAAGTGTCCCCTCCCAGGTGAAAATATTAGATCACAGCTAATGTTATCATCTTTTATCCGAAACAATGTTTTATCTTGTGTAGTTCTAGTGGGAGGAAAAACTGAGGAAAGGTTCAGATGCCCATCTTCCCTTAAAATAGTTAATATAATTGTTTTTGCCAAAAGAAACCACAGGCCTTCTCTGTGTCTGACTTCACTTTCTGTTTTACACCGAGCTCTGCAGTAATGATGAAAGCAGATTGCTGCTATGACTGTCTTTTTGTGGTGTGAGTGATGTTGAAAAATCACCAAATTACACTAATAAATACATTTAAAGGCATTTGATTTTGTATAAAATGGACTGCATTACAAAACATTTTACAGTTAAATCATCCTAAGTCACTGCTACTAATCACAACTTTTCTGTGGCAGTTCTATTAATTGTTCTAACCAACTGCAATCACGTTTTTTCAAGATAAGGTCTTGTACTATAGCAATATGGTGTGTGGAGCTTTGTTATGGACTCCTAACTACTATGTGATATAATATTTATAATGTAGTAG
>NC_056748.1:524248051-524263051 GCF_019279795.1 Protopterus annectens | reverse complement strand
ACAAGCAGGGGCCTACTAGATGAAACATTTATTGTGCCCTTTACAAACACAGGTGCCAAACCAAGGATGAATCATTTTCCCCAACCAATTATCCAAATAACACTTGAACTGAGTTAGAGAGAAACTCCATTTCATATACATGAGGAGCCTGTTCCAGAAAAGGGGTAGCCCCTGGGGATGCATACCTGTCTGTCCAGCACATCCAATTTAAATGGAAAACAACCCATGCAGCTACAGTGAGTGCCAAGAGACCTCTTTTTGTCACATATGACTGGGAAAGAGCAGCCTTCATTACTTCTGCATACACTAATGATTTCCAAATGTTCCACTGGGGCTTTATCCAAGTCTTTACCATTGTGCCATTTTTGTAACTTCATTATACTGAAAAAAGGCAGAGTGGTTTATGTATGCATAGCTTACTATGCTATATGACAGCAGTAAGTAAACAAACAGGTGACATTTAGTAATATTTGTTGCAAAAAAATAGTTTTGAACTATGTCTGCCATTAGTAGTACATGTATATATTTGAACAAAAACAGGAAGGTACACATCACTTTCTGTAGGAGAGCAACAGAGTATTTAGTTGTGTTGATTTCATATTGTCTAGCATCATAAAGCTGATTTGTAAAAACGTTTTCATGTTTTCACTTTTTCTCCCCTTTGGCCTATTTCTGCTGTGATTACCAGGTGTTTACCATCTGTAGACCCCCTTGCTCCTGTTTACCCCAGCACCAAAAGGACAACTAAAATGAGAGGAGCCCAGTGTATCCTGTGATTCTCTAGGGCTCAGGAGATGTGACTTTTTTGTATGCTGCTGTTCCCTTCTCTGTCACAGGTGAGGGTGTACACTGCTGATGTATGGCCTGACTTTTTAAGTCCATTGGGTGATTTCACATACATCATCCCAGTTAAAGTACAAAGCATCGTTTAGCAGGCCATTAATGGTTGATTTCCCTGCTGCAGTGGCAATTGCTGTCCACCAGGTGTCAGCAACATGGCAGACTAAGGCAGCTTCCTTCCCTCAAGGTTGCTGAACCAGCCTCAGTCAAAGGCTGACATTTCCTCCAGACAGGTCCAGTGACACAGGGGCCTGCTACCAGACTGTGTGTTTCTGGGACACTTTTCACAGCTCAGTCACTCTGAACCACAGAGTTGGCACTTAAAGTGTTGTTTAATATTGACAGAGATTCAGCAGTGACACAGTAAAGTCTGCAGACAACTTCAGGTAAATATACCTGATATAATTTTACATTATACAGATTACTTAGCATACATTACTAAAAAAATGACAGCGTAATCATTGCTGATTTATACAGCTCTTCCCAAAACAACACATGTTGCTTTCTCTGTTTGTGATTTTGTGCTTCAAGGAATTCAGTTTGTATTCAGTCCTTTCCAAACCAGAAGTATCACTAACAACTTGTTGGAAATGATCAGGATAGAGATGTATGTGCCAGACATGAGACTATGAGTGTGTGTGTGTGTGTGTGTGTGTGTGTGTGTGTGTGTGTGTGTGTGTGTGTGTGTGTGTGTGTGTGTGTGTGTGTGTGTGTGTGTGTGTGTGTGTGTTGAGGAGTAAGGTTGCTGTAGTATATAACAAATATTAGGTGTGAGGAGTGTGTAAAATAGATTTACTTGAGATTTGTTGAACAATGGCAGTGTCAGTGGCTCAGTGGGTAGTACCCATGCTTTTGGTGTTGGAAGATCAAAAAGCTGTGGGGGTCTACTCTCACCTCAGGTGATTGGATTGCTGACACTGCAGTGCAGCATTTAGGCGTTCTGCACTCCAGATTGTGTTGTCCTTTGGATGAGACTTTAAATTGAGGTCCCATCTGCTAGAGCTTGTGATAGCTCAGATGGATGTAAAAGATCACATGGCACCAATCCAAAAGAATATGAGAAGTTTCCCTTTGTACTGGCTAAATTCCCCCTAGTAGTATAAATACCATCTCATGGGTGTCCTGAAAATAGGCTACTAGCCTAGTGAGATTATCTCAGTCAACAAAGGACATAAAATGAGGTAAATTGCAGATCAACAAGGGCCTTTCTTTAGGCATAGTTTAGGTACAAACCATAGGTTGGAAAGTACACAGTTTAGTTAATAAGAGAAAAAATAATGTCTTTTGGCTTTTCCTGGTTAGGGGTCGTCACAGTGGAACTTCGGTCCACTAATGATTGACAGTGGATTTTTACGGTGCCGAGTTGCCAGCCCGAAACCCAACCTTCAAAGAAGGCACACCCATTCACACACTCACCTACCTGCATGTCTTTAAACATCATTCGACCGCAGGGAGGACATGCAGACTCCACACAGAAGGCACTCCAGCTGAGAATCAAACGGGAGAACCTCTTGCTGTGAGGCAACAATGCTAACCGCTGCACCACCATGGCCCATAGTTTAGTTAATAAGAGTAGTTTTAATAAATTAAGAAGAGGAATCAGTAATAAAAATTAAAATGTGGTGTTAGTTTAGTGGTGATATGTATCTGTTACATGTTGCATATTTAATATCCATGGCAAAGCTGTGTTTTTTTTACTTTTCAGAATACAAAGCACCTCATTTTTCAGTGTTTACAATGTTTAAGTACCCTAATGTCATTTAGACCATACTCTGCATTTGGGAAGTAAGAAAATTAAAGATGTAGAGCAGCTGTGGATAGATGTTGCTGACTCCATGACTCAGTCTTCTGTCTTCTTCGTCCTATCTCCTGTTTGGGAAACATTTGTACTCCAGACTGAAAATCATCTATAAGCTAAGAAAATCATGGAATACAGCTGGATGGGTTCTATTCTCTTCATAATGAGAATCATCAATAATGGAAAACACTCGTGGAATACAACTAGTTGGGTTCTTTATTCTCCAGAATGAGAATCAGCCTTACGGAACAACACTCATGGAATACAGCAAGGCAGGTTCCATGTTCTGTTTCTCTTATGAAGGCTGTGTTTAATGGTTTTAATGAATTGAGACATTATGAGGTCAAAACTTAAGAAAGTCAAGGCCAGTGTTAGAGACGCACAAAGTATACTCACAGTGATGCTGATAAATAAACATTTATAAAACTTTGTAACTTTGATGATTTCTTAACATTAACCAGTTCATTTTTGCTGTTTGCATTCATTTAACTTTGTTTTATTTTAATCTTAGGTGGACCCACCACAGTAGATTTCATGTTTGACTGAAGGACTGTGAATGTAGCCTTTACCATGGTGAAGCAGAAGTGGTCAAGGACTGTGAGTGAAGACCTTATCCAAGTGAAGTAGAAGTGGTGTTGGGCTACAACATTCTACTTCAACAAAGTGAACTAAACAATGGAGGGCAGGTTTCAGCAGGTAAGGGGGCAGACAACTCCATACAAACATTCATCATCCAAGAAGTAGCCTGCATCAAAAGGTATGTTGGGAGTGCTGTAATATGTGGGATGTAACTATTTTTCATGAGGTTATTACTAAAGATATAAGGCAGTCTTTTGTAATAAGCTGCACAGTTTTTTATTAACCTATTTTTCCCTGCAGTATTGTCAGTACTTGACCCTAGTCTGGCTCATGTAACCTGGGTAAAGGTGTTACCTAAGGCTGTCACTCACTAATGAAACACTTATCAAACCTACAAGTTGCTGTGTGCTGTAATACACAATATCTTCACTTTTCTGACGAAATGCTTTATATTATACTACATCATTTAGTATGTTGTTTCATCTGGTTTAATTTCTCCAAGACTTTTGGGTTTCCAGTACCATGATGGGAACGGACCCCATTCCTAAGTCAAAGTGTGAATAAAGGTCATGAAATTAGTATTGTTTCAATCTTTGATGATAGACAAAATTCTCTTTGTAGCACCTGTGATTTGCCCAGAAATTACTCTTTCAGTAATTCATATGGAGTTACAAATATCGGTAATGTATCAAAATGCGACCATACATTCTTTTTTATAAGAACTGTTGCTCCTACTACTATTTGGACTGTCTAGGTATCCTTCTTCCACATCACCCTCATTTCTGCCTCCAAATACTGACACTTATGACTTTCTGTCTCCTTGTACATCGGACACTGTAATCACCGGGTGTAGCAATTTTAATGATCAATGCTACTTTTGTCTTCTTTTCATGGACTACTATATCTTTTTTCTTGCATCTATTTTGCAAACTGTTGGTAATTGGTGAGCCCATATAGACTTCATCATTCTCTGTAATGCTTTTTGGCTCATGTTTTCAGTGCTTCTTAACCACTTCAATATTTTAATGTTTGCACAATGCCAGATGCAACAGTCTTGCCACATTATAATGCCTTGCAGTATACAGGCCCTCTCCTATTTGTGTATCACACCCAGTATCAAGATGTGTAACTGCTTCCAATTCTGTTTCACCAAACCTGCATTTATCCGTTTCTCCCACATATTCAATGGATTTTGTAAACCAACATATTTGTAGCCCACTGTCCTGAGCTGCCGATACTAATCTTTCATCTTTTGGTTTTAAATTCACCTTTCCTTAACCATTCCTGCATTAGATCCTGATCAACATGGGGTTGTTCCCGGAGCTTTCTATACTTGCTACTATATTTATGACTTTTCTACATTTCTTGCCTTCCCATTTGGTCCTTCACCTTATATTCTTTCTTTTGTTTTTTTGGCACATTCAGTTGTTGCCTGATTTTTGTCTACTTCTGGTTTGATTTCCATTCACATTTCTGCTTCTGTTAAACTAAGCAGGGACATCATCTTAGATTTTTTTCTTCTCATGTCTTTCATTACATTTGGATCTGGTGAAGTCAGCAGATATGTATGCAGTCCCTCAACTGCAGATGTATACATCTAAACAATATCAAGGGGGCCCATACCTCCTTCAGAACGTGGAATATATAATCTTGGAATACACTGATTTATTTATATATCATTTGATAAGCGTGAAGCATTTTTCTTGTTTTCCTGTTCAATTGATCCAGTATCTTTTGGGGCCAGTAAGTCACCTCAGAACTGTAACTTATAACAAGAGGAGCAAATTGGATTTAAGCTTGGATTTTGTTCCTAGATGGCAAGGCTATTTTCAATATTAAATTTAGTCTTCTAAATTTTCCTTACTGAGTTTTGTTCTCATTTGTTTCATGTTTTATTGTACATCCTTTATCAATTTGCAAATTTTTATACATTCCCTCCTGCTCAATGTCTTTATGTCACATTCCTATCCCAATATATTTTCTTGGTGGTGCAGCATTCCTGATTTCAATGTTGTGTTTGCATATTTATCAAGACCAAATGACATTCTTACATCGTCGTAGAAAGTTTTAACCACTTGCAGTTGTGCTTTCAGTTTTTTGTCTGATGAGCTATACAATTTTAAATCATCCACAAAAAGAAGATGAGAAGTCTTCACACTGTTTTCTGAGCCAAATTATAGCCATGACCTGATCTGTTAAGTAAACAGCTTAATGCATTAAGGGCAAGACAAAAGAGCAGCTGTGACAAAGAGTCACCCTAGAATTTCCCCCTTTGAATTTTTATCCCTCTAGTAATAATTTGTCTTTTATCATGCCTTAACTGCAAAGTGGGCTGCCACTGTTTCATGGTTGCTTTAATATAATCAATCAGTGTTGGGTGTATCTTATACATTTTATGTATTCTTTTATCCATGAATGTGGGATACTGTCAAATGCTTTATTGGTAGTCTATCCATGCCATGCTTAGATTCTTCCCCTTTTTACAGTTCTCCACTATGACTTTATTTAACAAATGATCCTTTGTTCCATGTGACTTTCTTTTATTGCCCTTTTGTTCTACTGCCATAATTGACTTTTCTTCTAATTGACTATAAACTCTGTCAACATCAATTCTCATGTATAGTTTATATGTCATCGGAAGGCAAGTTATTGGTCTATAATTTTTAGGGTAGCTTGCAGGTTCACTCTTAAGTAGGAGCATTGTTTTTCCTGTTGTTAGCCAGGTTGGTGTCTGTTCTGGGTGCGCATATGAATAATTCTTACTCATGGCTAAATCTTAGTGCAAAGATGTTAATACTTTTAAACAGAAGTTAGATACCGCATCTTGGCTTGGGGTTTTCTAATCAGAGGCTTTTCTTAACTTTGTTTCAATCTGTCTAGCTGTTACTTCATCCCATTTCATATCCTGTACCTTTAAACTTCTTATTCTTTCTTTTACATCTTCTAGCCATTTAGCATCTTTGTTATGTTCCACAGGATCTTCATAGATACTTCTTTAAAATGTATCTATTCATAGGTTCATAGGTGTGTACTAGGCTAAGGGCTTTAGAGCCTATACAAGCCTAGCCCATAGGATTATCTTGGCATTGTGCCACCCGACCTTAGTTTCCAGTGCCGCTGTTGAGTAGAACCACTGGAGGGATCCCCAGGGTGAATTTTTTATTTCCCATCCACTCATCAATATTTCTCTTGAAGAGGGCCAGTGAGGTGCTCTGTTTGACATGTATGGGAAGTCTATTCTATAGCATAGGCAGTCTCTGGGTTATGAACCTGTCCCTCCAGCATGTTCTGTTGATTCTGGTAATGAGGTTGAGTTCTCTGGAGCATGTGGTGTGGCGGGATTGGAATATCTCTAGATGTAGCATTTCTAACAGAGCTGGGTCAGACATGGCTTTGTAAGTCAAGCAGAGATCGCCTCTAAGTAGGTGATCTGAGACAGAGAATAGTTGGAGTTTTTTGAGTCTGTCCATAAAGCACGTGTTTAAGGCCTAGGATCCTCTTTGCGAGATACTTTTGTAGCCTCTCCAGTTGTTGCAGGTGTCTAGTGAGGTACATGCCAAATGAGGCATTGTACTCGATGATTGGCCTAATAAGGGAAGATTAGAGGGAGACAATGACCTCTTTCTTCCTGGATGCAAAACCCTTAGTAATGAGATGTGCCACATAGAAGGACTTCTGACCACAGTGGCAGTGTGGTGGCTAAAAGAGAGATTGCTGTCAACCTGTGTTCCCAGATCTCTTATACGCCTTCTGTGATCAATGGACTACTATTGATGTGGTAGTTTATGGGAACTGGGTTTTTCCCAAAGGGGATGATGACACATTTTTTGGCATTGAGCTTAAGGCCATGGTTCTGACACCAGTCATTGGTCTCAGTGAGGCCTTTCTGTAGGATATCAACATCACTTGGGGAGTTAATAACGGCTCTCATCTTGCAATTGTCTGTGAACTTTGTCAGCCAGGGTCCCTTCGTGTTGGCCTGGACTTCTGAGAAGCAGATACCAAACAGGAAGGGACCCAGGACTGATCCCTGTGGGACTCCACTTGTGACTGGTCAGCAGTCTGACTTGGAGTCAGCTTTCACACTGCGGGTTCTTTCTGTGAGGCAGTTTGCAACCCACCTAGTGATATAGGGGTTGATACCTAGCTTAGTGAGTTTTTCTATGATTCCTGAGGGGGAATGGTATCGTAGGCCTTGGCCAGATCAAGGTAGGCTTTATGAACCACCTTGCCTTCATCCACAGCTCTGGTGACTGACTCAAAGAAGTCAACCAAGTTGAGTAGGCATGATCTACCTTTCACAAAACCAAACTGTGTGGGATCCAGAGTTTGGAGATTCCCTATATCCTTGTTTATTAGGTCCATGATGATGCGTTCCATAGCTTTGGATATCAGACTTGTCAGGTTAATGGGGTGATAGTTCCCAGGGTCTGTAGTCACTCCTCCTTTGTGGAGAGGGATAACTATAGCATTGCGCCATTCAGTAGGGACAAAGCCTGAGGTGAGGCTGTGATTGAACAGGTCACACAGGTGAGGTGTCAGTTCACTCTGTAGTTCATGTAGAACACAGCCAGGGATATTGTTAGGTCCCATAGAAGCTATACTCTTGGCCTTGGACAGTGTTCTTTTAACCTGTGCAGCAATAATACTGGGTGCCTGGCAATCTGCTGGTATTGTGATTGGTCCTTTGGGGAGGAGAGAGGGGTAAAGTTGGCACTGAATCTGTCAGCCAGTATATTGGCAATATCTGTTGGCTCATTATAGGAGGTACCATTGTGCAGTAGCTCAGAGCAAATATGGGTAGTGCCATAGAGGTTCTTTACATAATTATAGAAGGCCTTGTGGTTGTCTTTACTATCTACTGCAATTCTGTTTTCATAGCTAGCTTTAGAGGATTTGATGAGGGCTCTCAACTTTTTGTTGAGGCTGATAAGGGAGTTTTTCCACTCTTGGGACTTTACCTTAATCCGCATCAGTTTCCTCCTTCTGTTGTAGAGTTCGTTTATGGCAGGGGACCACCAGATTGGTTTCCTTTTTTTTGGAGGAGAGCTTCTTGGTTCTTTTGGGTATGGCGAGATCCATGCATATGTGTACGTGTTTGTACAGTGCATTGGTGTATGATTTGGCAGTCATGCAACTATTCTCCATTTGCATGGGTGCCGTGAAGTTAGCCACCTCTGTTCTTAGAAGCCCAAGGTTAGCTTGGAGAAGTTTTTCATGGTGGTTACCTTTGCGGGGGGGGGGGGGCTTTCCAAGGTAATTAGTTTGTGGTCGGATCTAACCAGGGAGGAGTTGACTATTGGTGTAGAGCAATGGTCGCCCATGTTAGTAATGACCAGGTCAGGGATGTTGCTACCTCTAGTGGGGGTAAGAATGAGCTGGACCAGGGCATTGGAATTAATGAATTCCAGGAAACACTGGGTAAGTGCATTGGTACATGAGTAGTTTTCCCAGTTAATGGAGGGGTAGTTGAAGTCGCCCAGTATGAGAGTGTTAGGTTGGACCTTAATATTCTCCATGGTGCTTAGGAACATGGAGTGTTTGTCTTAGAACATGGTTGGGGACCTATAACAAGCTACGACCTGAATCACTGTCTTACCCAGTGTTAGCTGCACCTGAAGTATCTCTGATGGGTTTTGTTGGGCTACCAGTCTGGAGGTGTGTGCATCCTTTATGAATATGGAAACACCACCGTCTTTGGAGCTTTGGTCAAAGTTCTAGGACCGAAAGGTGTGGAATGAGTTATAGCCTGGTAGTGCAGGGGTGCTTTCTGCTGCCTTGAACCAGGTCCCTATTACAGCACAAATGTCGATGTTCTCCATTTTAAGGAGTGCTTCGAGTGAGTGCATTTTGAGGTTTAGACTTCTAGCGTTGAGCAGCATGACCCTCAGTTTGCATTTGTTTGTAGCAGTTATGGTGGTAATTTGGTCTTTGGAACACTGCCTAAATAAAAAGGCACTATAGGGGTGGCAAGAGCCTTGGCCAGTATCCAAAAGTCCAGGGGTGACAGATGCAGGCCATCACTTTCTGGCAAAGCATTGAGGTCTGTCAGTCATGTCATCCCAGACAGACACTGGATCCCCTTAGAATTACACCAGAAACTTAGCCAATTGGTGAAATCAGTCATCTTCTGTTTGTACTGTGGTATCATTCTGGGTGATGGTAGGATGCTGCTCAGGGCTAGGGTTGTACCCACCTGGGTTACATAATCCGAGAGCTCCTTCACATCTCTTCTCATGTAGTCCAGGGAGGTACATCTCAGGTCATTCACACCCATATGTACAACGATAAAGTCATATTTGTACCTGTTGTTGAGGGACCTGAGTGCATGCGTTATGTGTAGGATCCTGGCACCTGATAGGCAGCTGACTGTTATTTTCTCCATATTCAACCTAGTGAGTGGGACATCAGTGTTTCTTCCTTTTTTGGTGGTCTTCCAATTCCTTTTATCTTATTTCCCAGTTCTCTATAAAACTTTTTTGAGCCCTCATATTTTTCTTCGTACCTTCTAAGTTTTTCTGCCTGTGCTGAAATTTTTAGTTTTTTATTTGCAATAGTGCATGATAGATCCTGGTCTCTTCTAATATTGCGCTTTGCTTTTATCACATTTATCTTTCTTAGTATTTTTGTTGATCTGTTCCCTCTTCTATAGTCTTCTAACAGTGACACTTCTCTTAATTTCTTTACAGTTTTCCCTATTCGATACTTCCATGCTGGTATTCGATTTCTCCCCTTCCTTTCCCTCAGTACCCTGTGATCTTGTGGTAGAACTTTATCAGTTATTAATTTAGCTGCACAGTAATATATCCTGTTTACTTCTGTTATATTGCATGCATCTCTATGGACAGTCCTAATTACTGTGTTCATTTGTTTTATCAAACTTCTGACTTTTTGGGTTTTATTAACTTTCTGCAGTCTATTTCTTTCATTGATCTTGACATACTTGCCCATGTCTGTTAAATCAAGCAATTCTTCTCTTAGCTCATTTTCTTCCAAACTGAAGGCTCATCTCTTGTTTTCCAATTCCTGTGGGCATTCTATAGAAGGTTCTATAGCATCTTCCTGTGACACATTCTCATCAACTTCATCCCATGCCATCCATAGCTCTATCATGTGGGAACTCACTGACCTATCAATCCTCAGCAATGACTGCATTACAGACTGTTCCTTCCCTTGCTGTCTAGATTCAAGTAAATGTGTATAGTGGATTCCTATGGAAGGCTCCAAATTATCTTCATATGGCACCTGACCAATTGCTTCCTGTTCCACTGCTTTCCCCTTAATTTGGATATCCATTACTCTATTCTGTTGTGGTGCTTTCTGAATTACATTTTCTACACTAAATTCTTCACTTTGCAGGTACTGCATGACCTCAGTTTCTATTTCTTTAACTTCTCCATTACTAATCTCCTTTTCTACTTTTCCTCTTTCTCTTCTTATTTTTTGTATTATAAAGTTTTCTATGTCCGGATTCCTTTGTCTGTATTTCTCTTCAAATATCTTTGGTGCTGCTCTTTTTGTATTGGTTAGTTTTGCTTTCTTCTTTGCATACATATTACACCATATTAAATCTATTTTTCTTTCTCATGTCCATATTTCTTCTTCAGATGTTTCCTGATCTTGTTTCTCCCTGCTTTGGGGAATCAATCCATCCTGCTGTGATGTAACCTGTGTTAGACCTTCTACATCAAATCCTGCACTTCGTAGGCACTCCACAACTTCAACTTCTATTTTTGTAACTTCTACTTTACTGATCTTCTCTTCTATTTTTCATCTTTGTGATACTATTTTTTATTGTGAAATTTTCCATATCTGGATGCCTTTGCCTGTATTTCTCTTCAAATATCTTTGGGGCTGCTTTCTTTACATTGATTAATTTGGCTTTCTCCTTTGCATAAATATTGCACCATATCAAATCTCTCTTTCTTTCCCATGTCCATATTTCTTTTTTTATATTTTTCAAATATCTCTTGGTTTTGTTGTTTATATTTTCGCAGTTCCTCAGATGCTTCTTTTTCCAAGCAGATCAAGATTTATCTACTATTTCTCACAAATCTGTTGTATTAATGAACACAAATTTTCATTCAAAGCTTCTGACAGTTTTTCTTGCGGAAGTATTTTTCGTTCCTCTAATTTCTCTCTTAATCATTTTGTATATCTTATTTCTGGAAATTCTGGGCTTTTTGCATAATAGTAACAATACATAATTTCTTTCTTATCTTCAACAGTCCACTTTATTGTCTTTATTGCTCTTCTTTGGCCTATCAGTTTTTCTGATTTTTGTGGACTGATACTTCCTTCTATAACAGGGGGGGACATCCTCCCCCTGTGCCTGGCCTGGCCCCATTGTAAGAATGCTTCCATATTTTGAGGATTCTACACTGTCATTTTTCCAGTCCTGGCACCAGTATGCCTACCAGGATTGGGCACTTTTTTATCCTAGTCTTGTGCACCCAGCTCTCTTTTTTAGTTTTCGACTTACTTTTGTCCATGATATATGCTATATAAAGACAGTCTATATATCAGTGTCGCCTTGGTGAGATTTTGTAAAAACAGGGTCCACCTCGTGAAGGTACTCACCAAGACTTGTGGATGAATTCAGTTTCAGCACTGCTACTCTCCTTTGCTTGCTGACTTTTCATCTCTCCGTTCACAGTGTGACTCTCGTTCTGAAACTTAAGGCTGCTTTTTTTTTTTTTTACACATGCATTAAAATTGAAAAACAATCGCTGTTTACTTTTCAAGAAATTAACCTGCATGGTTTCCTGAAGCCTAACTCCAACCAGTGATAGAGGCAGAATGAACTTTGCAGAAACAGATACATAAGTAGGAATTTTACTTATGACTGGGAGGGTTTGCCTGACACTTGCTTAATCAGTGTGATGTACTGTATCATGTCATTATGTCTTAGTATCAAGAGTGCAGGCCTTGATTTGGATGCTCTGTAATTAATAGATGTGTACTAGGTGACCTCTAGGGCTTCTTAAGCCTAGTCATGCATCCTAAATCTCTGACAAGTTCTGGTACTGTTGATAAGTGTAAGCAGGGGCTTTGGAGATGAATCATGTACAAGCAGAGACCTACTAGATGAAACATTTATAGGCTGCCTATGTCCATTAGAAACATAACTGCCAAACAAGGGATGACTTTCCTGTTCCCCATCCAGTTGTTCAAGTTACACTTGATTCACTTGAACTGTGTTAGGGAGGAACTCTGCTTCAAATGGATGGGGAGCCTGTTCCAGAGAAGGGTTAGTCCCTGGAGTACATTCCTGTCTCTGCAGCAAGAACTATTTAAATGGAAAACAACCCATGCCACTACAGTGAGCCGCCAAGAAACCTCTTTGTGTCACATATGACTGGGAAAGAGCAGCCTTCACTACTTCCGCATACATTAATGATTTCCAAATGTTTCACTGGGGCTTTATCCAACTCTTTACCATTGTGACATTTTTGTAACTCATTATACTTAAAAAAAAGGCAGAATGGTTTATGCATTCATAACTTCCTATGCCATATGACAGCAGTTAGTAAACAAACAAGGTCAGGTGACATTTACTAATATTTGCTGCAAAAAATAATTTTAAAGTATGTCTGCCATTATTAGAACATGTATATATTTGAACAAAAAAAATGAAAGGTATACGTCACTTTCTATAGGAGATCATCGGTGTAGTCAGTTGTGTTGATTTCATATTGTCTGGGATCATAAAGCTGAATTGAATAAACACTTTCATTGTTTAGTTTTTCCCCCTTTGGCCTATTTCTGCTGTGATTATTAGGCATTTACCCTCTGTAGACCCCCTTGCTCCTGTTTACCCCAACACTGAAAGACAACTAAAATGAGAGGAGGGGTCTATATTATAATCTCGAAGTTACGGAACATCGAATACAATATGGTTGACACCATATTATCAAAGTTCCACAACTTTGGAAAAAAAAATTAAAATTTCAAATGCTTACCCTAATGGGTTTAAGCAGGGGGGCAAGCCCCCCCTGCACCCCCCACAACCCGCCTACTTAAATATACCAACTCCGTGATCACACTTTAATGTAGTATGGTGCAGAAAGGGAAGATTTCCCTTTCCTGCACTGTAGCGTGATCTTAGAGTTGGTATATTTAAGTAGTGGGGGGTGTGGTGGGTGCAGCCCCCCACGTGGGGGGTGCAGGGGGGCTTGCCCCTCTGCCTACACCTGTTCATTTTTTTTTTGTTATAATTTTTTTTTTTTTTATTAAATTTTGATTGTTTAATGGTTTGATGCATAAAGTTCAATGTTTATGCATTTGATCCATTAAACAGTCGAGATTATAATATAGACCCTGAGAGGAGCCCAGTGTATTTGTGGTTCTGTAAGGCTCAAGAGATTTGATTTTTTTGTAATGCTCAAGTGAGGGGTATACTGCTGATATATTGCCTACATTGTTTAGCCCATTGAGTTGTTTCACTGACATCATCTGAGTTAAGTTACAAAGCACCATTTCACAGACTGTAGCACCCATTAATGGTTGATCCCCTGCTGCAGTGGCAGTTGTTCTCCAACAGGTGTCAGCAACATGGCAAACTAAGGCAACTTCCTTTCCTCAAGGTGGCTGAACCAGCCTCAGTCAGTGGCTGACATTCCCTCCAGCCGGTTCTATATTAGAACACCGAACATTTGAAATGCCGGGTGTTCTAATATCGACCCATTTTCAGCGTACACTGAAAATATCAAAGTAACAGAAAACCGAATTCTTTCCTAGGGAAAGAATTTGGTTGTCTGTTTCTGTTGCTTTGGTATTTTCAGTGCTCTGGTGGAAAGTTAAGGGTCGGATTCATGTGGGTAAGAGTGGGTTAGGTGAGTTAGGGTTAGGGCGCGGGTCAGGTAAGTGTGCGATTTTGTGGACATGTGGGTTAGGGTGGGTTAGGTAAGTTAGGGTTAGGGCGCGGGTGAGGTGACTGTGCGATAGTGACGGACCTTAGGGTTAGGGTTTGGGTTAAGGTAAGTGGATAGTTAGTGGTGTCTGTAGAGTTTAGTGTAGGGTTAGCTGTTAGAGTTTAGGTGTATGTGTGTGGATTGCTGTTTGTTTGGTGTGCTTGTGTTGTGTGTATGTGTTTGGGAACAGCAAATGTTTTCCCTAGGAAAAAATTTGCTGTTCCGAATGTTCGATGTTTTTTTTTTTCGATTGCTAGGGTTTGATATTAGAACACTCGACATTTTGAATGTTTGTTATTCTAATATAGACCCCCCTCCAGCCAGGTCCAGTGATACAGGGGCTTGCTATCAGAGTGTGTGTTTTTGGGACACTTTTTCAGCCCACTCACACTGACCCAGAGTTGGCATTAAAGTATTGTTTAATATTGACAGGAATTCCACAGTCACACAGTAACTCCTGCAGACAAGCTTCAGGTAAATATACCTGATATAATTTTGCATTATACAGGTTACTTATCATACATTACTAAGAAAATGACAGATTAATCATTGCTGATTTATACAGCTCTCCCCAAAAGAACATGTGCTGCTTTCTCTGTGATTTTGTGCTTCAAGTGGTTTTATATTGTATTCAGTCCTTTCTAAACTAGAAGTATCATTAACATCTTGTCAGAACTGATCAGGATAGAGCTGTATGTGCCAGACGTGAGACTATGAGTGTGTGTGTGTGTGTGTGTGTGTGTGTGTGTGTGTGTGTGTGTGTGTGTGTGTGTGTGTGTGTGTGTGTGTGTGCGCATGTGTGTGTGTGTGTGTGTGTGTGTGTGTGTGTGTGTGTGTGTGTGTGTGTGTGTGTGTGGGCGTGTGTGGGCG
>NC_056748.1:524240551-524245551 GCF_019279795.1 Protopterus annectens | reverse complement strand
TGTTGTGTATAAAAAGAGTAGCTTTAATAAATTCAGAAACATAATTAGTAATACAAATTAAAATGTGATGTTAGTTCAGTGGTGATATGCATCTGTTACATGTTGTGTATAAAAAGAGTAGCTTTAATAAATTCAGAAACATAATTAGTAATACAAATTAAAATGTGATGTTAGTTCAGTGGTGATATGCATCTGTTACATGTTGTGTATAAAAAGAGTAGCTTTAATAAATTCAGAAACATAATTAGTAATACAAATTAAAATGTGATGTTAGTTCAGTGGTGATATGCATCTGTTACATGTTGTGTATAAAAGAGTAGCTTTAATAAATTCAGAAACATAATTAGTAATACAAATTAAAATGTGATGTTAGTTCAGTGGTGATATGCATCTGTTACATGTTGTGTATAAAAGAGTAGCTTTAATAAATTCAGAAACATAATTAGTAATACAAATTAAAATGTGATGTTAGTTCAGTGGTGATATGCATCTGTTACATGTTGTGTATAAAAAGAGTAGCTTTAATAAATTCAGAAACATAATTAGTAATACAAATTAAAATGTGATGTTAGTTCAGTGGTGATATGCATCTGTTACATGTTGTGTATAAAAGAGTAGCTTTAATAAATTCAGAAACATAATTAGTAATACAAATTAAAATGTGATGTTAGTTCAGTGGTGATATGCATCTGTTACATGTTGTGTATAAAAAGAGTAGCTTTAATAAATTCAGAAACATAATTAGTAATACAAATTAAAATGTGATGTTAGTTCAGTGGTGATATGCATCTGTTACATGTTGTGTATAAAAGAGTAGCTTTAATAAATTCAGAAACATAATTAGTAATACAAATTAAAATGTGATGTTAGTTCAGTGGTGATATGCATCTGTTACATGTTGTGTATAAAAAGAGTAGCTTTAATAAATTCAGAAACATAATTAGTAATACAAATTAAAATGTGATGTTAGTTCAGTGGTGATATGCATCTGTTACATGTTGTGTATAAAAAGAGTAGCTTTAATAAATTCAGAAACATAATTAGTAATACAAATTAAAATGTGATGTTAGTTCAGTGGTGATATGCATCTGTTACATGTTGTGTATAAAAGAGTAGCTTTAATAAATTCAGAAACATAATTAGTAATACAAATTAAAATGTGATGTTAGTTCAGTGGTGATATGCATCTGTTACATGTTGTGTATAAAAAGAGTAGCTTTAATAAATTCAGAAACATAATTAGTAATACAAATTAAAATGTGATGTTAGTTCAGTGGTGATATGCATCTGTTACATGTTGTGTATAAAAAGAGTAGCTTTAATAAATTCAGAAACATAATTAGTAATACAAATTAAAATGTGATGTTAGTTCAGTGGTGATATGCATCTGTTACATGTTGTGTATAAAAAGAGTAGCTTTAATAAATTCAGAAACATAATTAGTAATACAAATTAAAATGTGATGTTAGTTCAGTGGTGATATGCATCTGTTACATGTTGTGTATAAAAAGAGTAGCTTTAATAAATTCAGAAACATAATTAGTAATACAAATTAAAATGTGATGTTAGTTCAGTGGTGATATGCATCTGTTACATGTTGTGTATAAAAAGAGTAGCTTTAATAAATTCAGAAACATAATTAGTAATACAAATTAAAATGTGATGTTAGTTCAGTGGTGATATGCATCTGTTACATGTTGTGTATAAAAGAGTAGCTTTAATAAATTCAGAAACATAATTAGTAATACAAATTAAAATGTGATGTTAGTTCAGTGGTGATATGCATCTGTTACATGTTGTGTATAAAAAGAGTAGCTTTAATAAATTCAGAAACATAATTAGTAATACAAATTAAAATGTGATGTTAGTTCAGTGGTGATATGCATCTGTTACATGTTGTGTATAAAAAGAGTAGCTTTAATAAATTCAGAAACATAATTAGTAATACAAATTAAAATGTGATGTTAGTTCAGTGGTGATATGCATCTGTTACATGTTGTGTATAAAAAGAGTAGCTTTAATAAATTCAGAAACATAATTAGTAATACAAATTAAAATGTGATGTTAGTTCAGTGGTGATATGCATCTGTTACATGTTGTGTATAAAAAGAGTAGCTTTAATAAATTCAGAAACATAATTAGTAATACAAATTAAAATGTGATGTTAGTTCAGTGGTGATATGCATCTGTTACATGTTGTGTATAAAAGAGTAGCTTTAATAAATTCAGAAACATAATTAGTAATACAAATTAAAATGTGATGTTAGTTCAGTGGTGATATGCATCTGTTACATGTTGTGTATAAAAAGAGTAGCTTTAATAAATTCAGAAACATAATTAGTAATACAAATTAAAATGTGATGTTAGTTCAGTGGTGATATGCATCTGTTACATGTTGTGTATAAAAAGAGTAGCTTTAATAAATTCAGAAACATAATTAGTAATACAAATTAAAATGTGATGTTAGTTCAGTGGTGATATGCATCTGTTACATGTTGTGTATAAAAAGAGTAGCTTTAATAAATTCAGAAACATAATTAGTAATACAAATTAAAATGTGATGTTAGTTCAGTGGTGATATGCATCTGTTACATGTTGTGTATAAAAAGAGTAGCTTTAATAAATTCAGAAACATAATTAGTAATACAAATTAAAATGTGATGTTAGTTCAGTGGTGATATGCATCTGTTACATGTTGTGTATAAAAAGAGTAGCTTTAATAAATTCAGAAACATAATTAGTAATACAAATTAAAATGTGATGTTAGTTCAGTGGTGATATGCATCTGTTACATGTTGTGTATAAAAAGAGTAGCTTTAATAAATTCAGAAACATAATTAGTAATACAAATTAAAATGTGATGTTAGTTCAGTGGTGATATGCATCTGTTACATGTTGTGTATAAAAAGAGTAGCTTTAATAAATTCAGAAACATAATTAGTAATACAAATTAAAATGTGATGTTAGTTCAGTGGTGATATGCATCTGTTACATGTTGTGTATAAAAGAGTAGCTTTAATAAATTCAGAAACATAATTAGTAATACAAATTAAAATGTGATGTTAGTTCAGTGGTGATATGCATCTGTTACATGTTGTGTATAAAAGAGTAGCTTTAATAAATTCAGAAACATAATTAGTAATACAAATTAAAATGTGATGTTAGTTCAGTGGTGATATGCATCTGTTACATGTTGTGTATAAAAAGAGTAGCTTTAATAAATTCAGAAACATAATTAGTAATACAAATTAAAATGTGATGTTAGTTCAGTGGTGATATGCATCTGTTACATGTTGTGTATAAAAAGAGTAGCTTTAATAAATTCAGAAACATAATTAGTAATACAAATTAAAATGTGATGTTAGTTCAGTGGTGATATGCATCTGTTACATGTTGTGTATAAAAGAGTAGCTTTAATAAATTCAGAAACATAATTAGTAATACAAATTAAAATGTGATGTTAGTTCAGTGGTGATATGCATCTGTTACATGTTGTGTATAAAAAGAGTAGCTTTAATAAATTCAGAAACATAATTAGTAATACAAATTAAAATGTGATGTTAGTTCAGTGGTGATATGCATCTGTTACATGTTGTGTATAAAAAGAGTAGCTTTAATAAATTCAGAAACATAATTAGTAATACAAATTAAAATGTGATGTTAGTTCAGTGGTGATATGCATCTGTTACATGTTGTGTATAAAAAGAGTAGCTTTAATAAATTCAGAAACATAATTAGTAATACAAATTAAAATGTGATGTTAGTTCAGTGGTGATATGCATCTGTTACATGTTGTGTATAAAAAGAGTAGCTTTAATAAATTCAGAAACATAATTAGTAATACAAATTAAAATGTGATGTTAGTTCAGTGGTGATATGCATCTGTTACATGTTGTGTATAAAAAGAGTAGCTTTAATAAATTCAGAAACATAATTAGTAATACAAATTAAAATGTGATGTTAGTTCAGTGGTGATATGCATCTGTTACATGTTGTGTATAAAAAGAGTAGCTTTAATAAATTCAGAAACATAATTAGTAATACAAATTAAAATGTGATGTTAGTTCAGTGGTGATATGCATCTGTTACATGTTGTGTATAAAAAGAGTAGCTTTAATAAATTCAGAAACATAATTAGTAATACAAATTAAAATGTGATGTTAGTTCAGTGGTGATATGCATCTGTTACATGTTGTGTATAAAAAGAGTAGCTTTAATAAATTCAGAAACATAATTAGTAATACAAATTAAAATGTGATGTTAGTTCAGTGGTGATATGCATCTGTTACATGTTGTGTATAAAAAGAGTAGCTTTAATAAATTCAGAAACATAATTAGTAATACAAATTAAAATGTGATGTTAGTTCAGTGGTGATATGCATCTGTTACATGTTGTGTATAAAAGAGTAGCTTTAATAAATTCAGAAACATAATTAGTAATACAAATTAAAATGTGATGTTAGTTCAGTGGTGATATGCATCTGTTACATGTTGTGTATAAAAAGAGTAGCTTTAATAAATTCAGAAACATAATTAGTAATACAAATTAAAATGTGATGTTAGTTCAGTGGTGATATGCATCTGTTACATGTTGTGTATAAAAAGAGTAGCTTTAATAAATTCAGAAACATAATTAGTAATACAAATTAAAATGTGATGTTAGTTCAGTGGTGATATGCATCTGTTACATGTTGTGTATAAAAAGAGTAGCTTTAATAAATTCAGAAACATAATTAGTAATACAAATTAAAATGTGATGTTAGTTCAGTGGTGATATGCATCTGTTACATGTTGTGTATAAAAAGAGTAGCTTTAATAAATTCAGAAACATAATTAGTAATACAAATTAAAATGTGATGTTAGTTCAGTGGTGATATGCATCTGTTACATGTTGTGTATAAAAAGAGTAGCTTTAATAAATTCAGAAACATAATTAGTAATACAAATTAAAATGTGATGTTAGTTCAGTGGTGATATGCATCTGTTACATGTGTATAAAA
>NC_056748.1:524228044-524240051 GCF_019279795.1 Protopterus annectens | reverse complement strand
TGAGAAGAATTTATGGAAGAAGACACAGAGGAGGGAAGGCATAAAGGAACGTTTCTGTTGTATTGAAAAGAGAGGACATCTGTCTTCCAGGCTATGGGACAAGGGTTCCTGATGCAGAACTGGGGGAGCTGATGGTTGCTTGATGAAGTAAAGAGGTCTGTCTGAGGAGTGCCACACTGATATATGATGTTATGGAAGACATCTCTGTTCGTAGTCCACTCCTCCAGGGAAAGACTTAATCAGTCTGCTAGTACATTGTCCTGAGAAGGGATGTATGTTGCTGTGAGAATAATGTTAATTTGTGTTGCCAAATTCCATGCCTCTTGTGCTAACCTGCATAGTTGGTAAGAGCCTCCCTGTTTGTTTATGTATAACATGATGATTGTGGTGTTGTCTGTGTATACTTGCAGTGGCCCTGGTTTCTAAAGGTGACCAAAAATCTGAAGATTGCAGGAGATCTCCAATTTTTTTAGGCTATGTTCTTTCAGTACCTGGGGTTGCCATTTCCCCCTGCACTCAGTGTGATCCTGTCCGTGCCCCCCATGTCTCATCCAAGGTGTCAGTGTGAACCTGTTGAAGATTAGGAAGAGGAGGTGTGAAAGGCAATCCTGGATTGTGGATGACCTGTCCCTTCCATCAAATTAGCTCCTTCATGAGAAAAGGGAGGAGGGGAATCAGGGTGTCCAATGGGTGGTAGTGCTGGGGCCACACGGATTTCAGGTAACACTATTTTCCTCATGTGGAACCTGGCCAGTGGGAGCATGTGAATGGTGGTTGCCATGAATCCCAAAGTCTTGTAACATTTCTTGTGTCTAACCCTCGTAGACCTTATTCTAGAAAATAATGTGTTTATTTCTGGTGCTGATTATTTACTGCAAAAAGTAGGCACAGCTATGGGCACTGCCTGTGCCAATAGATACACCAATTTGGTTTTGGCTTTTTGGGAAGCAGAACAAGTCTTGAAGGACAATCCCTATTCCAAATGTATCAGCTTTTATAGATGTTTTGTAGATGATGTGTTCCTTATTTGGACAGGAACTGTAGATCAACTGAAAGAGTTTGTAGATCATTACAGAATATGACTGATTTTTTGAAATTTAGTTACCATACATCGAACACTTCAATTACATTTTTAGATGTTACTGTTGGTAAAGATTTGTTAGATAATTTCAAAACCAGGATTTACAGGAAACTGTGTAGGAAAAACAATTTTCTACAAAAGACTAGTATGCACCCTGGACATGTCACAAAGAACATATTAAAGGGACAGTTTTTGAGAGCCATGAGACTCCATAATGATGATAGGGAGCTTGAAGAGATCTTTGCTACAATGAGAAAAAAAATTATTGAATGAGGGTATTGTATTAGAGATATAGGACAGAGACTATCTGAGGTATGCTCCCTTAGAAATACTTATGGGAGACCTTATTTTTTAGAAAGCTATGAGTGTATGGAGGATAATATCCATCCCCGCGATAGCGAATTATGAGAGAATAGGGTGTTGTTTATGTATTCGAGTGACATTAATATTACATGTGAGATTATAAAAAAGAATTGGCCAACTCTGATGGCGAACCTTGAAATGAAGAGAATTCTTGGTACTGTACCCAAGTTTAGTTTTAGGAACATCTTATCTTTGAGACGACAACAAGCTGTATGTATTCTCATTCTGTTATGTCTGAGTGGAACGTTACATTTTATTGTTGCTCATGTAAAGCCTGTCAGTTTATTGGGACCTGCACATATTTCATACATTCAACTACGGGTCAGAGAATAGATTTTGAGTTTTATGCTGATTCCAAGAGTAGGGACTTGGTCTGTTATGCTAATTGTGTGGCCTTTAATGCATTTTACATTGGGGAGACCAATCAAACTTTGAATGAAAGAGTCCTTGAACATATTAATGATATTCATAAGAATAACAATACCAGTGAGTTAGCTCAACAGATGCAGGCTTTTGGTGATGAGCATACATTTAAATTTTTAGCGCAAGAATTGCTTTCTGAAAGTATAAGGGGAGAAGAGTTTAGGAACAATACTGAGAAAAAGAGAGATGAAATGGATTTTGTTGTTACAAGCATACATTTTTCTTGGGTTGAATGAGCATGTTTTGTTAAAACCCATTTTGAAGTCTTGTCCTCTTAGACAGTGAAATGAGTCATGCTCTTAATTTTGGTGGATAACCAAATAACAAAGACCAAATGCAGCAAAATTCCACCACCACCAGCAAGATAGTCCAGGAATGAAAAATGTAGGCCAAGAAGAGCTTCCAGGAGTTTAATAAAACACAGCAAAATTGACAAGATTGAGCACTTTTGTATAAAAATCTACTTCATCAGAATATGTTACAAAAACACAAACACCAAGTTTAAATGCCCCTCCCTATAATCACATGACAGTTTGCATTATCAATGCACACACTTGTAAAAAAAGCATGCCTTAAAGCAACAACATGTTACAGGTTAAGACTTTAGAAATATTATGTTATCTACTAGTTTACAAATATAAAATGAAAATAAAAATAATCCTTGCCCAACAAAAAAGTTTTGTTTTATATATATGTGTGTGTGTGTATATATATATATATATATATATATATATATATATATATATATATATATATATATATATATATATATATTTTTTTATATATATATATATATATATATATAGTCTGTTGAAATGCACAGAACAATAGCACCTGGCTACACAGTGTAAGATTTTAAGTTTTAAAACACAAGCTATAGACACCCTTTCATTGAGACCAGGAGCATTAGTAGCATTTAATCTAATTTGCCAATGCAGTTCCCTTTCTTCCAATTTATCCTCCCATGGTCCCCCTCTAAGGTGTTGTAACACTTGTTCCAAAACAAAGAATCAAAAACTGTGACTGGGGTGCTCTATAATGTGTTTAGCAAGAGCATTTTTAATATCCATTTTTCTAATATCAAATTTGTGTTCATATATACGCTCTTTGATTTTCCTCTTTGTCTTGCCTACATAAAAACGTTTACACAGTTGACATAAAGCAGCATAAACCACCCCCACACTGTTGCAATTACAGACATACAGCAGCGTAAACTACCCCCACACTGTTGCAGTTACAGACATACAGCAGCATAAACCACCTCCATATTGTTGCAGTTACAAAAATTCCTAGATATAATTGTCATTTGGTTTAACACCAGGGAATCACCTTCCAGTATGTCATTACAATAATTGCAAAAGCCCCATATATAGGTGCCAGGCCTTTTGTTACTGCATCCATATTCACAGTGGACAGATTTGTGCTCAAGATAGTTTTTAATGGTCCTGCCCCTTCTAAAGATCACGGTTGGATGGTTCCCTATTTTGTCTCCAAATTCTTTAAACAAAGATCTGCCAGTTTTTGCTCAAAATACCTTTATTTGAGGGGCCTCATTGCAAAACTCTGTACCAAAGGCTTTTTGCATAGTAGACCCATCCACTTGTCTCCTAGAAAATGCACCTGTGGCCAAAGTGGAGGTGGGGTGTATAAGGGGTACTATATCTCCCTTCATTCTTTTCTCCATAATATTATCCCGAATTGTGGCAACTGTGCCCTCGGTGTAACCCTCTTGAGTAACATGTGCCAAAGTGTCTGACATTCTTCCATGAAGTGGTTGTGAGAGGAAAGCATTCTGGCCACTCTAATATATTGGCCTTTGATAATTCCTATTTTTTGATGGAGAGGGTGGTTGGTCTCAAAATGTAATAAGTTGTTGCTGTATGTGGGTTTTCTGTAAATTTTACTAGCCCATTGTTCATTCTGATAATCTTTAAAAATATTAACATCCAAATAATTGATACTTTCCAACTGAATGGTGTGAGTAAACCTCAGAAAAGCTGTAGAGGAATTAATAAATTCTGTAAAATCCCGCATCTCCTCTGGGGGTCTATCCCAGATGATAAAAATATCGTCCAAAAAACAAGGATATAACTTCCAAGGTTTAACCTCATAGTTTCTGAAAAGAACATGTTGTTCCCATTGCAGCAATACTATGATGGCAAATATGGGGGCACAAGACACCCCAATGGCTACCCCTTTTTCTGCCTATAGTATTGCCCCTCCAGAAAAACAGAGTTATATTTCAGAACCAATTCCATGCATAAAAGTAAAACATTAACAGTGTCATTGTTAAACTCAGTGCATTCACACAGAAAAATCATGGAACCATTCCAGACCTTGTTCTTGTGGTATAATGTCAAACAACTCAGTTACATCTACTGTTAAAACAATACAGTCCCTTGAAAATTCCAAGTTTTTCATTTTATACAATAAATCCCACGAGTCCTCGCAAATGTGTTCAAAAGGTTCCAAATACTTTTTTTTTTTTTTTTATGGGGGTGGATTTTGGATTTACTGGCATTTACAATTGGTTTTATTGGTGGGTCAACAATGTTCTTGTGAATCTTGGGGAACCAGAATATACCCTGGACAACAGGACATAATACCTAAAGAAACCTGTGTACTTCTAGTGTGATTTCACCCTCTTCCACCATGTCTTGCAGAAAAAAAATCAATTCTGCAGTATGCCAATTTGATGTATCTCAATGACGTCTCCTCATACAAATTACAATTTGTGACATGGCTCATCGTTTTGTACAAGTAGTCTTCTCTGTTCATGACCACTACCCCTCCCCCTTTGTTGGGTTTCATGACCCTTACATTTTTGTTCATAGCTAGTTGAAAAAGCAATGTATACTCATGGTTATTCAAGTTGCTTGGGTTATTATGGTTAAATTTACAAAGGGCTCTGAAATCCAACTCTACCATTTTTTCAAACAATATTAAAGGCAATGGCAATGGGGGTTAAATGTGCTGCTACGTTTCAAAATATTGCTAGTAAAATCTGTTTGACTTCCCAATACTAGCCCCAGATTAATTTTTCTGTGGTACAACTTCAAGTCAATTAACTGTGTATCTATTTTAAATTGATCAGAAGGAACAAACAACTCACCCTTGCTAAGTAGATCTGCATGTTTAACATTACATTCAAAGTCACTGTAATTTAATAGTTTTAAAGTCACCTGAATGATTAAATATCAACAAAGGTCCTTCTGTGGCATTTTACCCTTGAAAATCAGACTTGTTGGTTAATGTACTAAGTTCCTCAGTTATGCTGTGCAATATCCCCGTGGTTGCTGCCACCTGTTTCCCTGGTTCCTTTTCCACTGGTTGTGTGAGACACTGTTCTGTCTCTGATTTTTTATTCTCTTGGAATGGCAAACAAATTCCCCCTGCCCTGACTCTAAAGGGCTCTCCTGGTGTCTGTTGTGGTTGCACCTGGCAGTTTCTACTGCCTTGGTGACATCATTAAGTGCAGAAAAATTGTTGGACGCTGGAGATCTAGGATACGCCCTCCCTTCTTCATAGGCAACCCGGTCCCTCTCAAATTTCCTTTCCTTCCTAGTCCTGATAAAAGAGATGTCACGATCCACTTTACTAAAAATCTCTTCATACTCCCCCTGAAATGTGGGAAACTGTAGGTCTTTGTGTAAAACTGCATCCAACCTATGTGCTTCACTAATAAGCACATTCAGTTCCTGTTGGTTATGTTTGATAATACACTCCAATAGTTTGCACCCATGCCTGTCAAACATGGCAAGCAACTCGGAGTAGAAAGGACTCCCCCATTTAACACCATTGGGGAATTTCCAAGTTCTAAGGCCCTTGGGAATTCTTTGGGCTATAATGCTTTCCCACAAATAGGCATTTGCCAGCTGTAATTTACGACATTTAGAAACAGTTTGTTCAAATGAAAACAAGGAAGTTTTAAAAGTTTGTGGTTCCTCACCAACACAATGGTTGTCAAAGGATAGTGAGCCATTAAGCCATTGTTTTAAATCCTTGTGCTGGTCTGTTTGAGGCTGGGAGGGAACAACCATAACAGCCTCTCTAGAACATGTTCTTTGACCAGCAGTTAACAAAACAGTTTGGTGTTTGTTCAAATTCCATGTTAGCCTGCATAACACCATTGCATCTTTTTTGTAAATTATCCACCTTTGGAGTAAGTTTTTTATACCAACTGAGTAAGCATGCCCAGGTTCTGGGAAAGTTTCTCCATCTCACCTGCTTTCACCCCAGGTCTAGCCATACTGGTAAACACAAAAAAGCAGGATAACCAAAGTAACAAAGACCAAATCCAGCAAAATTCCACCAACAACAAGATAGTCCAGGAATGAAAAATGCAGGCCAAGAAGAGCTTCCAGGAGTTTAATAAAACACAACAAAATTGACAAGATTGAGCGCTTTCATGTAAAAAAAAATATACTTTATCAGAATCTGTTACAAAACCACAAACACCAAGTTTAAATACCCCTCCCTATAATCACATGATATTTTGCATCATCAATGCACTCACTTGTAAAAAAAAAAGCATGCCTTAAAGCAACAACATGTTACAGGTTAAGACTTTAGAAATATTATGTTATCTACTAGTTTACAAATATAAAATGAAAATAAAAATAATCCTTGCCCGACAAAAAAGTTTTGTTATTTATATGTTTAACAGTGTATATATATATATATATATATATATATATATATATATATATCATGGTCCCCCTCTAAGGTCTTGTAGCACTTGTTCCAAAACAAAGAATCGAACACTGTGACTGGGGCACCCTATAATGTGTTTAGTAAGGGCATTTTTACTGTGCAGTGTTCTAATATCAGCTTTGTGTTCATACATACTCTCTTTGATTTTCCTCTTTGTCTTGCCTACACAAAAACTGACAAAGCTCTTCTTGGCCTGCATTTTTCATTTCTGGACTATCTTGCTGGTGGTGGAATTTTGCTTAATTTTGGTGGGCTTGTCCTTATTTTGATCTTTTGATTGGTCAAAAGCAGCATGAAGTACCAATCGTTTTTTGTAGTTGGATAAGACTAATTTTTTTATGCATTTTTATGTGTTCTATGTGTATTAGTATCTAATGTGCGAATGGTTTATAAATCTTGTAATCATTCATCGGTTCTTTGTTTTTAAACCTGTTAATATAATTGGTTGGTATCTTTTCATTACTATTCATGGTCTGAGGAAGCTGTGTCATACCATGAAAGCACTTACTAATTTTATATGTCTGTATTTTTAATTGTATACATTTGCATTAAAGCTCTTTAGAGTAAGCGGTGGTGGTCAGAATATATTTTTTGTTTTCCATCAGTTTCATTACTGTTTGCTGAAACGATCTTAATGTTTGGTTTGTTTGATCTATGGGGCTTGTGGGTGAAGAGAAGGAGCTTTGAGTTTTTTTGGGGGGTTCAATAGGAATTCAGCATTGGAGAGCCATGTTTCTATGGAAGAGAAAGCTTGCTGTGTTATGTGTTGTAGGTGAGTTAATATGTCTGACATGCAGATGATAGTGGAGTCATCTGCATATTGGATTAGAGTGCCTTCACAGGGAAGTTTGTAAGTTATTGATGAAGACATTAAATAGTAATGGGCCAAGAATGAATCCGTGAGGTACACCTGTGGGGGTGATATGATATGGGGAGATAGAGCCCTGGCATTTTACTGCTTGCTGCCTGTCATCTAGGTAGCTAGAAAACCACTGATGTGAGGAGGAAGATAGACCAGTGCTGGAAAGGTCTTTAAGGAGTTTGGGGTGAGATACCATGTCAAATGCTTTTGACAAATCTAGAAATACTGCAGATACTAGTTTGCCAGTGTCACTGGCTTTGTTGACAAGAGTCCATGAAAGATAATAAGGCTGTTGAGGTACTGTGTGCAGGTCTAAAGCCATGTTGAGTATGGGAAAGTAGGTTGTTGTATGTAAGATGGGGGGGTTGTAGGTGCACACACTTTTCTAGAATCTTAGTGGGGAGCAAGATTGCAATAAGTCAAAAGTTTGTGGTGTCAGTGAAATTGCCTTCCTTATGTAAAGGGATAATGTGTGATCTTTTCCATAGGTAAGGGACATGTGATACAGCTACGGGTCTTTTAATTAAGATGCTAACAGGGAATGCTATTGCCTCTGCAGCAAGATTTAGGTATTTGGGTGGGAGGTTGTCTGTTGAGGTTGTTTTTTTGACAGAAAGGTACTACAGGTGACAGGCACTTTGAGAGCACTTTTGGGGCTGTGGAAAGACAAAAAGGCAGAGCTGTAAATCAAACAAGTGAAACCAAGAGGAAATAACTGAGGAGTCTTCAAGAGGGATGAATGGGAATGCGCAGATAGGTGTCCTTTATGTCTAATGATACTAAGAAAGTCTGTGGAATGATGACAGGTACAGGAGTCTGAAGAGGGAGCATTTTGAAAGATGATACTTTCAAGTACGTGTTCAGGATAGACAGGTCTGGGATGGTTGTCCACTGCCTAGAAAATCCTGGAATACAAACCTTTTCTCATGAATTCTTTTGGACTTGCCTTATGGTACTCTGATTTAGGTCTTGAATTATGGGGGTGCGAAGGAATATTTAGTTTTGAGGAGGTAGTGACATGCCTCTCAGAGGCGGAATATTTTATTTATTTTATTTTATTTATTTTTATTTAACATTTGATAACTGGGAAAATCCAACTGGACACAGGTCCATTTTCAGTGGAGGCCCAGGGAGAAAAGCTCCAAGTACATACATTCACAACATCTTACAGATTTTGAATCAACTTTCCTTACAGGTAAAACTAACATTCCAATTAAATGACAGCATATTGCACACACTCAAAGTAAGTATGAACATCATTGGATAGGACATTACATTATAACATTCCAAATATGAAAAGCTATACATAGCCATACAGTGGTTATTGGACTTGTTGGAAATGTAGTTGGTAGTGGTTTTTGAAAGTTAAAGGCATTTCATTGCCTGTAGTCATGATTGGACTGTGGATAGGGTGTGAGAATAACAATTATTATTGTGGTGTATGGGAGTTAGTTGTAATCTAAGTTTTTTATCCTGGGGTGAGACAGGAGCATAGCATGTTGTTCATGAAGTGAACTTTAAAGATCTTCTTAAATTGAGTGGTAGTGTTGGTTATTAGGTGGGTAGGGAGGGAGTTCCAGAGTTTAGAGATTGAGTAGCTGTAGACAGCTTTTCCTGCCTCATTGTTAAATTTGGTGACCTCTAGGTGATTTTGGGTGCTAGATCTCAGGGTTCTAGTTGTGGCGTGGGATGTATAAGATGTTGAAGAGCTGGGATTTTATCTGAGTGGTTTAATATTTTGTGTGCTAGTGAGAGTTGATTTCATTGCAGTAATAGAGGGAGTTCTAACCAGTTAAGCTTATTGAGAGATTCACAGTGATGTGTTTTGCAAGGTGATTTTGTGGCAAATCTAGCTATCTTATTATAGCAGGATTCAAGTTTGCTTAGATTCATTTTATGAAGGTTTGTGAGCACAGGGGAAGTGTAAAGCAAGGTAGATAGCAGATGTGTCCTGGCTATTGTTGCTTTAGATTGCTTTGAGAGATAGTGTTTGTTACGGTAGAGCAGTCCACGGTTTTGGTGAACTTTTTTAATGGTTTGGGCAATGTGCAAATCAAATCTGAGATGGTTGTCTATTTCTACACCTAGCAGTTTGGTGTGGGTGGATGAGGCAATAACACTTTTGTTGTTGGAGGTGATGGCAAAATTGTCTGTTACGGATAAGGATCTATGAAAGCTGAAGAGGAGTAATTTTGTTTTAGTTGGATTAAGAATCAGCTGGTGATTGGTAAACAATGTTTTGGCTAGTGAGAAGCATTCTTGTGTTAGGAAGAGGAGGTGATTGAGTGTGGGGGCTGCACAGATTATAGTGGTGTCATCTGCATATTGGACAATGGAGGCTTTAGGGGTGGTGGATGGGAGTTGATTGATGAAAAGAGTGAAGAGTAAAGGGCCTAAGATGGAGCCTTAGGGGACCCCTACAGAAACAGGCAGTAGGGAGGATATTTGGTTTTGCCATTGTACTGTCTGTTGCCTACCTGACAGATAGCTCTTGAACCATTTAAGGTAGAGAGTGATTGAAGAAGTTTGAGGTGGTCAATCATGTTGAATGCTTTTGATAAGTCTAGGACTGTAGCAGATACTAGAAGTCCATTATTTCTGTGATGATTGATGGTGTTAGTGAATGAGGTAAGTGCAGTGGTGGTACTATGGAAGGGTCTAAAGCCATGTTGCTGAGTAGATAATAATTTGTCTTGTAAGAGGCATTCCATCAGTTGTGAGTGTATTGCTCTTTCATGGATTTTGATAAGGGGGATAGTATAGTTATAGGCTGATAGTTATTGAATTCAAAGGAGTTACCTCCTTTATGCAGTGGTATTATATGTGATTATTTCCATAAATGGGGTACTATACATTCTGAGATAGATCTATTAATAAGTATAGTAACAGGATAGGCTATGGAATGTTTTTCCAAGACATGGCATAGCCATGGCTGGATGATGGAGAGGATCCACTTTGTCTGTGTTAAACCTTCCCACCTGGCCAGGGAAATTGACAGCCTTTGAGAAAGATGGGTAATGGGACTGATGAAGGGGGGAAGGATGCTGTAGGGGTAGTCACAAGTTTTTGCCTCAAAATGCTCTCCCAGCTGAAGGTTTCCTTTGGAATTTTTCTGCTTATCTTTTCCTAAGGTTCTTCCTTTGTTTCTGAACTGTCCTAGGATCCCTTCTAATGGGGGGGGGGGGGATAGATTGAGCTGGGTAGTTCCTATGGTATCCAGGAAGTGAAGAGAGTAGATCTGTCTGCAGTCTGTCACAGTCTTACCTTGGTCCTAGTGAGTTTTGAACAGACTGGCTGCCTGGGGGCCAAGCAGTAAGTCTTTGTCCAAAGGCAAATCTAGAATTTTCAATTTGAAATTCTCAGGTATAGGATTACTATGAAGCTATGCATACCTGCAGATAACAGACTCAGTGGCAGCTTCCCTAGAAGAAGCTTCCACAGCATCGTAACTGCACTTAATGCTGTTCCTGGCAACCTGAGTGGCCTGTGAAAGTAAGCTGTGCATTTGATGTTTAGAGTCTGCTGTACGGGAGCATAGATACCTTTGTTTAAGGAGTTAAGAACAGAGATCAAACACTTTGACAGCTAATTCTGGTAATTAATTACTCAGAAGGCAAGGGTAGCAGAGGTTGTAAACCTTCACCCATCTATCCATAGCCCTACTAACTTTGTCAGTAGGTAGGGCATTAGCACTGGGCAGAAGCTTGGAGGGCTTATCTGAAGAGAGAGATGCTGCAGAAGAATCTGCCACTAGTTTCATTATAGATATTTAAAGTAATCAGGGACCTTGTAGAACCTGTCTGGTCTCTTCAGAGCTGGTGGTTGAGAATCAGGTGCAGACGAGATCGACTGTAAGACATCTTGAAAAGTTTCAAGGATAGGCCGGACTGAATAAGAAGCAGAGTGGTGTAATACTCTTCTGGACATAGAGATCTGCTTGAATTGCCAATCAAAGTGTTTCCCCATGTTCTGTATGGTCTCATCAAAAAAAGCTTCCTCAGTAAGGAAATTAAGTGAGAGGGAGTCCCTTCATTGGAAGAGATTGACCCTGGGGAATGCAACTGATAGGAATTGTCCAGAGAATGATCAGAGTCATAGTTCTGTTCCTCATCAGAGGAGGAGGAAACCAGGGTAGGTTTTAGAGGAGTAACCTGTGGTTGCAGTGACTCAAAGGCAGGTGGTTTCAAACACACAATAGCTTTGAGCAACCCTTGTGAGAAGTCCATCCACTCCTTCTCTCTCTAGCTGCTGAGGGAAAAGCCGTATACTTAGTCTTCTATTTTCTTTTTCTTTCTTTTTAGATGTGACATCCACCTGGATGAGACAGGGCTGTTCAGGACCATTTCTGACCTGTATTTGAGAGCATGGGATCTCTTCCCTAACTAAAATTTGACGGACTCTGTGTGTGGTTCTTCTGAAATGATGAGACATGGTTCCTTAGATGTATCGACAGTCTGCAAAGCCTCAGGAGCCACAAAGGCCTCCAGTGGTGTCTTGGTAGCCTGAAACTGAGAAGTAGCTTGATGTACTCTGGTTCTATAAACTCAGCTGGTATGTTGGAGTCA
>NC_056748.1:524120544-524205544 GCF_019279795.1 Protopterus annectens | reverse complement strand
GCAAACAGAATAAATAAATAAGTAAATAAATAAATACAATTTGTTCACTCTATTCAGTAGTCATTTAGCAGTTAATTAATTCATATTTATTTATTGGGATTGCCTGTCTGGACATAAGTTGCCCATTTTCAGTGAAGGTTTGGGAGGAGGAGGACCTGCAAGTGTAAATACATGCAGAAAATGTACAAAAAGCAGATAATCAAAATCACAATGACTTTAAGCAATTTAACCAAATGCATGCAAATAGAACAGCACAATAAAAAGTAAACAAAGTGTTAGAAAAGAAAAATTCACATATGAATAGAAAACTTTTTTTTGTAAGTCATGAATAAAACCTAACTCCTGACTGCAACGATTTGGGTGCAAAACAAAGAAAGCGGAAGGAAAGAAATGTAAAAATCATTTGTGAGAACAAGCTTTTGAAAAGTGATGTCTGAGGAAAAACTATACCTAAGTAACATGCTGGTGGAAATGATAGTTATACAGCGGTGTGCAGGGGAACTAAGGTAAGAAAACAAGTTTGAGAGGCAACACCTGGGAAATAGGTAGAGGCATTAGCATAGAAAGTCTTTGGATCATCTTTGGATCATACATTGGATGTGGTTGAAGTTGAAATATATGATTAGTAAATAAGGTGAGTGAGAGGAAGGTTAAGTGCAAAGATTTAATATTATTATTGTGAAGAATGGCTGTAAGTAAAAGTATATGGTGTGCAGCTACGCAGACAGAGAGAGATACAGAAGGAATATGACATGCAAGGGATGGAAGAAGGGCAGATGCAAAGCTCAAGGTGGTGATCTAGGCTATGAGAAAGAGAAATGGGAGGGTGTAATAAAAATAACAGGGGATGTGAGGATAAGTGTAGGAAGTAGTAAGGAAACGGGAGAGCAAAGTGGCTGATTTAGGGAGAGAGGATGACAGAAACACATGCTGTCACTATAATATGTCAGTATAGTGTGTCTGATAAGGGGAGGGATAGAACAGGTTAAAATACATTTTTTGGCTGGACTGGAATTTTTGTTTAGCCAGGAGCTGATCAAGGGCGCAGCCATGTTTTCATTAGGATATGTTTTAAATGAGACTTTGAAATTTCACCTGAGGTATTTGCTTATGAGCAAAGGGGACGGAGTTCTAGGTTTTGTAGATGTTGGAAGAATAGAGAGAGTTGCTACCAGCGTTATTTGATATAGTTATTGCGAGTAGGGTTTTTTATCTACTGAACGCCTGTTTGGTCAGTAGTGTTGAAAGAACGTACATCAGTGCCCTGTTCGGTGAAGTGAACGTATGCTATTAGAACACTGTAGATATACCATGTCTGACAGAGCAGGAGCTATTGAAATGATAGATAGAGAACCATTTTACATTGTACTGAAACCAGTTATTCAGTGTAGTTAGGAAGAGATTGTGGCGTACTCGGTAAAACATCCCAGTGACATCACCGAAGACAGTACCAGTTATCCCTATGCTTATGATTATCGTTTTTGCATGTCACCATTATACTGTTTCATTCAGCCAGAATCCAAATTGATATATAGGCTTATTCGTTCAGATATTCATTAGATTGTAAATTATTCAACCTTTCCAAGATTGTTCCTAAAGCTGGAAGATTTGCGGCTGAAATACTAGAAAGATTCACTTGCTTTCCCATTATTGATGAAATATCGAGTATATTTGATACATAGGTACATAAGGATGATTTATGGTAAAATACTTCTGTGGATGTGTTCTGAAACACTTTTCATATCTGCTGTATCAGACTTGATTTATCAACTCCTAGCAATCTGAATAGCAGTGAGGTATTAATTTTTGTAGGCATTTAGCACATTGTAATGCATCCCTTTGTTAGGCTTCTTAAAAAAATGGTACTTGTGAAGATGGTTTTTCAAACTGTGGATATTTAAGAGTTGTTTGTACATGGCCAGCTGTTCTTGTTGTGTTACAGATACAAAGAGGGCCTGCAGAACGCCATGGAGATCTTGAGTGATCTTGCTCTAGAACCATCCGAAGAAGACTGCCGTGCTGTCCAGCTGGTCTGTACCGTTGTGTCCTTTCGCTCAGCAAATCTCTGTGCTGCTGCTTTGGCAGCCATATTGAAACGTTTGGCAGAAAACAAAAAAGTGAAGAGATTCAGAACTACTGTTGGCATGGATGGAACAGTTTACAGAACACACCCTCAGTAAGTATATTTTAAACAATTATTTACTCGGTATGTAAATTCTTGTTTGCCTGAGTGGCTAAAACAGAACAACTAGATCACCGTCACTACAGGAGCACAAATGTGTTCAGATGGACTGCTTATTCACTAAAATACCTCAGTTGTTTTCACCTCTTTTGTTCTGCTTTTGTTATACAGTGCACATCAAAAAATGTACAACAATATGTGTATGTGCATATGTATACATTTTCTCCCTCTTGTCAGTGTGTGAAATAAGGCACAACCATGTGCCAGTGGTTTCCTGTTAAGTTACAATACCACTAACCCCTGAATAATACTGTTTAGCAATCTGATAACACCGTGCTGTACTCCATCGAACGTATTAGAGTTTTTGTATATGTGTCATTGATTTCCTGTTGTTGTTGAGTCACAGTACCACAAACCCCCGAATAATACTGTTTAGCAATGTGTACTCCATTGAACATATTAGTGTTTTTGTATACAATGCAGGAGGATGGTTACAAACATACAAAATAAATTAATGTGTCGGTAAGCAAAGAATTGTAGTTGATGTCAGAATTAGATTTATTACAGAGAAAATGAAAGCAGCATTCCCTTCTAAATCATGGAAATATTGTAAGCAATGTTAGAAAGAATACAGTAACAGGAAAAAAGCATTGTGAGATTTGAACAGCATCCTTATTAATGACAGGGTTCCCTTGGGTTACATTTGGATTTTTATCATGCTTCATTGTTAGATGAAAAATAAAAATATTAATTTAAAATGCTAGGCTATAAATATAGCCATTGAATTCCTCCTATAATTTAGATGACTGTCCATAACTGAAAAAAGACCAGGTACCCAGTGGGTTGCCTCACTATGTGATCTGTCTGCTGGTTGACCACCCAAGATTTAAGTGGGTAAGTCAGATAGATACAACACAGATAGGGAACATTAAGAGAGATTACCACACTGTATTCACAGCTCTTTACACACAGAAATAAGCTTTTGGCACAAGGGCCGTAGCATCCCACCTAGTCTGCCTGCAGCCGCTGCTGTAGTCTCATATTGTACCATCTTTTTTATTATACTGGTCTGCACATCTCTGGGAGATTACTCTATTTGCCACAATACCTTGCTGTCTTGAAATATTTATGTCTTTGTTGCATCATGTCTTCTGGAATATTCTATATTTCCTAGTTTAGAAGTTGTGATGTCAAGCTTGGAACCTACTGAGCTTGAAGATGTTTGAATGTTCTTACCCCATATGCATGCATTCCATTTCCCAAACATGCATCAAGATTTGTTTATTGTAAAACTTATGAAACTATAAGAGTATTCTACAAACTTGATTTGATTGTAAATGGAGGCTTAATGCAGAAGATGTTATCTGTTCTCTCTCATTTAAATTTTTAACAAAAGATTTCATGCCTTAACATTAGCTCTCCGAGCAATGCATTCTAAACACACATTTTTAAGTGAAACAAGGTCAGTTATTGTCTTAAAACTGATGTAAATGTAAGTTCTAAAAATCCTGTAAGGTACAGTGTGTAATGATAACTTTTGTAATCTTTCAAAGTAGGTGATATTTCCTGCCCTAATATTTTCTACTCAGGAATCTCTGTGGTTTTATTAGGTATATTAAATGGGTTCTTCTTGGGATATAGACAAAATATTGGGGTGACCAATGACATGACAGCAAACAGGGTGTTGTGCTTCAAACTATATGACAAAAGAAGCAAGAGGAGGCAGGCAATGTCAGACAGACAACAAAGTTCTATTCCCAAGTGGGTTATTTCTCTACAAGGGTTGTGGTAGAACAAAAATGTTCCAGAAGAACTAATACAGGTGGTTAATAGGTTCATAGGTTCACAGGTTAGTACTAAGCTAACTGCCCTTGTGAGCCATTTTAAGCTTAAATAGTAAAGGACCTTAAAAGTATGTTTCCTAGAAAGTAGAAGAAAAGGTAGGGAGACTATAATACAGAAATTAGTAACCTTGATGGAATGAGTGGTATAGCTTAAAAATATGCATGAAAGATAGACTGTCCAAGAATTAAAAGTCATAATGTGAGAGCATGTGATACAGTGCACAGGAATAGTGTTGGGAAGTGTCTTTTCACTTTACTTGTATTTGTTTTCTGGGGTAGTGCACTCATCTCCATGGGTTTGTTTCAGCCTCAGCCTGGGAGTGGTATCTGGTTAGCTCCTTAATCAAAACCAACTGCCAGACTCTAAACCTGGTGACATTCAATAAGGAACTGATAACACTTGACAAAGCACTTACAATGCAGACTACATATCTATATTTTGTTAACACCTTCACTCATCTCTATTCTCCATAATGGAATTATTGGTAAATGAAGCACATGAATTACTAATAGCAATATAATGTACAGGCTGAGGCAGTGGTTAAACAACAGAAAACAACATCCCAGAGGTGCAGTGTCATCTGTCAAAAATGATCAATCAATAACAAAATGGATGACAAAACATAAATATAACTTCAAACTGGGTAACTAAGTCACAACAATAGAGAAAACACACCGCTGAAAATAGTTGTATTAATCTTATTTATTTAGTTTATTTATCTATAGAAAGATTACATTTTCAAATTCTTGTCTTCATTATGACAGTTGGCACCCACCTTTCCAAAAGATGACTGTGGTTAAAGGCCAATTGGTAAGACTAGCTCTGATGATTACAGATGATTTAGTGTTCCAAGAAGAAGTTGGCAAGATGATTTAGTGTTCCAAGAAGAAGTTGGAATACTACTTAGTATGTTTTTAAGGAGAGGCAATCCTTTAGACCTACTTGAAAAAGTTGAGAGTGAAGTATGTGACAAGGGGAATATGGGGTTTTATACATCCCTATTACCACAACCTAATAGGGGAAACCAAAATAGGTCTAGTAATGGGTTACAAAATAAGCAGGCAGTAACAACGAGCTATGACAAAGCCTTTGCTATTACATTTGGAACCAATGCCTATCACATTGTTGATATTATTAAAAATAATTGGCTATTGATTTCATCAATGACTGATTTTACTAGTGCATTAGGTAATTCATCAAAAGTGGTGTTTTGTAAAAATAAGTGTTTTAAAAAAAATGTTAGAAAGACAAGTATGTAGACAAAGGGGAATCAATCCAGTGGTATGTTTAGATGTGGACACTGCAACCAATGTCGACAGATTTTAGTTTGAAATTCTTTTAACATTAACAATAAGAAATTAGTGGTGGATAAACATTTTAATTGTGATTCTAGATGGGTAGTTTATGCCGCCTTATGTAATTTGTGTATTGTATTCTATATAGGGAAAACTTCTCATAAGTTAAGAGATAGAATGTATAAACATGCATGGCATGTTATGAAAGCTAAACATCTAATGTACTTTATAGACATATTATACATGCCCCTGATCATACGTTTTATTTTGTTGTATTAGATCATATTACTAAATACCCTAGAGGCTTTATATTAGATGAGCATTGATATAAAAGAGAATTAGTGTGGATTCTCAGGCTTAATGCCCCTGGCCTTAATGATGCTTGTTCTATTGCACCACTATTGAAGCTGAAGAGTTTAGATGGTTGAAT
This sequence comes from Protopterus annectens, assembly GCF_019279795.1. Taxonomy (NCBI): domain Eukaryota; kingdom Metazoa; phylum Chordata; order Ceratodontiformes; family Protopteridae; genus Protopterus; species Protopterus annectens. The sequence goes on along the minus strand of NC_056748.1, from coordinate 524,199,792 downwards.
TTTAAATATTTATAACAGGGTTATACTTGCGTCACATTTATATTATAATAATATTAATAATTTTTTCAAAAATTCTTTTATGTTATTTTATTTTATTTTATTTCTTTCTACCTCTATTGTTTAATATTTATTGAAGTAGAAAATTATGAGAGAAAGCCTTTAATTGTTTTAAAACTTAATTGTTTTTAAACTTCATTACTATTTCTCATTGGTCAGTTATGTCACATGATCTTTTGAATGTATGTATTTAAGTGTTGTCTTTGGTTATTATGGCAGTTCTGAAGAAGTCTTTAAGCTAGGAATCAAAACACCAGAGCGAGCAGGAAATACGTGACAAAAGACAGTTTAATGTTGTTAGCGCTTTCGGAAATAGACTGTGCTTTTCCTTCTTCAGACATAAAACACTCACATTCAAATGTTTTTAAAAGAACAAATCTAGTGTTAATTAATTAATTAGCTGAAGTGAAAAATCAATATTTAAAGTGAAATACTCTATTACTTGGCCACTTCTAAATAGATGCAACCAAAAACAGTTGCATAAAATCCAGCTAAACAACCCTTAGTTTACAGAAATTCATAACAGCCTACATAATGCATTTTAAATACAAATCTAAAATAACAATTAATTTATAATTAATAAAATTGTTACTAAAAAATCTAAAATGCATGTTCAACAAGACACAATGTGTGTGTACCAATACTAAAGAGAAACTATCAGTAAGAATAATTTAACTTTTCTAAATTCATCTTTTTAAAGACAAAAGCTTTAAAAAACATTTAATCGAAACTGTTTCATTCAACCCTGGGGGCAAATATGCTGCAGTGGAAATTTGCCATCTTAATTCTTCAATTTCCAAATTGATTTGCCAAGGGCCACCTCTCACATCTACACTTATGTGCTTTAATACTGAAAACTTAAAGGAGTGGTCTGGGAAATCATCAGTATGCCTAGCCAATGCGTTAGTTGTATCCCTCTTACTTATAGCATACAGATGTTCATAAATACGCTGCCTTAGTTTCCTTTCGGTCTTACCGATATAGAAAGCTTTACAAACTTGGCAGCAAGTGCAATACACCACTCCTTTTGTGTCACATGAGAATTTACCCTGGGTTTTATAAAGCCTGTCCCTAATTTTAAATTGATGATTCAAGTTTAAGTGCTTACATTGGTGACACCTTCCACACTTAAACATACCCTTGTTTTTATTATTGTTAGGGGATGGGTTGGTGGAGTATTGCAATAACATTTTTAAGTTTTGCCCTCGTCTAAAGGTAATTTTTGGTTTGTCGCCAAAGGCTTTGTATAAAGACGTATCCTCTATAAGGAGAGTCCAATTTTTATATAAGGCCTCCCTAATAAAAGAGTGGTCTAAATTGTATGTACATAAAAAACTTGTAATATGACAGTTGGTGTTACTAGGTAGAGAAACCTGTATCTCCCCAACAGGAATATCAAGTTCTTCCCAACCCCCAGTTCCTAGTAATGGCTTAAAGCAGCCAGCATGCCGTTTAGTGGTTACCTCTATGGAAATGTTAGAGACTAAACTCATGGTAACCCCTCTTAAGAAACATTCTTTCAAGCAGACCACATTCTACAATGAAATCAGCCTCATCTGAAATCATTCTGGCTGCCCTCACCATCTGCCCCTTAACCACTGCTCTCTTTTGGTGGTAAGGGTGACAACTGGAGAAATGAAGGAAAGAGTTGGAATACGGGCTTCCTATAAATTGTGCTTTTAAATCTGTTTCTAACTACGTCCTTATGAATACAAATGTCAAGAAAATTAATAGTTTCATTTTCCAAATTGAATGTAAACTCCAAAATTGGTTGAAGCAGTGATTAATTTAATAAAATCTTCTACTGTTTCGCCTGGGCCTTTCCATAAAATAAACATGTCATCTTGGTATCTTGTATACCAAGCGACATTGTTCTTAAACATAGTAGTTTGGAAAAGGATGGTGGTCTCCCAATGTGCCATTATACAATTGGCAAAACTACCATCACAGGGAGATCCCATGGCTACCCCTGATTTTTGGAGAAAAAATCCCCTTCAAGCCACATAAAGTTGTTAAACAAAACTAACTCCAACAAAGTAACTACGATGTAAGTGATATTGTTGTCAGTTTTCCTTGCATGTAAGAAATCTCTTATCCACTCTATCCCCAATTCTTGGGGGATCACGGTGTACAAGTCCTTTACATCAATAGTCAATAATTTATAGTCCTGTTTAAAAGGGATGCTGCTGAGTTCCTTTAGAAAACTCCACGAATCTTTACATATTTGGTACTCATTCTCTACTAAAGGCCTTAAAATACTGTCCACATACTTGGCACAACCATAGGTAATTGACCCACGTCCGTCAACAATGGGTCTAAAAGGGGGGTCAACAAGCCGCTTGTGGATCTTAGGGATGCCAAATAAAGATGCCAGCCTAGGGGCTGGCATGGTTAAAAAATTAAGCAAATCTAAATCAATTACTTTTTCAATAAAAAGTTAGTCTAATGTGGCCCTAATCTTACTATAGGCCATATTAACTTCATTAAGACAAACTTGTTGGTAAATCGAATTGTTTAGATATTCAGCCATACAAGAGATATAAGTACTGTGATTCATACAAACTAGGCCACCTCCTTTGTCTGGCTTCAGCATTCTAATTTTACAATCATTCAACAATCTAATAAAGTCACGTTCTTTTTCACTGATGTTATGAAAACCTTTCTTGCCTTTTAAACCAGTGTCAACAAAAGACCTAAAATCCAATTCACACATTTTCTCAAATGCCAGAACATTAGGGTGAAGAGGTGGATTAAAAATGCTAGAGACTCGCAATGAGTTAGAAAAACAGGAGGATGAGCCCATAATAGCATTTAAATTAATCTTACGTGCAAAAAGTTTAAGGTCCACTATTGTGTTAACTAAATTCATTCCAGAGTCAGGAACGAAGGACAAGCCTAATGCAAAGAAGTCAATAATATCCTGAGGGAAAGTTAAATCAGAATAATTGTAAATGTGAAAGTCACCAGCAGAGTTGGATAGGATTTGAGGGTTTAAAACCCCATTTCCAACTACCTCCTGTGCGGATTCCTTCGTTTCCGCGTGTGCCCTTGCTGGTTGGGCTGTCTCGAGTTGTTCTGACCATTGGCCTGGTGTAATGGAAAACCCTGTTGTGAACTTGCTGTAAATTGATTGTTGTTGTTGCTGTTGCTATTATTATTATTATTCTTATTGCCAGCTGCCCGGTTGTTTGGAACTGAAGGGTTGTTCCCATTGTTCCTAATCCTTTCACTTCTTCTTGGCAAATTCTCTTCTGTATAACTATCAGGATCGTGTTCACCAAGATCACCCTCTTCATTGCTAACAGCATTTTCATTAGAAACCCTCTGAAAACTGTTACCCAAAACTGGTGGGGGGTAGGCAGTCCCAGAGGAATACTGCTGAACGTCTCTTGCAATTTTCTTTTTCTTAGCACAAGCCAACTTAGTGATAGTGGCCTCAATACTGTTGAAAATCCTCATATATTCGTATTTGTAACGAGGAAAATCAACACTCAATGTTATGTCATGTTCTAATGTTTCTAGTTCACTTTTACAAAGCAAAACTTGAGATTTGTAATGTTTAACCAGTGTTTTAATAAACTCAAAGCCCTGCTTATTGAACAGCTCCAAAAGTTCAAGGTGGAACTCGGACTGGTTGACCAACCCGACAGGGTACCTCCACTGCCTGAGCCCTTTAGGTATAATTTCTTTGCTCAAGCATTCCTCCAAATATGATATTTCTAGCTGCAGTTTCCTGCAGCGAAATAGCTTATAGTCAAATAAGTTAATAATAGATGAAAGATTAGTAGGTGTGTTAACTTGCATTGAATTAGAAGTAGATACACGATTATCACAGAAAAAATTCTCGTTACCTAAGAAAGTCCCAAGAGTTGGTGCCGACTCAATAAGATTCCTGTTGTTGCTTATATGCACAGGCTGGTTAGAATCTCCAGTCGGAAACATTGGCTGCGTGTTTCTACCAGTTTCAGTTGTGACCCCTTGGTTTAAATCACGATTTCCTCGGTGGTTGGAAGATGGCAAACTCCCATTGCTAATACAAGGTGAAATCACAGTACTGACAGGTATGTTAGGCGGAAAAGGTTGCTGCGTGCTAGAATTCCCTTGTTTGGCAGAATCTGCCAGACTCTCAACTTTCTGTGTTAAGCTCTCTACACGGCCCATGAGAACTTGTAAAAGGGCTGTGAGATTACCAGCGGCATTCGCCTCTCCAGATCCAGAGCTTACATTACTCACATCATTAAGAACAGGCTCTTCTTGTGAAAAAAGAGAGCCTTGTGAATCTGCTCCACCTTGGTTTGCCATAAAGTACCAAACAAGCACGAAAGGCAAAAAGACAAACTTGGAATCAAAACACCAGAGCGAGCAGGAAATACGTGACAAAAGACAGTTTAATGTTGTTAGCGCTTTCGGAAATAGACTGTGCTTTTCCTTCTTCAGACATAAAACACTCACATTCAAATGTTTTTAAAAGAACAAATCTAGTGTTAATTAATTAATTAGCTGAAGTGAAAAATCAAGATTTAAAGTGAAATACTCTATTACTTGGCCACTTCTAAATAGATGCAACCAAAAACAGTTGCATAAAATCCAGCTAAACAACCCTTAGTTTACAGAAATTCATAACAGCCTACATACGTACATTTTAAATACAAATCTAAAATAACAGTTAATTTATAATTAATAAAATTGTTACTAAAAAATCTAAAATGAATGTTCAACAAGACAAAAAGCACAGTCTATTTCCGAAAGCGCTAACAACATTAAACTGTCTTTTGTCATGTATTTCCTGCTCGCTCTGGTGTTTTGATTCCAAGTTTGTCTTTTTGCCTTTCGTGTTTGTTAAGTCTTTAAGCTAGACCAAAGTGCTTGACTGCTGCCTTTGTGGAATAAAGTGGTTTGCTGGTTATGCAATCGTGCCTCCTTCTACTGTTTTTTTAACAAGGTTTAACCTAGAACCCTGTATAAACAAAAATACAATGCTGCACATTTCTGTTTCATATTCTAGTGGTAAACTAAATATACTAGCCAAATATGCCATTTTTATAATTAATATTGCATGTATTAAATAAATCTTTTTCTTTAACGATGACCTGAATATTTTTCAAACATACTTGCATTTCTCTTTTCCATTTCACCTTCTTCCACTGTAAGTCTCTTATTTCCTGCTTTCCAAAGTGCATTCTCATAACTGTTATTTCTTCCATATTAAATTCATTTTCTCCTATATTCCCAATATACTCAAAACCTTTACTCTTTTCCCCTTCAATTATGAACCTATGATATTTAAACATTCATTGAAATAGTTCAATTCTGCTGTCATTCCATCCACATTTTTTGTAATGAGTATGATGTCATCTACATAGGCTGACAAAATAGATATACTAATATTCTTCTTACTAGCATGTTCTTTATTCTTCATATTTTGGTTTATAAAAACTAATACAGCATTTGTTATTTGTAAAAAAATAAGCTACTTAATGGACAGCCTTGTCTTATACCCCCTTAATATTTATTTTCTGCTTTAGCCGCCCATTTACCAAAACTTTTCTTCTGTTATATTTATAGGCAGTCATACACATATTTTTTATCTTTGTGCTAATATTATATGAGTAAAATATAAATCACCAATCATTATTATTTGTTCTTTCCTCTATATACAGTCATATACCAGTTCTCTAGCATTAATAATTCCTGACCTCCTTTACCTTTAACACTATATATCATTTTCTCTATTATATTACTATTATTTTTAACTTCCATTCTTTTCTTAATGATTTTCATAAACAAATCTTATAGTCTGTATTATTCAATACCACTGGTCTCCAATTCTGCACTTCCTTTCCATTTACCTTTTTCCATATAAACTTTAGGATACCACTGCATAATTCTTTATATTTAAATCTTAGTCATTCCTTCAATACTTTCAAAAAGCATTTTTCCATACTGACATATCTTTATACATTTGTTGCTCTATCCCATCAGGTCTTCCTGCCAATTCTATCTTGACTGTTGCTAATGTTTTGTCCTTTTCTTCTGAAAGTATTTCTCTTTCTAATTCCTCATTATCCTGTTCTGAAAACATCTTTAGCTTCCATTCCTACTCTCTGTCTTTTTTTCTTTAAACATTTCTTTTACATACTCTACCACAACTTTCATTATTTTTCTTGTCTGCTTTGAATTTTACCTTTTACATCTTTCATTTCTCTCATTATACTATTATCTTCTTTAACTATTTTACTCAAATATGGAGCCACTTCTTCATGTCCTCCTTGCAAGAATTATCTTTGCTTACATAATAATAATTTCATTTTCTCTTGATTCAGTTTGTATAATTCTTTTTCTTTACTAAATATTTTCTATCGTTTATTTCAATGTTCTTGAATGCCTCATTACTTAACTTACCATAATTGTTTTGTACTTCTCTCCCATTTTGCAGTTGCCACTCTATATAACATTTCTTATATTTTTCTTTAAATACCATCCATCATTCAGACCAAGTCTTATAAAATCTCTCATACTATTGTGATCATTCCAAAGCTCCATAACTAACATTTTTATTTATTTCCCATTTTTCTCATTGAGCCTCTTTATTCCTTTTCCTATTCTATTATATAGTCTTCTTTATTTTTAATCTCATCCAAATGTCAACATGATCTGAAAACCCTGTTTCCCTCATACCTTCCTCTGTCATCTCTATTCCTGATGGGATCAAGAAATAATCTATTTCTGTTCTATGTTCACCCCATACCGTACATCCAGCTATTGGATCCCTATAAATTACATTTTCTATACCTAATTATTTCAGACATTTTATTCACATCATCTTTTTTTTCTTTTTCTTCTCAAATCACAACGTCCCCTACAATTATAATATCAATACTGATTGTTAGATAATCTAAAATTCTTTGAAACTTTCCTTACTTGAGCTGTATGCATAAAGTGCAATAATTCTGTACACTTGTTCTTTCCATCTTACATTTAAAATGATTACTGTACCCATTATGACTAATATCACATCTAATGTTTTACAAATCTCTCTTCCTAAATTCCATACTACATTACCTCCCCATAACCTTTCTGTTTGTACTCTTTCATCTTTTAATATATTAATATCTGTCTCAAGTCTTTTGCACCTTTCCAGAATACTTAACCTTCTAACTAGGCTTTCCATACTATTTACATTTGCAGCTACTAATTTACAGTTACCCTTCTCTCTCTTTTAAGTATTATTTCTAAATCATATCCTTACCTTATTCATCTTTTCTTTTTCTTTTTTCTTTTATATTGGTTCCTGTAAATTATATTTTCCTTTCTCTTACACTTTTACCAAATGAATATTTCTTTTCCTTCACTACATTCCACTGTATACCTTCATTATCACTTATTTCCTAACCTTCCTCTATTTCTTTATCTTTATTAATTTCTTTTCTCACTTCTCCACTTTGTTCTTTATCGTCTCCCACCATTGCGTATTCCGATTATGTTTGCTCTTGTTCTTTTTGATGAATGTCTGGCTCCCCTTCTACAATAGCTACACTTTCTTTATAATCCATCCACAAGTGACAATGTTTTTTTTTTACATTTATAACATTTCAGTTCACATTTTTGGTGTGTCATCCCATTTCTGTGTATGTGTATATATATATATATATATATATATATATATATATATAAATATATATATATATGTATATATAGGTATATATATATATATATATATATATATATATATATATATATATATATATATATATATAGGTATATATATTTTCTTTTTCCACAGTTACTGATTAAATTATCTGATTTCCCACAGAAAAAAACATGTTTTTGGTTGACCCCAATATTTCACAACATCTTTACCACTGCTGACAATTATGATACTAAGAATATGTTTTCACTGTCCATTTTCAGTATCACATTACAATCCCATCCCCCTCTTCATAAACCTCTATTATCATAAAATTTTTAAATATCTGTAACACCTTTACATATTTTCTTTAATGTTCTTTTAAAGTCTTTTTTTCCACTTCCATTCTGAAATTAATATGTATTTTTTTCTTGCTTTTCTACCAAATGCTTTAAACACATACCTGCTACGTGGATAACTGTCTTTTTTTCATATTTACCTAAAAATCTTTACATTATGTAAACAGTCTCAGATATAATGTCACAAAAATGATCTTGTTAATGTGAATAAAAGCTCTTACCTCAGACGCTTTTGTAGCTAAAGGCATTATTACATTATCCCAAACTTTATACCTCTCTATACCTTCATCTTCTTTACTGGAAATTCTTACAGTGAAGCTTTTATTATCTTTAGCCCTGCATGTCATGACTTTTTTTTCCTTTCCCTGCTCCCCATCACCATTTCTGCATGTGACTTTTTTTCTTTGTGATGTTATCTATTACATTTGAACTATCCAAGAAGTTTCTATCCAAGTCTCAATATCACTTGTATTGAACATATCCATTAATGAATCAGCCCCCTCACCCAATTGGAGGGTTGTAATAATACATCCATTAGGTGTTCCTCTTATTCCCTAAGTAAATGCTGCTGAAATAACTCCTCTGAATCAATAAAAGGCTCAACTGCCTTTTTTCTCCTTCCCTTCTATTCCACATTTCCATTAACACATAACGACTCGACCACCTTCTTCTCTCTTCTTTCGGTAACCACATCCTCAGAAATTTATTTATTATTTATTTTTATTTTACATTTGTTTACCGGGAAAGTCCGACTGAGAACAAAGCCAATTTTCAGCAGAGGCCTGGGGAGAAATGCTCCAGACGCATGTCCTTGAATTGAATTGAAATCCACTCAAATGGCTTCCCTACCGTCTCTCTCAACTCGCCACTGTATAACTCCAATTCCAAAGGCTCACCTGCCTTCTCCTCTCTCCTGCTGACGTTTGACATCATATTCATGATACCTGATGGCTGGACTGCCTTCACAGAAACAATATTACCACAGCATGCCCCTGTGATTACAATCTTCTCCTTCCATGCTTCTCTGAGCTACCACTGTGCATGAAATGGAAATAGGATGTAGATGATCATGCAACTACCCCATTTGTAACTGCTGAGTAGGGGTACTGCTGAGTAGGGGAAGTACCTCAATACCCTAGCCAAATTTCCCCTAGTAGCATAAATACCACCTCTGGTCTCCCATGAAAAGAGGCTACTAGTCTAGTGGGACTAGTCCAGCCAACAAGGAATTGATGAATGAGTAAAAATATTACATAAGGAATAAGACACAATGAGGTGTAGTTTATTGTCTGATAAGAACACCTTAATGACACAGCTAGATATCAACAGCCTTAAGTTGCATTATAAGTTATGAGGCACTTATGTTAGGTGCTTTTAGTACCACGACTGTGCTGTTATTAGACAATAAACCACATCTTGGAATATCTTATTCTACTTATAAAATGCCCCCCCCCAAATAAAACAGATAAATGAATAAATATAAATACAAAATGTAAATAATGCAGTAAGTCATTTAAAAAAATAGTGTCTCTGATTAGGTTTCTGTCCAGCTTTACCACTCTCTCACCCCCAACTGTCACTCCATAATACCCTCAAACATAACCCCTTCAACTATAACTAAGGAGCATGTACTGGCTGCACTCACTAAAGCCAGGAACATGGCCTCAGTTGGCCCCAATAACATCCCAGGATACCTCCTGAATAGTCTAAAATATGACTTATCAGGACCCCTGGGGTCATTGTATAACTACAGTCTTCAATATAGTCCTAAAACAGGCTTTATGTCACAGGAATGGGGAACTGTGATGGTCATCCTCCACCATAAGTGAGGACCTTCAACAGATCCTGCAAACTGCAGGCCTATTAGTCTCACTAGTCTTATTTTCAAAGTCATGGAAAGAATTATTATGGAAATTATCAACAAGGACATAGGAGACATCTAGACACTGGTTCATCCCAGTTTGACCTTGTCAAAGGAAGATCATGCTTACCAAATCTGATGGGCTTCTTTAAAAAGGTCACCAAGTCAATGGATGAGGGGAAAAATGGTGCATACTGCCTACCTAGATCTGCCTAAGGCATTTGATAAAATACCCAACTCAGGCATTGTCAACAAACTTTTGGAACTAGGTATAAACCCCTTTATAGCATGCTGGTAGCTAGCTGGTTCACTGATAGGACCCAGGAGGTTAGAATAATTGAGGCCACTGCCACAAAGAGGCTGGACACCAGTGGAGCCATCCAGAGCTCTGTGCTATGCCCACTCCTCTCTGACATCTACTTAGTGGACGCCAAGACCAATGTCAAAGGCCTCTGACTAATGATGTTTGTACTAGGAGCAGTCACCGAATACCCAAAAGACAAGAACACCCTTCAGGAAAATCTAATACAGACTAACACCTGGTTCTAAAGCCATAGCTTAAAACTCAAAGCCAAGAAATACATTAAAGTACCTTTTGGGAAGTCTGCCACCCTGGGTAACTACATCATCAATAAAACACCCATAAAAATTGATTCACGGAGGTCTGCAAACTCACATAGATAGTAATCTAGCCTTTGACCAACATGTGTCTAAGGTAGTAAGAAAATCCTTCTATGTTGCTCAGCTTAAAGCAAGGACATGGCATCTAGGTCTAAAGGTCATCATACCACTGTACTCGGCCTTCATCAGACCCGTCATAGAGTATAACTTCCCCTTCAGTACGTACCTGACCAGACACATGCAGCAACTGAAATGTCCACAGAGGTTCCTTACATAAAGAATACAGGGAGTAAACACAATGTCCTACACTGATCACCTCAAAGCCCTGCTTCTTTACTCATTAACATACAAAGTTCTGAGAGGTGATCCTTGCCTAGCATACAAGCATCCCTGGACCCTGTTTTGATGAACCTTTTGCACATCTTGCAAAATAAACAGCATTAGAACTGCTAGAGTAAAAGACCTACATTTTGCTTGTAACATAAATAGGACATGTTGGAGAGACAGATATGTTTCTTAGAGAATTCTCATTCTGTGGAACAAGATCCCATCCATGTGAAACTTGGACCAATGATTGGGCAATCAGAAATTCACCACTGGTCAGTCTCCTATGTCCTTGATAGACAGACGCAGTCAGTAAATCACCTCCTATATAAATTAAACTTGTGGGTCACATTTGGTCTGTACAACCAGTTGATGTGATGTTGTCCTATCTTGCCTTCATTCTGTACTGATTGGGTTCAGAACCGATCCTCGGTTCCAACTCAGCCTTATACAAAAGCTCAAGGCTTTCTACTAGCTCATGGCTGATACCCTATCCCATGATGCTCTAGGAAACTCCCCAGATCTCATTTACTACTAAAACAAGATCAAGTGCTTCATACTGGCTCTGGCTGACTAAAATCTTTCTAATTGTCTGTAGTCGTTAATATTGCTATTTTTTTTTTCTCTTTTGGAGTTAGTTAGTAATTGAGTTACCCTTTTAGTAGTTTTTGCTGTGCTCGCTGCCTTTGTTTTTTGATTGTTGGCCATCGTTATTCTCAAGGCCTATCCTACCCTATTCCGGCTTAAGTACATTTCTAGCTTTACCATGTGTGTTTCAAATAATTCTTGTTAAGCTTGTTTATTAGAGAGCTGCTTTAATTTCTGTTGTTTTGTTTTTAATTAAGCTAGCTCGCTTAAGTTTGCCCATTTCAGTTAGAGGGCCTTTACCCTTAGTGTGTGTGTTTGAGATAATTCCTGTCAAACTTGTTGGTTTTGTCTTTAATTACGCTAGCTCATTTAAGTTAGAGGGCTGCTTGGCCAGTTTAAATTAGAGGGCTTTTCCCTTAGTGTGTTTAAAAAAAAAAAAAAAAAATATATATATATATATATCGTGTTTAATTATTTAGCCTTTTTATATAGTAGCTGTTCATAGAATAGTACTAGGCTAACTGCCCTTGTGAGCCATTTTAAGCCTAGCCAATTATCCCTTATGAGACTCGAACCCTGCACCTTGTGTTTGTAAGGCAAACACCTTAACCATTAGGCCACCCTACCTCTGCAGTGTTGGTTTTCTGCTGTGCCAATTTTCTTTCTGCTAGCTTGTGTTTGCAGACCATTAAGATGTCAGAACATCCCAAAGACATTAAACCCTCAGGGTTTAAGAAGTGTACAAAATGCAGTCAAAAAATGTCTGTAACTGACGATCATACTGTGTGTGCGTGTACTGCCTTGGAACAGTACACCTTCAAGAATCCTGTGCCATTTGCCATTCTTTTAGTCACAGGGTTCTTCTTGAAAGGAAGAATAAGTTGATCCTTAGGGGGTTATTAAAAACTCCCTTTTCAGAAGCTTTAGGAGAAGGTCAGAGTTCTTCCAAACAGACCCATTCATCATCTTCTAAATCTGAAAAATCTGGTAAAAGATCTTCTTCTTCATCAGAAGCTCAGTCTGAGCCAACTAAAAAGTTTCCAAAGACTTTTTTCTTGGATCTGAAGCCTGTCAGGCCCAAGAAATCTTCCACCTTGGCTCCTTCAGTGCCAGAACCATTGGTGTCTCAAGTTCAGAGCCGGTCCCCAGAACTGGAACTGGTTTCTCTAACATTGAGATCTCCAATTTTACAAACTTCCAGATCTCCTGCCCCCTCCATTCAATCCTACAGGAGCATTTCAGATGATGATGTAGATCGCACGGTGCAGAAACTTTTGAGGACACCGGCGCTTGCAAAACTTTTGTCGGATCCGACACAGAGGGTTTCGGAACTGACCATGCATACCCTATCACCTTCCATTACACCTTCAATCCGATCCTGGACTTCAGAGCTGGAATGTCTGGAACTGGTTGTAGTGGAACTGTCAGAACCGAGACCTATTCCAGGATCTTTGGTTCTGACTACTGCTCCAACATCCTTGGTTCCATCTGAATTTGAGGAGTCTAGGAGCCAACACCCTCCATTCGAGTTTGGGGAGGAAAGTTGGCTCAGACAATTGTCAAATCCGAACTTGCCTATTGGCGCTACAGTGCAAGTGAGCTTGGCTCCTACATTGGCCTTGGAGCCAACTCCCTTGGGTCCAGGAATGTCTTCTGGCTCTTCAGATTCGGGAGCTTCCTTGGATCACTGATGGGGGGTCTTTCAAGGTGATGAGGAGAGTGCTGTTTCCACAGACAGCTCCACTCTCAGATCCAAGCATTCTTCCCTCAAAGGCCCCGGTGTCTGTCTCAGCACCACTACATCCTCAGACACGAGGAGACCCAAGGTCTCAGTATGTCCCATTGGGTGAATCCCTCTCTTCCAAAACCTCTCCAGAGCACTCTTCTGAAGATGTCCCTCATAAGAGATTATGTAAGAGGAAGCATTTAGACACCCTGGAGGAGTCCATCACTTCTGACACAGACCTTGTTGAGTCAGAAGGGTCCCCACAGTCACCTTGTGAGGATGTCTCCTTTGCAGAAATCCTAGAAATACTTAAGCAGAGACGTGGCTGGAAGCCCATCAACCCTTCTGAGGAGGAGTCTGTCTACCCAAAGGCTTGTGGGTCTTGCTCTTCCACCAATTGGGTGTCTCCACCTTTCGATGAACTGATTGACCTAGTTTGTCGAAAGGTGTGGGAGTCTCCAGACTCAGTGGACCCTGTCCATCTGAGGACAAATAAGTTTATAACATCCCCTGCTGACAAAAACTTCCTTACAAAGGGTATCCTAGTAGATGCTATGGTGGTGGCAGCAGCCACCAAAAAGGAATTATCAGAGATTTCCTCATCTGTCCATCTGCTGAACAAAGAGCCTCATACAATGGACAGATATGGAAAGTACACCTTTTCTTCAGTGACCTTTGCACTGAAATCACTGAATCATCTGACCCATTTTACCAGACTTCATTGAAATCTCCAGAAGGAGCTAGATATTCTCATGGGTTCAGTAGCTGAAGGGGTAACACAAAAAGTTTTCTGTCAGCACTCCACCTTGAATTCATTAGTAAACTCCTCCATGAGACTCATTTCTTATGCAGCTGATGGACCGAATAGGGCAGTGGGTTTAGGAATTTCCCTAAGGAGATATTCCTGGATGCGCCTGTGTGACCTTGAGGAGCCCTTCAAATCTTCATTTGTTAATGCCCCCTTCGATGGCTCATCCTTGTTTGTGCCTAAAGTCAAAGACACACTAACCAGGTGTGAACAGGAAGGAAAAACTCTCTCTGCCATAGCAGTCCATTTTCCCCCCTACCTTCTAGACCTCACCCAAAAGGTCAAAAGGGTGGAAAAATGTGGTTCTGAAAATCCCAGAGAGCTTTCCAGGACACACATGGTGATTCTTCCCCTAGGGGCAGAGGGGGGAGCAGTGATGGAAGATGCCCACCATGTGGCAGAGAGGGTCCACAAAATCAGGGAGACAGGGAATATTTCCTTGGTAACCCCTTTCAGCGCTCCTGAAAGGAGGCCTGTCTGTCCTTCTCTGGAGGCAATCAGGGGCCAGTTATCTTTGCACCCAGAAGCCTGGCTAAAAATAACAAAAGACAAGTGGGTACAAAGCATCCCCGTGCCAAACATAAAAAAAATCCCGGATATTCTACCCAGTCAAAGGGAACAAGCAACTTTAGAAATACAAAAGTTGCTAGAAAAAAGTCATCTAAACAGTCCCTGCAGACCAAATAGGATCTGGAACTTACTCAAGGTTCTTTTTAGTTCCAAAGAAAACAGGGGACTGAAGACCCATCCAGGATCTCGGCAAATTAAACACGTCTGTCAGAAAATCAAATTTCCGAATGGTAACACTGTAGTCAGTACTCCCTTTTCTGGGTGGGGTTCTTTTTAGTTCCAAAGAAAACAGGGGACTGAAGACCCATCCAGGATCTCGGCAAATTAAACAAGTCTGTCAGAAAATCAAAGTTCTGAATGGTAACACTGTAGTCAGTACACCCTTTTCTGGGTAAAGATGATTGGATGTGCTCTATACACCTCCAGGATGCGTACTACCACATAAAGATGGACAGGCAATCCAAGAATCATTTGCACTTTTGGCTGGGAGCCAGTGACTACCAGTTTCGAGCTTTGCCCTTTGGTCTCACTACAGCCCCCAGAGTATTCACCAAGTATGTGGTAGTAGTCATGTCTCACTTGAGACGCCTAGGATTGTGAGTGTTTCTGTACCTAGACGACCGGCTCCTAACCACCACCACTGAGCATCTACTAATAAACGTGAGAGTCACCACACTAAAGCTCTGCTCTCATCTAGGGATCACAATAAATTATGAAAAATCTGCCTTATTACCATCTCAATGTATCGTTTTTACAGGAGCAGACTTAGATACTACAAAAATGATGGCAAAGCTTCCTGCAGAAAGAGTACAAATCCTTTGGTATCAAGTCATAAATCTACTTTTCAAGAAGAAGGTTCAAGCAAGAACAGTCCTGAAAGTATTAGAGACCACTGCAGCAGTGATAAACTTGATTCCATTGGTGCGGCTCCACATGAGGATTCTACAGTGGCTGCTTTTCACTCAGTGGTCCATGCAGGAACTACTCATGTCCCACCAAATTATGATAACAGAATTTTGCAGGAAAGACCTTCATTGGTGGCTTCACTCCATTCAGGAGTCCATTTAGGTCGGCCCTTTGTTCTTCCACAGCCTTTAGCCACAGTGACCATGGATGCTTCCCAAATAGGGTGGTGGGAGTATTATCAGTGAAGGACAGTCCAAGGTACTTGGCAGGATCATGAGGCCCATTTATACATCAATGTCCTAGAGATGAGATCAGTGCTTTTAATGCTGCAAGCACTCCAAGACTCTCTTCTGTTAGGAACTATTGCAATACAAATAGACAAAATGTCAGTCATGTGGTACATAAATAGACAAGGAGGAACCAGGTCTTACCCCCTTTGTTGGGAGGCCCTGAGAGTATGACAGTGGCCGACATTCTCCCAACACTTTCTGATAGCAACTCAAATCCCGAGGAAATCCAACGTGATAGCAGACAAACTCAGCAGGGCGATTCTGAGGAGTGGTCCATAAAACAAGAGACAGTGGAAATGATTTTCTGCAAATGGGACCAGCCCTGCTGCAATCTTTTTGCCATGTCCATGAATGCCAAATGCAGCAGCTATCTTGCCCTAATCACCCTCTGCGGGAGTCACCAAGGGACGCACTTGTACACGATTGGCCCTTGGGACTCCTCTATGCCTTTCCTCCCTTCCAGTTGATACCAAAAGTTCTTCAGAAAGCTAGAGACTTTGGAAGAACCTTGATACTTATTGCCCCTTACTGGCCTCATCAAATCTGGTTAACCTTCCTTTGGCCTCACTCCAGGAGGAGCTGTGGATTCTGGACCCAATTCTCAAACCCTCAAGTTGACAGCTTTGCTGCTCCAATTCCAAACATCGCCAGGCTACCTGATCTTTTCTCTTCATTGAAACATATCTTGATTTCGTCTCATAAAGCTTCAACAAGAAAATTGTATATCAGCAAATGGAAGAGATTTTCCTCTTGGGCCTTGAATAATCATATTGACCCTTTTTCTGCCCCTATATCTTCCATACTAGAGTTCTTGGCAAAGCTATTTCATGAGGGTGCAGCTGCAGCTACTATTCGAGTTCAATTAGCAGTGATATCAAATTTTCATATAGGTGAATCAGGGCTGAATGTGATGTCCCACAGACTTTGCAAAGCATTCCTGAGGGGTACTATTTTATTAAGACCACCCATTAAAGCACCCCTAGCTCCACGGGATGTGAATTTTGTTTTATCTCATTTGATTCTTCCCCCTTTTAAACCTGCATCATCCTGTGATCTGAAATTTTTAACTTGGAAGACAATTCTTTCAATAGATATCACTTCAGCAAGAAGGGTTTCGGAGTTACAAGCATTGTCTATAAAAAAACCCATATGCTGTTCCATACAGAGTGTCTCTATGAAAAAAACCCATCCTTTCTACCTAAAGTATGTTCAGAATCTAACTTAAACCAGTCCATAGACTTACCAGTTTTCTTTCCCACATATGGCAATATAGTAGAATATATGCTACATCAACTAGATGTACATAGATAATTACGTTTATACTTGCAGAGAACGAAGGACTTTAGAAGACTGACCAATTGTTTGTGTCCTTTTCAGAGTACAAGAAAGGTACTCCAGTTACTAAGGTTACATTTTCCAGATGGCTATTAGATGTATTATATTTACCTACAAATTGCGGAACAAAAAATTTCACGACAAAGTAAAAGGTCATTCTACAAGAGCTATTGCAACCTCTTCCGCCTTTTGGGTAAAACTGCCAATTGATACCATTTGTGCTGTGGAAACATGGGCAAGGCCTCATATCTTTATTACTCATTACAAAGTGGATTTGGCCTCCTGGGACAGGGCTTCTTTTGGGTCCACTGTTCTGAAGAATATTCTCCCTTGAGCCACCCAAGAAAGATGGTGCTAGGGACACTGTCCCAACCAGTACAGAATGAAGGCGAGATAGGACAACATCACATAAAGAAGTTATGTACTCACCATAATGCTCCATGTGTGTTGTTCATCTCACCTTCATTCTTACATCCCACCCTCCTTCCCCCAGCCATTAGTTCCTGGAGGACCAAGCAGATTCAATTGGTGACTAATGTTCTCTGACTCTCTTCATCGCTCTTAAGGTAGTAATTATTTTATATGTACCTGTTATTATACCAGCAAACAAGATCTGGGGAGTTTCTTAGAGCATCATGGGATAGGGTATTAGCCATGAGCTAGTAGAAAGCCTTGAGCTTTTGTATAAGGCCAAGTCGGAACCGAGGATTGGTTCTGAACCCAACCAGTACAGAATGAAGGCAAGATAGGACAACATCACATCAAATATTTCTTATGTATATTTATTACTGGTTTCTGGTGATGTTTAATCTATAATAATTTTTTGCACTGAATAAAATGTACCCCTACTCTTCCCCTGATATGTGCTATGAGATCATTAACATACACCTGAACTGTCCGTTGGGCTAATATGACCTCTGCTTAATGTCTCATCTGATGGACAGCACATCAACACACATGGAACGTTATGGTGAATAAATAACTTCTTTTTAGCAACAGAAATAATACTGAAATGACCGATCTTGTTATACTAAAGAGTAAAACAACATTTTTGAAATATGCACCAAGGAATACAAATAAAGTTTGGTCAAAATGAGACTGTAAAGTTCTACAAGAAATATATTGAGTGTTATGAGGCTGACAGCAGAAGAAAAACAAGCTGGCTGATATTCCATTTTAGTCAAAAGATTTGGAAAAATGAACTGTCAACAACTGTCAGCTATGGGCAGTGTAGAGCAGATATGGATTTGTGACTGTAAACAGTAATTACCATAGATCAAGTACAAGTACTTAGAGGACATATCAGTGAACCTAGTGTGCAGTGCAGCAGACAGCTAACGGCATTTATAAGTAACACTATTGGCATAAACTAATAGGGTTTAAGAGAGGCAGGAGGTATGAAAATACATATGGGGCAAGATAGCTGCACCCCCTCTGGCCTAAGCTCACCACTGCTTAAACATAGGCAGTTTACAGCAACAGTGAAAAAAGCTAAAAAAATCTTAAACAAGCAATGTGAAAATGACTTGAGTCTCTCTGTCCTCTCCTCAGGTAAACCAAAACCAAAACTTAGCTGGATTACTTAACAAGCACAAAAAGGTTTACACCTATCACAGTAAACTTAGTAAAAATAGAAAAAAAAACACGTTTCTCCTGTCTTGCAAGGCTTGAAATATCTATCAAATCTCAAAGAATTAGGTCATTATCATTAACTTTAAGCTAAATTTACAGCTGCTCATAACAATTACTATCTGTTTATTTTTCCACATCACTAAACTTATTGTTTTCTTTTACATTGCAGGCTTGTAATGTTATTTTTGCTATTGTCTTTTGGTTTGTGGTTCATCTACCACTGGGAGCACCCTCAGCATGGCCTAGCCCTGTGGTTGAAATGTTTTCATGCAGTCTCTACTGCCTTTTTTCCGGTCCTGGCACCAGTGCCTGTGCCAGGAGTGGCTAGAGAGACCTGTACACCTAGACTTCTTTTTTTTAAGCATTTTCTCCACGGCATGTAAAATACAGCCTATGTATAAGCTTCTGCTTCATGTGATTTTGAAAAAAAAAAAAGGTTCCACCACATTACCCTTACCAAGAACTTACTTACGTACAAAGACCAGAGGATGAATTTGTTTCCAGCAGCACTACTCTCCTTTCTTACCGATTCCAACTCTATAGTTGGACCCTTCACTCTTCAATTAGTATGGGCTCAGAAAGCTACTGAAATTACAAATAAAATCCTGATATTAAGAACATGTTTGCAGAAAGAGAAAGATATACAGACCATTATACTTAAATCTGTTTGATATTCACTGCCAAGACTGAATCATTAAGTGCATTTGGATAAAAATATCATTGGTTCCACAATACCGTACACACTTGCTTTACTGCAGTCAGTGTCATGAAAGGAGTTGGGCTTATCTCAGCAAACAAAAGGTATGGGGAGAGAATCAGTCTTGGAAGGGATGCCATTTGCAGGATACACACACACACACACACACACACACACACACACACACACACACACACACATATGCATGCATGCATGCATACATACACATGTACACGCACACACTCATATCAGCAGGTCTTTGAGATATGGGAAACTGAAATCCAAGTGAAAACCTATGCAGGCACGGAGAAGACACACAGACTCCGCCCAAAATGCACCACAGCTAAGAAATGAATCAGACAAGTAGGGAATGTGAAATAGTATTGGTAAACTCTCCACAATTATGCTGCCTACATTTCCTTCAGTGCTGAATAAAATATATACTTTGTGTCCAGTCCCATATGACATCAAGAAAACTTTCTAAAGTAAAGGCATCTCTTCCAAAATTCACTATATATATATATATATATATATATATATATATATATATATATATATATATATATGTATATGTATATATATATATATATATACTAGATTCCAGTCATCTGCACATGTAGCACGCTTTGATTAAAAAAAAAACATTAAGCAGTTAAATAACACAGCTCTCTAGTGATTGATCTGGCATGTTTTTTTTCCTTATGTAATATTCTTTAGTGTATTTGCTACCATTCCAATGGGAAACATAAAAAAGGAACAAGGTAGTATCAGCTAGCTGCCTTGTTTGTTTTCATTTCATTTGGTTTGTATGCTAACTGTTTGCTGTCATTTAAAATGTTAGCAAATTTATTACCTGGACTTACATTTCATGTAATGGCTGCTACATGCTATGTCTTTAGCTTTCAGTGATGTCCTGTGCTATTATGTCTGATAGTTTGTCTGAGCTGTATTGCAGTTACATTTATAACAGAACTCCATCAGACATTATATATGCTTGGTAATGGTAATTTTTTGTAAGTTTTGATTGCTTCTGTTAATGCAAGGTCAGTTTAACACTTGTCTATTAGGGATTAATTTTTTTTAAGACTGTTAATGTATGATCTATTCATTTTATTTTGTCTAAGTGCAAATATAATGCTATTGTATTGGGTAGTCATGGCTGATGTAATACGAGGGTATATAGTGTTACATTGTAATAAATAGTTACAGAAATATATGGTAAAACACATAGAGAGTTCAGTCTGATCTAACACTTCATGGAAGTGAGCGTCACATTTTCAGTGTATGGTTTGCTTATTGTCATTCAGAAAAACACCAGTATACCGTGTGATGCCAAAAGTGGAGACATATCTTTACAGAACAGAATACATGCTTGCAGGGGTGAAGAAATACATTTGTTTCAATAGTCTTTGTGTTTGAAAGTTGTTGTTTGTCTTTTGGCTTTTCCCGGTTAGGGGTCGCCACAGTGGAACTCTGGTCCGCTATTGATTGGCAGTTGTTTTTTATGGTGTCGAATTGCCAACCCGACGCCCAACCTTCAACTAAGGCATGCCCATTCACCGTATGTCTTTCAAACGCCCACTCGACCGCAGGGAGGACATGCAGACTCCACACAGAAGGCACTCCCAACCCAAGCCGAGAATCGAACGGGAGAACCTCTTGCTGTGAGGCAACAATGCTACCGCTGCACCACCGCGGAAGTAGTCTGTGTGTTTGAAAGTATTCTTAGTGAAAAAAATGATTTATTTGGCACCATCAGGAATTCTATTGCTACATGGAAATCTAGAAGGAAAAATATAAACTTTGAATCCAGAAATTCATTTTTCCACAGTGCAAGTATAATATCTGAAAAGCTTGAAAAACTAATGCATGTGACATTTCTGTGTTTTTCTGGAAAAGATATCTTAAATATGTCTAATTATTTTCATGAAGAGGAAAAAGACAAAATAGCAACAGTTAGAGAGAGCTTCAGTGATTATTGAGAGCCTAGGAATAATTTCCTATGTATTCAGTATCCCCCCCACCAACTTAAGGTGCCCTACTCCATCTCCAGTCATCTAACAAAAGAAGTCAGGCAGGTAGGAACTGGCTAAGAATGTCTTCATACCTACATTTGTGTATGCTTGCCCAGTAATTTCCTTGTACTCCTCTTACAACACATGCAGTATTCAAACAACAGTTAACTTTATATGCAGATTTATCAACTTGTCTCCTCAACTCAAGCACCAGTCTAAAAAAAAGCCAACTAGCATCCTGTAACAGATTATTCCATTTTTCTTTTATCCTTCATTACCTTTGTCATTTTACGTAATAATTTCTGTGAACAACAAACAACCAAAGTTCCAAATGGAGAAAGACTGTGGACATAAATGATTTTGGCACTTTTATTCTTTTTAATCTTAGAACTTCTACAGAACTCCCCCCAACAATCATATACCATTTAAATAATGCAATACTACTAAAACATGACTTTAACAGCCAACCAAATCCATTTTGATTCAAATAAATAATTAAGTTAAGCATGCATCCATGACTTAAGAAACTTATACCTTAATAATATAAATCAGTTGTTGCTGTTGTTGTTGTTGTTGTGTCTTTCGGCTTTTCCCAGTTAGGGGTTGCCACAGCGGAACTCTGGTCTGCTAACGATTGGCAGTGGATTTTTACAAGCCGAGTTGCCAGCCCTGACGCACAATCTTCAACGAAGGTACGCCCATTCACGTATGTCTCCTCACAGAAGATGCTCTAGCTGAGAATCGAACGGGACGTCGCTGTGAGGCGACAACGCTACCGCAGCACCACCACCGCAGTATAAATTACTAACATACCTCACCTAAAATACACTAATAAAAATCAATTTTAAATGTGAAATTATAATCTTTGTTTCATTAGAAAACATTTCACATTGATACTCTCATTAAGACCTGGCTCCTTGTCTGGAGCTAATCTAATTTGCCATTTGGTCTCCTTACAATCCAAGCTCATTCATATTGACATAATCTAATACAAAAATTGGTATTTTTAAAATCTTTGTAAATTGAAGCATGTTTTGCTAATGAATTACTAAAATTCTTCTTTTTGATAGATAAAGATAAACAATGTTCATATATTCTTTTAGACAATTTTCTTTATTTATTTATTTATTTGCTATTTGTTAACCGGGTTGGTTCAGCTGAGCCTTTTTGGCCTGTTTTCAGTGGAGACCCAGGAGAAAAGCTCCAGAAAATACAAGAAACATTTTACAATAGTGTTTACTACAAATACATACAACAGTGTTTAATACAAAGCTCCAGAAAATACAAATTTGTAAAATTTTTCCGAAATAAAATGATTTGCATGTTTCACACATTGCTGCATAAACTACACTTTTAGGATCATAATTGAACCTACTTTTAGCCCAAATTACCTTTCCAACACTTTCTATAAATGTATTTGAAGAATTACTTATGTATTTAAAATATTTGCAACTATTGCACTTGTAGGTCCCACAAATAGATTGTCTTGGGCGTTGCTGTAATTAGGCTTCTCTAGGAATAATGTGATATTATAATTCTTTTTATAAGTGAAATGTGGTCTCTCACCTATATTTCTAGTCAACTCAGTATTACCAAGAATAATTTTCCAGTTGTTTTCAATTATTTCTTTAATACCATACATATTAATAGAAATAGGTAGTGGGAAAACTCTCCCATGGTTTCCTTTGTTAGTGGAAACTATGTTGTCACCAACTTTTTTCAACTTACTGCTTAAATCAGATGACAAAATTGGTTTAAATATATTTTGTCTCTTATCAATAACTTTTTTTTGCAATGTTATCTAAAAAGTCTTCATTGCAACATCTTTCTAAAAACATCTCAATGAGAATAGCAACACCTGACAAAAATATCTCATCCACACTGGTGAGCCTATTTAATCTGATAAATTATCCCTTTATAAAGTTTCTTTTTATATGGGTTGGTGTTGGTTCTGCAGTGTAAATAATTATTTACAAATGCTTTTTTTCCTGTATATCTTGCTGTGGAATTTCTTAGCCTATCCATGTAGATAGTTAAATCCAAAAAAATAATATTTTCCCTTATGTCCCCTAAAGTGTAGGACAAAAAACTTATAATAGTATTCAAATCCATTAAAATATGTCTACCTCTTCTTTAGACCCACTCCAAAAATATGTCATCTATGAAACTTTGTAAAAATGTATTTTCCTAAAAAAAAAGATATTTGTTAACATGTTCTTCCTGCCACCATGCCATAACTAGTACCCATTGCTACTACTTTTTTCTGTGTATACAATTTGTTTTGGAACATGAAAAAAATATTTTCTAAAACTATTTCTAACAAAATACAAATTGTGTTCACATATTGGTTGTCCACGATAGTGAATGTGTTCAATTCATTCCTACAAAATCAATGCCCTGTTCCTGGCATATACTTGTGTAATGTGAGACTATGTAACTAGAAAACCACTTCCTTTAAAAAGTGTAGAATTTAATAATTCTAATAGGTGCCATGAATCTCTTAAGAAAACTCTGTTTTTTTTAACAATGGGAGTTAACATTTTATCTAAATAATTAGTAATTGTTTCGGTTTTATAAAATCATCTGCAACCACTGGTCTGAAAGGTGGATTAGATTTACTTTTATAGATTTTAGGTATATCAAATAATCTGGCTATTTTAGGGTGGTCCACCCTGAGTGAATAAATCAAAAAGTAAAAAATCAATTTCTAAAAACTTCCTTTTAATTTCTGTTTCAGTAACTTTAGTATAACAATTGATATTAGCAACCAGATCAAACATCGCAGGAATGTAACTATACATATTCATGATGACTACCTCGTTACCCATGTCAGCCTTCATAACTCAAATTTCACAATTCTGTGATAATTTTTTTAATGATAAACCTTTTCTTTTTGTAAGATCATGGCCGTATCCTTTGTTTAAAATCTAACTTATACCTAAAATCCTTTTCATAAACATTGTGAAATGCTTGAAGAGTGGTGTTTAACACAGTATTATACACTCTTCATTTACTAATAAATGTATTGTCTAACTTGCTTTCAGGTATGTCATATAAAATATATTGTAAATTTAATTTGCGCACATACAATTTGAAATGCACTATTACTTTTGTTACATTTGCTTTTTGTGAAGGGATGAATGAAAAACCTTTCTTTAGCACTAACACATGGTCTTATGTAAAATTACTTAAATTGTAAATACTTAATATCTCTTCTTCCCTTTACCCTTCCCTTTCCTTGTTGTTTCACTTGTTGTTGACTCCTTAAAGGGAGAAGGACTGGTGATAAAACTGGTAACTGATTTTTCTAATTTGTGACTTCATGGGCATATGACAACAAAACTTCTCTCTCTCAGTACAAGGCTTATTATTTGAAAACTTTGAATTAGAAGTGCTTTTTCTATTTTTGTCTGTTGTAGCGTCTTTCTTGAAAACAACTTCTTGTTGAACCACCAGACTTAATTTCAGTAGATAAGCTATCCCACTGTAATATGCTTCAGCATCCTGTGACAGTTTTTTTCTTTTTCGTGTACATAATAGTAGAAACATGCTTACTCAACTTTGCAGGAATACCTCTGTATAATGTAGTTCATTTATTTTACACCTGTAATCTTCTACTAATAATTTCATAACAGTTATTCCAGTGGTATTCAATACCATCACCAATTCTTTGTATAGTCTGTCATTTTCCATACTCCGTTTGGGAACTTAAAGACCTGTAACCCAAACAATACTTGTTCTAATTCAATACACTGTTCCAAATAAAAAAAAAACTTCATATTGCAATGATTTTAGTTTTAATGTTTTCCTCTCCAGTTCATAAATATCTTTTCTGCACTGAGTAAAAAATAACAAACATTATTGCCATTGTCAGAAACGTTATGTATTATATTAGTTTTGTTAGTCTCACCTCTATGACCAAATAGCCAGAAAGGATTTGTGTCAGCATTAATCCAATTGTCAAGGGAATCATCTGTCTCAATGGAAGATTATAAAAGCTTCTGCTTGTCTTCTAAATCCACCAATGAGGGATTAAAGGGTTGACTAATATATCCAATACTTGACCCACTGGCAGTGTTTTTACCATTGCTGTTAGCACACTTGACGTCAACACCTGGATTTGTTCAAGTAACCCACATGCTTCTGGAATGACTGAAGTTAACATCTGTGTTAGCGAGACCAAGTCAGAAGGGATTGAATACATAGACAAATCCAAAATGCCATCTTCATTACTTAATGAAACCCTGGCTATTCTGTCCACTCTGCATAGTTTCTGTCCATCTCTTGAAAACAGGCTGATAGTCAAAAGTTCTCCCAAGTCAGTCAGGAACCAGGAAAACAATGATTTTTCCATATATAGGCCATCCATTGGAATGAAAACCAGGGAAGGGGACTTCAGTAAAACAGTGCTTATTAACTGGTACCATCAACCCACAGAGCTCAGGAATATAACAGAGTACCCACAT
This sequence comes from Protopterus annectens, assembly GCF_019279795.1. Classification (NCBI taxonomy): domain Eukaryota; kingdom Metazoa; phylum Chordata; order Ceratodontiformes; family Protopteridae; genus Protopterus; species Protopterus annectens. The sequence continues at coordinate 524,173,910 of NC_056748.1, read as the reverse complement.
TTTAGAATGAGCTTCTGCAACTCTTAAGATAAATCTACAAATGCCCCTGTTCGCTGAACAAATGCTAGCTCTTTTTCTTAACTCCTTGTCTACAGACATTAACCCCCACCCATAAATCAGCAGCTCATCTGTGTATTTAACATATCTAGAATTGCTCAGATAATTGGCCAGTCTTTGTAAACAGGATGTTACAGTTATTCTCTAAATAAACTGAATCTAACTAGTACCCAGGAAATGTTCAAGACAAGCAAAGTCACCTACTTATTACCATTTCCTTCTTACAAGTGTCAGGTTTTTTGTCTTCTCCGTTTCTTCCTCAAGTCTTAATTCAGAACCTGTCAAACAGCATTCAGTCCCCATGAAAATAACAAGATGATCCTATAATATAACTACACTACTGAGCTGTGTGCATTACAATGAAACTATTAATAATTATGTACATAAAAACAAGTCATGAACAAGGATGTAAAGCTGTATTTCTCTTACAAATTGTTAGCAGTGTACATGAAGCATTCTGTAATCAAGTATGTAAAACTGCTTTACTCCTATGAATTGTAAGCAGTGTATATTACATGAAATAAATACTCAATATCTACAACTCTATAAGACAATACTTTTTTTCCATGTAGCTCTTTTGACTATGTATACCCTTTATTACTATGCTATGTAACCTAACGCTGTCATAATAATTTCAATTATTTATGTAATAGTTAAAGAGATGTGAACTATCTCTTGTGCAGTCCTTTCAAAATTATATTTGTAATAGTTGTTTAATTATCTGTGCAACAAACTGTGCAGTTGCACCTGGGTCATGGCTAAAAAAACATGGACCAGTTCACTTACCTGGTCAAGAAAAATAAAATAAGGCATACAGTCTTACAGAGACTGTAGATGAGCAATGACTGTGGATTTGATGAGTTCCATTATTCATTTATAAGACACAATAGTTTGTGACCAACAAAATGATGAAACAAGACCAAGTTGTTAACAGAAACAGATCTGACCTTATTTATAGCTGCAGATGTATGCAGAACAAGTAAAATCAGAAACACACAGTTTAAAAGATTACCTGAGGAAACTGAAATAAGATAAAGCAGGAACGTGCTGTTACACTAAAGAGTATATACAAATAGCCACATGACAGTGTAGTGTAACATTAATGAAGAAAAGAAGAGATGCATAGAAAAGAGATGGTGCAACTGAAATTCATGTCTCGTGTGGCTATATTTGTGACAGGAAGCTCTGTCCTAATTTTAAAACATTTTTAGACTCACAGGAAAATAAATATTGTTCAAAATGTGTAAAAACAAGTTCATTCAAAAGAGTATGCATGTTGTTGAAAATAAATATACAACTAATCTTTTTGTTGGACCAGTAAAGTGAAGAGTTGCTACACTGTTATCTGAAAAGACATTTGAGGTACTGAGACAAGAATGAAAGTCAAATTGTTGTCAAAAATTACTTAGAATTAATAAGCAAAACATTGATTTTAAACGAGAAGGGTGCAGAGTGTAATATTTTGTCTGTGTACTTTTTAAAAACTGTGGTGAATGGTACATAAAGAGTTGTCTGAGCTCTGTGGTAATCCAGACTAAAGCTGTGATAATGACATACATGAACCAAGGTTAAGTATCAGTCTTAATAACAGCTAAGACAGCAATGACGGAGGGGAGGGGAGTGAGAAGTCAGTACCAGTTCGCCCATCCTGGAGGAGGGTGGTGGTCCAGTCCCCTGCACTACCACCACCTGTCAGAGGTGTGAACACATGGCAAGCAGCATTACGAACTCTGGAATGTGCTTGACTGTGACAAACCACTCAAGCTAGCCTTCATATGTGGAAATGTGCATGCATCAGAGCAAAGCAGAGTAGACCCTTGTGGTTATGTGAATATATTCTGGAGCATTTCTCCCCAGGCCTCCGCTGAAAACAGGATCTGTGGAACCTAGTCGGACTTTCCCGGTCAACAAATGTTAAATAAAAATAAATAAATAAAATAAAAAAATAAAATTTGTGCCAATTACCAGGGTTGGGGGCATAGGTTAATATGAAAATACACTTTTTCTGTGCAACACAGTATTGCAGAATAGTAAGACGAAGAGGTGCTGTAGTTCTCTGTGGTGTGGACAAATTCAATGATTAATCTTTGCAGAACTGGTCAAGGAGGAGTTAGGAGGCTGGGATCAAATCAGGGGAGTAAACCAGCAGTGGGAACTGCACCAGGAATGGAATACTGAGATAGGTTGGGATCAAATCAGTGGAGTAAACCTGCAGTGGGAACTGCACCAGGAATGGAGTACTGAGATAGGCTTGGATCAATTCAGGGGAGTAACAGTGGAACTGCACCAGGAATGGAATACTGAGACGTAAGAAAAAGGCAAAAAAGTATGTCACTGTGGCTCCAAGAGAATGAGAGGTCAGCAAACAGGGCAAAAGATAGAGCCTACAATAGGTGCAAAGGTGAGGATCAGGAGGTGAAGGAGGCATAGTGCAAGTAGGCTAGCAAAACACAACAGAGAACATAAGAAAAAGAAAGCCTAAACTAAAGGGCATTAACAGAATGGATCAAGAAGGAAATCAAATATAGCCTTTATTCTTCTTTGTCAGTATAATTAATAACAATCAATACAAAATGCATAAATTAAGCAGAATAACTCAATGGCTGCATCCAGAGGCAAGCAAAATTTATTGATAAACATAAGCGCTCTCACAGTTCCACAGACTGCTTCATCAGACGTTAAACTTCCTAACTTAAACTACCATATATACACACATGCATCAACAATCAATCAATTAACATTTAAAGAGAGCACATTTAAAAATCATTGTAATCAAGAGAATATTAAAATCAATAAAACAGAACATATGCACTTACATACAGAGAATACAAGTTTTAATACACTTATCCTAATATTATCTAAAATGTACTAAAAATAAGAATTAATCTACGTAAGGGTCTAGATTTTAGTATGGGCTTTAAGGGAACTTTATCATTCAACCCCCTCCCTTTATTAGCTCTCACGTTAATGATCTATCTAGTCTCCTTTTCTTCTGTTTTAGTGATAATGTCACTGTGCCTTTAGCCCTCCTCTACCTTATCAGCAACTAAAAATTTAAAATGATGCTTGTTATCATAATTAATGGCATGTTTAGCTAACGCATTAGTGGATATTTGCCTGGCTATATTATATTGATGTTTCCTTATTCGGTCTCTAAATTTACAATTAGTTTTCCCTATTTAAAAACACTGACACTCTTATACAATATGCAAGATACACTAAATGGAGTTTAGTCTGGGGCTGTATTACAGCCAGCATCCACTTTAAAAATAAAATTCCTTTTCATGTCTGGATGTAAAATCTGACCAGTATCATCAATGCAGCCACAAAAATGACATTTCTGACATGAGTTTTACTTTTAAAAATATGAAAGCCTTAAAAATTATTTTTTGTTATCCTAAGACAAGAGATGGCAATGCAAAGGTTAAAAGGTCTACTAGACCATATCAGAAATGTCATTTTTGTGAAAGCGTTTACGTTTATCAATAAATTTGGCTTGCCTCTGGATGAAGCCTGTGACGCCCATGCCCTGGCCCAGCAATCAAGGAACCTCAATCCTCACCACCTGTGCCCTGGCTCAGCAATCAAGGAGCCTCGATCCTCACCACTAACACCAGTGAGGGGTGTCTCATATAGGAGGAAAGGAAAACAAATACACATAGTAAAGTGCAATTTTCCTTAAGAGCACACAGAGATCACAGTCAGTCTGGGGCTGGTCACTCCCTGGCTCTCCAGGTCCCCAATAAGACTCCCCACTGGCACAGCTATAGAGTCCAGATCTCAGCCTAGTGGGCAAGCTAAAACCTCCAACACCCTCTCTGTCCAACCAGTGCTTCGTGTTCCTGCCCAAGTAGCTGACACACACACACACACACACACATACACTTTGAGATAAGAGTTATGTACAACCACACGGACACTCCTGGGGAAGCCTGGCGCAGGTTCTCCAGCTGTGCCCCTTTTACCCAGACTATATGGTAGTACCACTTGCCACCATCCACTAATATTTATCAGCTACTCAAAGGCTCTTAAAAGGGTGCCCAATTATTACTGTGCAATATTATTATCCAATTGGTAGTATAGCCCACGGCTAAAGCTGTTAGAGTGGCTTTGTACAATTTTACCAAAGGCATGCAAGTACTCTTAAGAGCTTAAATTATCTCTACACAAAACAGCCACAGTTGAAAGGTTTTAAAATATTTAACAATAAATAATAAAAACACAAGACAATACTTCTTACTACACAGTGTTAGTCAAGAGTTCAGAGATCACAGAGAAATACTTAAAATAATTTGGTAGTACAGTTCTGACATCACAGAAAAACGGTTTAATCTTTCTAGTTTCTAGCTATTTCTAAGAGAAAACACACTTCTAAAATAACTTACATATAGAACAGGTAGAGTGCTGATGAGTTGGATGGTCAAGACAAAAATGCTTAAAGCTCACTGAGTCTCTCTGTTTTTAAAATCACATTCCTGGTTCCCATTACATTATTCTTCACACTTCCCTGAGTTACCAGGCTAACAGAAACTACATTTACATTCTTAACATCTCCTTTATCTTGCAGCTGGTGAGGAAGCAGAGCAATAAAAATACATTTGCATGTTTAAATCTAGCAATTTAACTCTTGGTTAAAACAATAGAAAGAATGTCTTCATCTAGACCGTCTGGAGCCGACTTTAGATCAAAGGGTCACAACATGCTTTACTTGGTCAGCTTTCTGCCAGCAGAGTGTACTGTTGTTACATTAATATTTACAGATGACAGAATTATCTCCAAAATTCTATCTGGCTAGGCTGGCAGCCTTCACACAGCCGTTGAGTTATTCTGCTTAATTAATGTGTTTTGCATTGATTTTAATCTTAAGCAGAGTATTTGTCTGGGGCATATTGACCATTTTTTGTGCAATAATTAATAACAATGTTCTATGACTATATAAATAAACTGCTATTATCTCAGAAAGCATATTCCCCAGCAATTATAAGGATTGTTCTGCAGTATTATCTTACTAAATTTGGCAGTTAGCACAGAGGGTTAAGGTGCTAAGCTGTTAATGAGCTGCTTACTGTAGCCGAAAGTACAGGGTTTGATTCCTTCCACCTTCATTTGCCTATTGTGTGATTCAAACCAAGATACTAAATTAGGCAGTGCTCCCAGGCTGTGCCTGAAAAGTGATGTGTGTGCCCTCTGGACTGACCCAGGTCCTTCCCTGGCTTACTTGATAAATGAATGTCTAAAAATGTAAGTACTGTTTTACTATTTAATTTCTGTATACTATTGTCTGCAAGGATTGAATGATATATAAGACTGTATTATGTTAACTCTCTGCACCATTTATCTTGTTTTATAACAGATGTTGCCTTGTAAGTATTGTTTTGCTTTATTATCTTCCTGAATACTGTTCTACTTATTCAGGTTGTACACTATTTTATTTTCTTTTATTTATTTTGCATTTGTTTACTGGCTTTATCCAGCTGTATTTAGTCAAAACACCCTTTTCAGCAGAGGCCTGGGGAGAAGTGGTCCAACATATGACAAACATTTTTGAATATATATTCAGTTATATACATGAACAGACATTAAATAATACACATTAACAATCACACGTACACTTGCTGATTGTATTACATTCATATGAAAGTAGAGGCTGCTATTATAGTAGATGTTGAGCTCTGAGCATTTGAAGAGGCATATTAGTGGGTTTGTCAAACAGATAATAAATGTTATGATTAGTGATTAGAAATTCAAGAAAAGGAAGTGAGACAAAGAACTTAGAATTGCAGACAAATGCAGATATTGTGGTTAAGAAGAGGGATGTGAAGCATGTTCAGAGACAATAATATATACAGCTATCACAAGGTTTATATTTGACGTGTAGAGGTGGGGATGAACAGTGTCACAAAATAAAGAACACAGCTGGGAGATGCTATTAAAACTATTCAGGCATAGGCAAAGACTGGTTGTGAGGTATAGGATTCAGAAGAAAAGAAATGGTTTGACATTACGGTAAACTGAAGATAACAGAGGCATTCATCCTGGAGGTGTACAGGAGCATGTCCCTTGAACTGATAGGTGATGTTTTAGTTGTGCTTTAAACCAGTCTGCATTCTGATTAAATTTCAGTGGTAGTGGGGCGTGGTTCCATAGTTTAGCTACAGAATTTGAATATAGAGTCACCTGCAGTATTAGATAATTTGGTTATAGTGATCAGTGATTTTTTTTTTTTTCTGGAGAGTAAAATTCTGTTAGGAGAGTAGTGCATTAAGTTGTTAAAGGCTGGACAATTCTCTGGGTTATAGACAAGTCTGTGTATTGTAGTTAGCTGAGAAAAAGCTAGGTGGCATGGTAGCTCTAACCAGTTTAATTCTCTGATGGCTAAACAGTGATATGTTCTATTGTTATAATTTACTGCAGATTTGGCTGTTTTATTATAACACTGGTATTTTATAGAATGAATGCATATAATAATGTATTGTATCAGCTCCCTGAGCTACTTATCTTTAACATGTTGTTCTGAAAAGAGTCCATTGGCCTGCCTACCCAGCTGAAAAAAAAAGGTAGATAAAATCTGAATTTGATTCAATTTTTAAAACACACATGAAGAGTGTTAATTCTTGGGACTTTGGGGCACTATCTGCATCTCACCAATGCATCTAAGAATGATGGTTGTTAACTTGGCATTTTAAGTTTGTTTATCATCGTTTTCAGAGTAAAGGTGTAGAAAAATTCTCCACAGCTGCGCATTTTTTATTCATGCATATCAACATTTCTGTGCAAATTGCATTAGTGAAAGTGTCTCATACAACATGCAGAATATCGCTGATAAGTATTTAATGATTTGCTTTAGGTATGCCAAGCGGCTGCATAAAGTTGTGAGAAGACTAGTCCCAGAGTGTGATGTTCGATTTGTTCTTTCTGAGAGTGGAAGTGGAAAAGGTGCAGCTCTGGTTACTGCTGTAGCACAACGACTTTCCTCGAAACGAAAGCTCATTGATGAAACTCTAAGTAAGTTCCACCTCAGTTCAGCGCATCTGCAAGATGTTAAGAACAAAATGAGAATAGAGATGGACCGGGGATTGAAGAAGGAAACGCATCCTACAGCATCAGTGAAAATGCTGCCTACATATGTTTACGGCACTCCAGATGGAACAGGTATCTGTAACCCTAACCATTCTAAATGCTGACTTAACCATCTAACTAACTACTAGTGACTAAGGAAATACTGATGCACTTCAAAGCATGAAAGATATTTTTTATGCTAGGCGCTTGATTCTGCATATAGCATCTCAAAAGCTAAGCACTTTTATTCCATTTATTTTGTTTTTAGAGATGAGGTAAGGGTTATCGAATGCACGTACCCATTTTAAAGAAAAACTCAGAACCTTTGGATACATTCAGTGACTTAGTGATGCAGAATTAAGATGAAGTTGCAAAAATCAAACGTAGGTTTTCTGGGTATAACCAATGCCTAATTGCTTTGTTTGATAGGATGGCACCTGATAAATCCTCTCTGTCATAAAATGAAACCAGGATCTCTTTGTGGGACTAAGTCACTAAATTTCTCTGTTTGGTGGGACAAAGAAAGGAAAAGTGTAGGTAGGATTCAGACTGTTGTCAAAACCCAATTAAACAAGTCAGGATTTTTGACCAGGTAACAGAAGATCCACTTTGGAAAATGGCATCACCACAAGGGGGTTACTCACCCCCATTATGCAGCAGCCTCAAACTTTGTTATATTGATGGGATGGTGTACCACTCTATATGTGTAATTTAGGAAGCCTTACCTCCCCATGAAAAAGAATGTTCAGTGACAAGGAGTTTTAAAGCAGATAATTTGTTCATAATTGACTTCATATGTGCGGATATCAGGAAATAGGAAGGGAGCCATGAAAAATTCAGCGCACGATGGGATGGATTAAGTAAATTTCCAGCATACAGTAGCATATGGTAGGATGAAGTCAGCGCACGATGGGATGGATTAAGTAAATTTCCAGCATACAGTAGCATATGGTAGGATGAAGTCAGCGCACGATGGGATGGAGTAAGTAAATTTCCAGCATACAGTAGCATATGGTAGGATGAAGTCAGCGCACGATGGGATGGAGTAAGTAAATTTCCAGCATACAGTAGCATGTGGTAGGATGAAGTCAGCGCACGATGGGATGGAGTAAGTAAATTTCCAGCATACAGTAGCATATGGTAGGATGAAGTCAGCGCATGATGGGATGGAGTAAGTAAATTTCCAGCATACAGTAGCATATGGTAGGATGAAGTCAGCGCACGATGGGATGGAGTAAGTAAATTTCCAGCATACAGTAGCATGTGGTAGGATGAAGTTAGTGCACGATGGGATGGAGTAAGTAAATTTCCAGCATACAGTAGCATATGGTAGGATGAAGTCAGCGCACGATGGGATGGAGTAAGCAAATTTCCAGCATACAGTAGCATATGGTAGGATGAAGTCAGCGCACGATGGGATGGAGTAAGTAAATTTCCAGCATACAGTAGCATGTGGTAGGATGAAGTCAGCGCACGATGGGATGGAGTAAGTAAATTTCCAGCATACAGTAGCATGTGGTAGGATGAAGTCAGCGCATGATGGGATGGAGTAAGTAAATTTCCAGCATACAGTAGCATGTGGTAGGATGAAGTCAGCGCACGATGGGATGGAGTAAGTAAATTTCCAGCATACAGTAGCATGTGGTAGGATGAAGTCAGCGCACGATGGGATGGAGTAAGTAAATTTCCAGCATACAGTAGCATATGGTAGGATGAAGTCAGCGCACGATGGGATGGAGTAAGTAAATTTCCAGCATACAGTAGCATATGGTAGGATGAAGTCAGCGCACGATGGGATGGAGTAAGTAAATTTCCAGCATACAGTAGCATGTGGTAGGATGAAGTCAGCGCACGATGGGATGGAGTAAGTAAATTTCCAGCAAACAGTAGCATGTGGTAGGATGAAGTCAGCCTTTTTTGGATCATTAGCCCACCATTATCTTGGATAAAAGGCATTCACAGTCCATTCATTCCCAGTGATACTGGCAGCCATCAATGTATTTTTGATGTATACTCCCCATCCATATCCAGCCATCTACAACCCCTTTTTTCGATTTTTGCACATGGGATTGGGGTATCACTTCAGTGATGACAATCATCTAGAGCCAAGGTTACATGCCTCAATGTCATTGTCAGGGGACCCCTGTGTTCCAATACAGAGAAATGTCTGCTCATTGACATCATCACCCCCCCCACCGAGAGGGCTATCATTACAATCTTGGGTGGGTCCTACCTACGTCACTTCTTCCCTGCAGCTTGTTTTTAGGGAGACTGGCCTGTATTACTCCCCAGAGCACCAGGTCGTTACAAGGGGAGGGACCACCACAACCTTCACTGCAAAATAAGGACACCGTCATAAGTCCCGTATCTCTTACTCCACCCAGAGCCAGATCATGGTCAAATGTAAATGGATATGGGGACCCCCCCTTGCAGCCCCCCCCCAGCGGCCATTCCAATGCCCCATTACTTGGGTATTTCTCCCTTGTTACCATAAGCATTGTTTATATCCAATGCCCCATTACTTGGGTATTTCTCCCTTGTTACCGTAAGCATTGTTTATATCCAATGCCCCATTACTTGGGTATTTCTCCCTTGTTACCATAAGCATTGTTTATATCCAATGCCCCATTACTTGGGTATTTCTCCCTTGTTACTGTAAGCATTGTTTATATCCAATGCCCCATTACTTGGGTATTTCTCCCTTGTTACCGTAAGCATTGTTTATATCCAATGCCCCATTACTTGGGTATTTCTCCCTTGTTACCGTAAGCATTGTTTATATCCAATGCCCCATTACTTGGGTATTTCTCCCTTGTTACCATAAGCATTGTTTATAGCCAATGCCCCATTACTTGGGTATTTCTCCCTTGTTACAGTAAGCATTGTTTATATCCAATGCCCCATTACTTGGGTATTTCTCCCTTGTTACCGTAAGCATTGTTTATATCCAATGCCCCATTACTTGGGTATTTCTCCCTTGTTACCGTAAGCATTGTTTACACCTGTCAAGTACACACTATTTTCCTCTTTACTTCTACAATGATCACAGATGTTTGGATTTAATTTAAAACTTTTATTTCAAATTCAAATGCTAATAGCCATTTGCTAAACAGACAATACAGTCTCACACTGAAAACAAGCTTAGCATGAACTGTAAACTTCTCTGCCATTGAAACACACAGTCATTGAAATGGCATTGAAACCCATATTCAAGGAAAATGCATCTGACCAGTGGTGGATTAAGTTTATCTTTGGGCTGCTTTCAAATATCGGCTCCTTGCTCACATTTTAGGACCATGCACACATACATACATACATAAATACATACATGCATGTGCCCTTTGATTCACTTTCCTGATTGTATTAAATTATATTCCTAGTATAATACAGCACCACTTGTTAGACTGTATTTTAAATTGGTAGTTTTGAGCATTTTTCCAGTAAGCAATGATAGAAAATGCATGAACCAGTAATGACAAAAGTACCTATTACAGAACATTTCAATCATAAAAGACCACTCAAACTTAAGTCATTATAAACCATCAATGTTGTTGTGTCTTTCAGCTTTTTACCGGTTAGGGGTCGCCACAGTGGAACTCCGGTCCGCTAATGATAGGCAGTAGATTGTTACGTGCCGAGTTGCCAGCTCTGATGCACAACCTTAGTCAGTATATACATAACCTCTGAAGAAGTAAAATTTATCTGAATAATTCCACATTAAAGAGGTCTTGGCAAACAACTTTACATTTCAGTGTTTCATCTGCAAATTCAGTACCTACTGCCCTTGAAGAATTAATTGCCTGTATTACATTAAAAAAAGAAAAACAAAGTTGGTAAGCTGGTAATATTGCAATAGGGAATGGCTGGCAAACCAACAACATGTTTATAGCTACTAATCACCTCATCCAAAGGAAGACACACTCAAGATTGCAGTACTCCTATCCACCCCCCCTTAAAATGCACTGCAATATCAGCAACCCACATGGTGTGAGTGTAGAACCCACAACTTTCTGTTTCAAAGTTGAGTGCTCATTGTACTACTAACACTGCTTTCAAATTCTACAGTATAAACACTGACTGCTGTTTGCTAAACAAAATTATTGCACATTGAAAATAGACCTATCATGAACAGCAGTAAACGTCTTCCCTTGAAACTCACAATTCTTTGAAAATGCACTGAAACCTCACAATTCCTTTAGCAGTCTGCTTGTTGGTGTACAGGATTCATGCTCTTGTCTCATGTAATTAAGGTACAGGGTTTGAGCCTGAATAGGTTAATTGACTAACCTGCCATCCTTAACAAGGGCATTTCACACTTACACACACACACACACACACACACACACACACACACACACACACACACACACACACACACACCAAGTTTAATTCCAAGAATCGTTGCAAGTACTTCAAATAAAAGAATGGCAAGTTAAATTCTGTGTGTGTTTGGAACATTTGCATCTTTGTTGGTGTGTGTTGGATTAAAAACTGATGCAAAGTGTAATTGTGTGCTTCCTTTCATAAAGGAGAAGTTGCTGACATTGAAAAAATATATTTTTTATCAATTCAAAAGTAAATGTGGAAGCCCCCAGGTCACTGGGCCTCCTTGGGCAGTAGGCAACTGCCTAGGCAGTCTAGTGCTGGATCTGGATCTGACTCCACCCCAAACAGCCCTTCCAGCTTTCCAATCCACTAATCAATCTCAAGTCATCTAGGTCCCAGTCAGTTGTCTATATCACATCATTGAGTGACCTATTCATTGAATGCTTCTTCATTGAGCTTTATTTGTCAAAACCTCTATCCATCAAATGATCATTTTAGTGATTTTTTTCCCAGGGAAAAAAGGTGGCCATCACTGGGAATTTGCCCTTTTCCCCACTGTAGTCCGATCTTGCAGTTGGTATATTTAGTTAGGGGGGAATATGGAGGGGTGTTGGTTTTAAATTTTGTGCTTTTTGTGACAATCAGTAGTTGGCCTAGTGGTTATTTTCCCTGGGAAAAAATTCACAAAAATTATCATTCAATGGGTAGAGGTATTGATAAATAAAGTTCGATGAAGATGCATTCGATAAATAGGTGGTTTGATGATGTGATATAGACCCTCCCAGTCAAGGCTTTATCCCTCTGTGCCACAGAGCCAGGCTAGTTCACAGTCTGAGCTTTATCCCTCTGTACCACAGACCCAGGCTAGGCCCCCTTCAGGGCTTTATGCCTCTGTGATACAGAATCAGACTAGGTCATAGTCAGGGGTTTATCCCTCTGTGACACAAAGTCAGGCTAGGTCCCAGTCTGGGCTTTATCCCTTTGTGACACAGAGCCAGGCTAGGTCACAGTCAGGGTTTTATCTCTCTGTGCCACAGAGCCAGGTTAGGTCACAGTCAGGGTTTTATCCCTCTGTGACACAGAGCCAGGCTAGGTCACAGTCTTGACTTTATCCCTCTGTGACACAAAGCCAGGTTTAAGTCAGTCTTTCTGGAATTTGGAAAGAGCTGAGCAGTTATTTCTGCTCTGAAATCATGTTCTTGAGTACAAAATATGACAACATTATGAAAAGCCCTAAAAGGTTCCATGACCTGACAAGTTAGTTGTGCATTTACCAAGAAATTTTACTGAAAGATGTTGTAAAACAGAGAAAACAGAAAATAGATTGTCAAGTGCTCCCAAGTGCTCCATTACTGCAGTTATCCCTTACAGTTCAGCTGTACAGTCTTCATTACAACTTTTTAATGTTTTATTTCTCTGTTCCTGAAAACAACTGCAGAGCTAAAAATGTTGTGTTCTTCTTTCTATAGTTTTTTACTGTTTTGTCATTTATTTTTAGTATTACCATGCTATTAAGCTGTATAATTTTGTTTTTGTCTTCACAGAATATGGAAAGTTTCTAGCCCTTGACCTTGGGGGCACCAATTTTAGAGTTCTTCTTGTCAGAATTAAGACTGGTCTTCGAAAATACGTTAGAATGTATAATAAAATTTATGCCATCCCTGTGGGAATAATGCAGGGTACAGGTGAAGAGGTAATTTAAAACCAAACACTTCTTGCCTGGTTGTTTTTGTTTGTACCTGATTTAACTTACTGTTTTGTATTTCATCCTGGCTGCAGCTCTTTGATCACATTGTGCAGTGCATCGCCGACTTCCTGGATTACATGGGTCTCAAAGGAGCACGGTTACCACTTGGTTTTACATTTTCTTTCCCCTGCAGACAGGCTGGCATTGATAAGGTATGCAGTTCTATGAACATATAGATCTCTTTCTGTGAATAAATTTCAGCTTTTGATAATTCATTTTATCTTTGCTTTCAAATGCTATGTTTTGATGTCTGATAAGTGTATTCATCTTTCTTAAATTTTTCATATTTGTGTGTGTTTATTTTTTAACCAGATAAGACCTATACAACACAGGGACAGCTGTTCATGAGTGATATGGGAGCTTTGATTTGGTTAAGTGGTCTGCTTAGACTTACATCATATACATTTGGAGACTGAAGGGTGTGAACCCAGATCTGTTAACACAGCATAAAGTATGATTATATCACAGGCAGAAATTCTTCTTCTAAATGGATAAAAAAAGAAATTGAAAAATGGCATTTCCTGCAGAGCATAGTAGCTACACAGAATTCGATACTTATGTATTATCGCAATCAGATTGCTGAAGTCAAAGAATTCGTCATATTTCTGCAAAACGATGTCTGGTAACCTAAGAAGGGAAGTGTAACCTCTCCTCTACTTCAAATCCTTCACAAAATACATGCTAACACAAATCCTGTTATTTTACCGAGTCTGTATAACAGCAATGTGTAAAATATGTCCCTATTATGTCAGCTCTGTATATATTCCTTGCATTAAGCTATCGAGAGTTATGACAATAATAATGCATTCGTGAGTTATATTCATTCATCAAAATAGCTGTTAATAAATGTAAGGTAACACATTTTAGCTATCATTTCAACTGAATGGCATCACCAACTGACTGTAATTATCAATGATTTAAGAAAAAACATCAAAACGTTTTCAAGGGACAGGGCAAAACCAGGGAAAATCTCTAGAATTCTGTACGATTGAGAGGTATGTGTATGGTTCCTAACACTAACTCAAGTAAAGGCTGACATACGAATGCCTTACATAAGTGCATGGCAGACAAATGAGATATTTAAGAGATGCCCGGAAAACTCTATACATACATTATGCATAGCTAATACAAGTATTGTTCAGATTTTTGCATCATATTTTGGCTCTGCTCCTCATAACATTTGTGGTTTTGTGGCAAATCACTGAGGATTGAAAGAACTAAATAATGACATCCATTTGAGTTTCAGACTTCATATCCTCCAGAAGCTGCAGGACAATACAAATCCTATCATTCCAACAACATTCTAAGTTTGTAATATTTACAATCAGTCCCTATGTTTTGGGCTTTACCACACATCATTTTGCAGAAACATGATGAATTCTTTTGACTTCTGAAATCTGTTGGCGATAATACGCAAGTACCTAGAACTCTTGCCCATTCATATGGTAAATATTTTAATCATCCTTAGTGTTGTAAAGCTCTACATTCAGTTTGTGAACTACAATCTCCAAAAGTGATGTCTGAATAATTAAAATCAAATCATTCTGTATATTTTAGAAACACCTGCATGTTGATACTGTCTCTACCCATTGCATGTTGTAAGTGCAGCGTTAAGTAAATTGTATTCTATTGATTTATACCACACCACTTCTTTGGGTTCCCTTTTTACTTGAAGAATACTTTCCCGCTACAGTGTCAGCATTACCTTTTATGGAATGCAGATTATATCCCACCTCCTGCATTTCTGTTTGCTGTCATTTCCTGTTTTGCTTGTGTTTCCTTTCATTGTTAAATTCTTTTTAAGTTTCATCCACTTCTCTCTCCTGGCTTGTCTCATGCTAGCTCCTACCTGCATGCACCAACTTGTTTTCCGTGTTTCCATATAGCCGTTTATTATTCTTTCTGTTCTTTATATTATATTTTTGTTGCCTGTTATTCCTTGCATTTGTTGTCTGTATCATTTTTATGTCCATTTATTTATGTAATTCTGCATCCCTCCTGGCTTTATTCCTTCAGTCCACAAAGCCGCTGCTTCTACCACCTCACCATTCTCAGAACCACTTAGCTGTTTCTAGGTAATGGTGGGTAACCAGATGCCTCTAATCCTATTCTGGGAGAATATATTTTACATATATAACCAGAAGCGAATAGGAAGTTTTACATGTTTTTAGCAGGACAATCTCTTTAGTGTCTGGACAGTATCCAACACCTGACCGAAAAGATTGCTACTTGGTTGATGGCTATACCACTACTAGCATTTTTTAGAGGTAGCACTGTGGAATGAGACCCCTTTCTCTTACCTCTCAGCTCAGCGTTCCTGCTACATCCCACTTCCTCATCTGTCCTACTAATTCCTAGGACGTTTATCGAATTCCTATTAACAGCAGCGTAAGCAGCAGTAAAACTCCTGCACTGCTGAGTTTCTGAATTTGTTTCCTCCTGTGTACAGTTGCTCATTTGTTCAATCCTTTCTGTGATGCACAGATTATCATAGTCAGGATTATGATGGATTGTGATTTATCCCAGTAGGCAATGAACATGAGACCTGGATCTAGTTCTAGATGGAACATAAGTACATCACAGAACACTGACAGGTACACAGAACACACTCACACATGCACTTTATAGGACTACCGGTGTACTTACTAATATGTCTTTGGGATGTGGGAACAAAGTGGCAGCCTTGGCAAAACATCACTTAAACACTGAGAGGCTATTCATAGTCCATTCAGAATGCACTCCAACTGAGAAATGAACTGGAGAACCAGATGTTATAAAGTATCACGTCTAACTAATGGTCAAGTGGTGTCCCACAGCTGTAGGAGGCGTATGACATGGCTTAATATAACCCAGTGGCAGTACACTGGACAGGTCAATCTTACCACCCTTATCGGGTGTTTTATCTTTTTTCTAGATGTTGTGTAACCTTGGAGTTAGCAAATATACGTAAATGAGTGGACACGGAGGGAGACATTTCCCATGTGAAGCATAAGTGGGGGGGGGGCAGGGCTTTGTTTCCTGCAGAAACAATGGTTAAAATGGTTTTACTTGTAGTTTCAAGGGATTAATCTATCTTTCAACAAGTGTGACTCAGCTAATGTACTGTTGGTGTGTTAGATTTCAACAACTTATAGTTGATCCCTGCTCCACCTTCTCACATTTTATCCAGACTGTTTTCCTTTGCACTGCAGTCACTGTACACAGCTACATATCATGATTTTAAGCTGTCTGCATTTATTACTCATTCTTATGTACTATAAACCTGACAAGCTCTTGGCCTAGTGCGTTTTCTGACTCGGTGTATCTAACTCCTTTACAGCCCATGTTGTTCTGCTGCCATTTCTTTTTTAGGTCTAACTTGTAAGAAAATAAAAATAAATAGGAAAAAAGAATAATAGAAATGTGCTACTCACCTATCTGGTCAGTCAGATAATTTATGTTGTCCATTACTCAATTCCTCCCTGGTTAGATCCAACCAGAAAATATTCACCATGGAAATCCACATCTCTCCCAAACTCCCCACAAAGGTATCCACCTTGAAAAACTTCTCCAAAGCTGACTTTGGACTCCTAAAAACAGAGGTGGCTAACTTCACGGCACCCATGCCAATGGAAAACAGATGCATGACTGCTGAATCATGCACCAATGCACTGTACGAACATGCACATACATGTATGGAACTAGCCATACCCAACAGAACCTCAAAAAAAAAGAAGCCAGTCTGGTGGTCCCCTGCCATTAATAAACTCTACAACAGAAGGAGAAAAACTGTTGCAGAAAAAGATGAAGTTCCAAGACTGAAAAAATTCCCTTATCAGCCTCAACAAAAAGTTGAGATCCTTCATCAAAACCTCCAAAGCCGGCTATGAAGGCAGAATTGTGGCAGACACTAAAAACAACCACAAAGCCTTTTATAGTTATGTAAAGAATCTTCATGGCAATACCCAGATTTGCTCTGAGTTACTGCATAATGCTACCTCTTATACCGAGCCAACAGATATTGCAATTATACTGGCGGACAGATTCATTGCTAACTTTTACCCCTCTCACCACCACAAAGGACCAATCCCAATACCAGTAGATTGCCAGGCACCCAGTATTACTGCTGCACAGGTTAAAAACAGCACTGCCTAAGACCAAGAATACAGCTTCTATGGGACCCGACAGTATCCCTGGCTGTGTTCTACATGAACTACAGAGTGAACTGACACCTCACCCATGTGCCCTATTCAATCACAGCCTCATCTCAGCTTTGTCCCTATCGAATGGCACACTGCTACAGTCATCCCTCTCCATAAAGAATGAGTGACTGCAGACCTCGGGAACTATCATCCCATTAGCCTTATGAGTCTGATATGCAAAGCTATGGAACACATTATTATGGACCTAATAAACAAGGATATAGGGAATCTCCAAATTCTGGATCCTACACAGTTTGATTTTGTGAAAGGTAGATCATACCTGCTCAACTTGGTTGACTTCTTTAAGTCATTCACCAGAGCTGTAGATAAAGGTAAGGTGGTTCATACAGCCTACCTTGATCTGGCCAGGGCCTTTGACACCATTCCCCACTCAGGAATTATTGATAAACTTACTAAGCTAGGCATCAACCCCTATATCATTAGGTAGGTTGCAAACTGGCTCACAGATAGAACCCACAGTGTGAAAGTAGCTGACTCCAAGTCAGACTGCTGACCAGTCACAAGTGGTGTCCCACTTGGTCCTGGGTCCTCCCCTGTTTGGTATCTAATTCTCTAAAGTCCAGGCCAACATGAAGGGACTCTGGCTGACACACAGCTGATTGCAAGTTGGGAGCTATTATTAACTCCCCAGGTGATGCTGACATCCTACAGAAAGGCCTCAATGAGACCAACGACTGGAGTCAGAACCATGGCCTTAAGCTCAATGCCAAAAAATGTGTCTTCATCACCTTTGGGAAAAACCCGGTTCCCTTGAATTACCACATTGATGGTAGTGCACTGAACACAGAAAGCATTATAAGAGATCTGGGAACACAGGTTGACAGCAACCTCTCTTTTGACCACCACGTTGCCACTGTGGTCAGAAAGTACTTCTATGTGGCACATCTCATTACTAAGGTTTTGCATCCAGGAAGAAAGAGGTCATTGTCTCCCTCTACTCTTCCCTCATTAGGCCAATCAAGTACAATGCCCCATTTGGCATGTACCTCACTAGACACCTGCAACAACTGGAGAGGCCGCAAACGTACCTCACAAAGAGGATCCTAGGCCTTAAACACTTGTCCTATATGGACAGACTCAGAAAACTCCAACTATTCTCTGTCTCATATTGCCTACTTAGAGGCGATCTCTGTTTGACTTACAATGCCATGTCTGCCCAGCTCCGTTAGAAATGCTACATCTAAAGAAGTCCCAATCCCTCCACACCACATGCTCCAGAGACCTCAACCGCATTATCGCAATCAACAGAACATGCTGGAGGGACAGGTTCATAACCCAGAGACTGCCCATGCTATGGAATAGACTTCCCAAACATGTCAAGCAGAGCACCTCACTGGCCCTCTTCAAGAGAAATCTTTATGAGTGGATGGGAAATAGAAAATTCACCCTGGGGATCACTTCAGTGGCTCTACTTGACAGAGGCACTAGAAACTAAGCTTGACTAATTTAATGAGCAAAGGTCATGGGAAGGTTCTACATCATATGCTCTCTAGGTACAATATTAAGCAAAATAATCCTCACCACCATGGATTTGTACCTAATAGGTCATGCTCTACTAATGCAATTCATTTATATGTTCATAGGTTCATAAGAGGTTACTAGGCTAGCAGCCCTAGAACCCTTACAAGCCTAGCCATGTTAATCCCAAATTGCCTCAGTTGTCCTTGGTTAGATGGATATACTTTGCAGAGTGAGTCTGTGATAAACATTGACTACCCCTGTCCATGACAGACATGGGTCCCACCCCCTAGGTGATTTTGCAGTCTCCCATCCATTTGTTCAGGTTGCACTTGAATAGGGTCAGTGAGGAGCTCTGGTTCATGTGGATTTGAAGTTTATTCCAGAGTAGCCTCAGTCTCTGGGAGATATATGTATGTCTCCAGTATGTTCTGTTAATGTCACAGACTAGGTTAAAATCCCTAGAGTGATTAACTCCTGTACCATTTGACTTGTGGATATGCGGCATATCCATCAGGGCAGGGTCAGAGACTACCCTGTAGCCCAGGCACAAGTTGCCTCTCAGCAGCCTTTATGATACAGAGTACAGTGACAGTCTGTTGACATAAGTCATGGTTTGGAGGCCCTGTATTTTTCTGGTGAGAAACCTCTGTGGTCTCTCCAACTGCTGCAGGTGTCTGGTGTGGTACATGCAAAGGGAGCATTGTACTCTATTAATGATCTGATGAAGGTCGAGTACAGTGGAGTTATAACATCCTTAGAGCTAGATGTGATGCCCTTATTTATGAGATGTACAATGTATAAGACTTTCCTTACCACTATGGAAACTTGGTGGTTGAAATTCAGATTGCTATCTATCTGTGTTCCCAGATCTTGCACCACTGGGTTTGAACTTAGGGGTGCTGTCAATTTTGTAATCTGCAAGGACTTCCACTTTGCCAAAGGGGTTAATAATGTACTTTTTTGCATTTAGTTTTAGACCATGGCTTTGGCGCCAGTCATTTGTCTGTGTTAGTCCCTCCTGTATTATGTTAACAACATTGGGGGACTCAATGATTGTACCCAATTTGCAATCATCAGTGAAGATCATAAGCCAAAGGCTGCCTACTTTAGCCTGGACACCTGAGAAATAGATTCCAAACAGTAAAGGGCCCAGCACAGATCCTTGTGGTGTGCCACTGGTGATGGGTCTACTGGCTGAGGTGGAGTCACCAACTTTGACAGTGTGTGTTCTGTTGGTGAGCAACTGGCTACCCATCTAATGATTTAATGGTTAAGCCCCAACTGGGAGAGCTTCTCAATGGCACCTGAGTGGGGGATTGTGTCAAAAGCTAAGTCAAGATAGGCAGTATACACTGTGTTACCTTCATCCAGGGCGTTGGTGACTTTCTCTAAGATGTCTGCTAGGTTTAATAAGCATGATCTACCCTTAATGAAGCCAAACTGAGTTGGGTCTAGAGAGGTCGCCTATGCCCTTGTTGATAAAGCCTCTCAGTTTTTTCATTTATTCAAGTCTTTTCAGTTTCTAATACCATGAAGGGAATGTACCCCATTCCTAAGTCAAAGTATGATTAAAGTTCATGAAATTAGTATTGTTTCAATCTTTGATGTCAGCCAAAAGTGCTCCTCGCAGCACTTCTACAATTCATATGGAGTTACATGAGTTGGTTACATATCTAAGTATGACTGTAAATTCTTTCTTATACTACCCATTGCTCCTATTACTACTGAAACTGTCTGGGTATCCTTCTTCCACATTGCCCTCATTTCTGCCAGCAAACCCTGTTATTTTATGACTTTGTATGCCTGTATATAAGACACTGTGATCACTGGGTGTAGCAATTTCAATGATCAATGCTACTTTTGTCTTCTTTTCATGGACTACTATCTCTGGTTTTCTCGCATCTATTTTTTGAACTGTTGGTAATGGGTGATCCCATGTGATATAAACTTCATCATTTTCTATGATGCTTTGTGGCTCATGTTTCCAGTGTTTTTCAGCTACCTCAATATTATAATGTTTGCACAATCCCCAATGTAACAGTCTTGCACGTTATTGTGTCTTTCAGTATACAGTCCTTCTGCCATTAGTTTGTCACAACGAGCAACAAGATGTGCAACTGTTTCCAATTCTATTTTACAAAACCTACATTTGTCTGTTTCTCCCACATGTTCAATAGACTTTGTAAACCAATGTGTATGTAGTCCACTGTCTTGGGCCACCAATATTAACCTTTTGTCTTTTGGCTTGAATTCACCTCTCCTTAACCATTCCTGCCTTTGATCCTGATCAACATGAGGTTGTTCCAAGAGTTCTCTATACTTGCAACTATATTTATGCATTTTTCACATGTTTTGCCTTCTCATCGGATGCTTCACCTTATAGTCTTTCTTTTGTTTTTTTGTCACATTCAGTTGCTGCCTGGTTTTTATCTACTTCTGGTTTGATTTCCATTCCTGCTTGATGCCGATATGCTTCTGCTAAACTAAGCAGGAAAGTCTTCTTAGACTTATTGTCTTCATGTTTCAAAACTTTCACTAAATTTGATTGTACGGTCCATGATGAGTCCTTCCATGGCCTTGCAGATGAGGTTGGTTAGACTTACGGGTGCATAGTTCCCAAAGTCTGTTGATGGCCCCCCTTTGTGTAAAGGGATTAGTGTTGCTGTTCTCCACTCTGCTGGAACAAAGCCATTTCTCAGGCTGTGGTTAAAGAGATTACAAAGTGGGTCCTCTAGGTCCTGTTTTAGATTGCTTAATAAGCAACCTGGGATGTTATTTAGTCTCACTGAGGCCGTATTTTGGCCTTGGAGAGCATAGATATGACCTGATCTCTAGAGATACTAGGCAGAGGACTGGTGTCAAGTATGCTTTGGGGTATGGCTGGTGGGGACGGGAGGGGTGAAGTTTGTGCCAAATCTGTCTGCTACCAGGTTAGAAATTTCTTCTGGTATAGTATGAGTGGTCAAAATAAGATCCCCTGCGCGTGAGAAGTTGCACGGCAATCAGCAAGGTCCAAAAAGAAAAAATAAGCCAGCAACTGGTGAACTGTGCGAACAAATCATTTATTGTACTTCTTAAAAGTACTGAAACTTCATAAAGCTTAATTCAAACAGACCGGTTTCGGCCTGGATATAACCTGGCCTTCTTCAGTGTAATAGAAAAAAGCAAACAAAAATAGAAGAAGCATTATATAGTGAAACAAAACATATGATTGGCTGACATTAGACATCACAGTCATTAGACTCATGAATATTCATGATGTGTTTAAAAAATGTGCAACATGAAAGGAATGTTTATATTATATTATTTTCATAAATATTCATTAAGCCCTGGATTAAACAGGGCACCAAGTTTGGTTATCCATTTCTTTTCTTTCATATCAAGTTTTGCATGCCAACCAGATTTCTGACTTCGGTCACCAATGAGTTTATCAATGATAATAAAATGAAATTTGGCTGTTGGATGTTTGAGTGTATGTTTATATAGAGCATTTGTGTTCCTTTTGCACTTAATGTCACTCAGATGTTCTGACATACGTAGCCTGAAAGGCCTGGAAGTTTGACCAATATAAAAGGAATGGCAACTGCAACAAGCCATGTAAATAGCCCAGTCCGTATTAGAATTGGCAAAAAATTGCATATCATATACAATGCTGCTGTTTTTACTGCTGAATTCCTTGGATTTCAAAATATGTTTACAATTGCCACAATGTCCACAAGGAAAACAGACAATGAGTTTATCACCCAAAATTGTAGTCTGATACAAATGGGGTAGCATAGAGTCAGAATGATGTTTATAGTGATTAAAATGACCTGCTAGATTCTTTCCTTTTCTGAATGAAAAGGAACATACATTTAATAACCTATTAATATTACCATCTGCCTTCAGTATGTTCCAATTGTCCTTAATGATATTCATAAAACCATTAGTATTTCTGCCAAATGTGGTAGTAAAGCGTAATATGTTTTGGGCATAGATTTTTCTTCTTATCGTCAATAGATCTTGCCTATGTAAGCCCAAAGCATGATTTTTCGCCATAGTAACATATCCTGACTTGTAGCCCCTACTGATAAATCTATTGTATAGATCCTGAGAATGTTGTTTGAAACTCAACTCATCCGAGCAGTTACGTCTCAATCTAATAAACTGTGATTTAGGAATGTTCCTGGCTATATGTTTTGGATGATAGCTGGAAGCATGGAGTAAAGTATTATATTGGGGAAATTTTCTATAAACTTCAGTATTCAAAGTATTGTCCTGATTTCTTGTGACTAGAACATCCAAAAAAGTTATGGAGTTCAGGTCATATGTAATAGTGAAGTGTATACCCCATTTGTTGTCATTTAGGTATTGCATAAATTCATTAAGATATTCACTGTCAGATCTCCATACCATCCAACAGTCGTCCAAATACCTGCGCCAGATATCAATCTCAGGCAAAAACAAGTTATGGGTGTCATCATAGATCAAAATCTCCTCAATGTATGCCATGAATAAATCAGCATATATCGGGGCAAAAGATGCCCCCATTGCTGTACCTTTGGTCTGTAGGAAACATTCCTTATCATAAAAGAATACATTCTTTGTAAGTACATGTTCGGTGAGGTTAATCAGAAAGGTGTTAAAACCAGGTCGGTAGATGTTTGTTTTCTGAAGCCAATATTCAATGGCATCAAGACCAGCCCAATGAGGGATATTGGTATATAATGAACTTACATCCAATGTACATAACAACCAATTCCCTTCTATCTGCATGTCATCAATAATGCCTAGAAATTGGGTGTTATCCTGTAACCTTGATCTAACACATGAAAGTAGAGGTTTTAAATATCTGGTAAGAAATTCAGATAATGGCTCAGTAAGGGATCCTATACCCGAAACAATGGGTCTACCTGGTGGATGTAAAGGATCCTTATGTATCTTTGGCAAAAAGTAAATGTATTGTCTTGCAGGATCAGTAATGACTAGGTGACTTAAGGTTTTAGTTGTTATAATTCCATTTTCAACTGCTGAGTCTAAGAAGTTCTTAATCTGTTGTATAAACATAAAAGTTGGGTCCAGTGGCATTTTAGTATAATAACGGGCATCATCTAGTTGCTTGTGAGCCTCGATATCATAGTCACTCCAATTCATAACCACCACTGCCCCACCTTTATCAGCATGTAAGATGACAAGTTCTTTATTTTGTACTAATTCTTTCAAACAGGATAAGTCATTCACCGTCATGTTATTTGGCATTGGTAAACAAGTGTTGGATGAAAAATGTAAATCACTAAGTGCACTGCGTAAAAATAAATTAACCGAAGGATGCATCGGAGGTGTAAATGATGAAGCATGATACTTAAAAGTATCCATTTGTGGTTGTTGTTCATCCCCCTTTTCCTGAAAAAACAATTTTAGGTTAATAAGTCTACAAAATGCAAATAAATCCTGTGCAAAAGTGTCTTCAGGCACAAAGAAACCAGGTATAAAAGATAGACCTTTATTCAATAAAGTAGTTTGTTCAGGTGTTATTACAGTGCTCGAAATGTTACAAACATTATTGCCCATAGCAAAATTCACTTGTTCGTTAGTACTTCCATAAGATTCTGTAGACTTGTAACCCTTTTTGTGTTTCCTGCCCCCTCTTTTCCTTCCTTTCCCTGAATGTTCCCTAAAGGGGATGTATAATTAGTTCGTTTGGGTATGGGGGGCTCCATGGTGTGCTGTGTTTCTGTGTCAGTACCTGATGATGTGTCATAATCAGTCGTATCAGTATGACTGCCACGTCCTTTTAAAATGGAACGTGGACGTTTCCTTTTGGGACCTGGTGTATTACCATTATGTAACTCCTGAAATCTGACATGTCTAGTATATTTGAAGGGTTGCCCCCTCTCATAATCAGACTGATCACGAAAGAATTTTTTAAGTTTCCTTTCCTTTAAATGATTATCGAAATTTAACAAATCTGAACTAAGTTTGGATAATGATGCAGAAAAAAATGTATCATTCTGGTACTGATTACAGTCCTCTATTAGTTGTGACACCTTAAGGGTTTCTTTGTCTATACTTCTAGTATAATATTTAGATAAGGATTCAACAAACTTCATGGAGCATTCTTGTTGGATGGACAACCATTCAGTAGTTAAAATATCATCAGGATCAGAGACTAACGGTTGAATTTTGACCCTAAGGCCCCTTGGACTAATCCCCTTAATCAAATATGCTTTGAGTAATTTGAGGTGCCAAACAAAAGATCTAAGTGTTTTCATATTTTTATTTAAATCACCAAATAGTTTTTCACATCGTTGTTCCGGTTTCATGGAGTTAGTATTGCCTGATACTGCAGTAGCTTGGCCAATACCAAAAAGTGCAAGATCATCCTTGTCGGATGATAAATCCAAAAACATTTTATTTAGCTCCATTGGTGATATTAATTTAGTATAATAAAAAGTTTTTATATGGCCACGTCCTGTTAATGAAATAAATCAATAAACGGACAATAATGGCAACATAAGAGTATGTATCAACTTATTCAAACAATTACCACGTCCAATATGGGACAATAATGGTAAAAAGCACAGTTTCCGATGAATGAACACAATCACAGACCTCCACACAGTATCCGATATCCAAATAGGTCAAATGTTTGACATCCAAATTGTGGTTATATATAGATAAATTGTTATAGTGATATAACCCTATAAATAATACTTCTACATATATATATATAGTCCAAGGGAAGTTCAAGATCAAAATCAAAGAGTATAATATGAGTAGATCCTAGATAATATTAACAACCCTAATGGAATGTATATACAGACCATAAAATAGTATTGAAATGTGATCCTGATAGCAATCGAATTAGTTTGTTAAAATATTCAACAGTTGTACTGATTCGAAATACGCATGCTGTCCAAGCATAAAGAAAAAATCAAAATCAAAAAAAGACCTTAGCAAAATAATATGTATAGGTCATGTATGTCTAGACCCTATAGTAAAGCATAAGTATACATTCCTAAAAATCATATAGGTGTATGTAAATGAAACATGCTTTAGTAATGATCCCTATAGTTTCAATGAAATTACTGACAGAAATGCCCCAAAAACATTCATACTATCTATAATACGTAATTAAATGAATGTGAAACATTTGCATCACCTAGATTACTAACATTAGGATTTGTATCCCAATAGAGTATTTAGACAACAATTATAGTCAGCAACCATACTGCAAAAAATGTTTCCCAGTAACCCTATGGCAGAGAGAACAGTGAAAACACATTTATGTTAACAAATATACGTATAAATAGGGCTAGAATCAAAAACATAGGTAATATCCAATCATGTTCAAAAGGAAAATAGTAACACTATTCATAAATGTCACTTAGTAATGTTCAAACAAAATAGACAAATCTCCAATTCGAAGTTTGATGTCCGACGACTTCGTAAACCCAACTGTCTATTCCTGGTTGTAGCAGTATATCCAAAAAATGTAGTAGAACACGTTTAACGAACCATTCGTTCACAATGTCCCCCAAACAGATATTCGTTCGTCACAATCACTAATGAACTTCAATTGTATACGTTAGTTGTTGTCGCTATTTATGATAAAAGTTCCCCATCAGAAGAAACACTCCGTACGTCTAAAGCAAACACTGCCCCAAGTCGTTGAAGAAAATTAAATCCATTAAATAATGTATCCTCACGAAAAAACGTTGATAAGCACCCGCATCAATACAGCACATGTATAGTCATTGCCCTTAGATGTATTAGGTTAACTCACCAAAAGTAATCAGAAATATCCAGAAAACATGTCGTTGTATTTTCCTGACTTAAAAGTATAATGTAGAAATAGAAGTCAGAAATCTGGTTGGCATGCAAAACTTGATATGAAAGAAAAGAAATGGATAACCAAACTTGGTGCCCTGTTTAATCCAGGGCTTAATGAATATTTATGAAAATAATATAATATAAACATTCCTTTCATGTTGCACATTTTTTAAACACATCATGAATATTCATGAGTCTAATGACTGTGATGTCTAATGTCAGCCAATCATATGTTTTGTTTCACTATATAATGCTTCTTCTATTTTTGTTTGCTTTTTTCTATTACACTGAAGAAGGCCAGGTTATATCCAGGCCGAAACCGGTCTGTTTGAATTAAGCTTTATGAAGTTTCAGTACTTTTAAGAAGTACAATAAATGATTTGTTCGCACAGTTCACCAGTTGCTGGCTTATTTTTTCTTTTTGGACCTTGCTGATTGCCGTGCAACTTCTCACGCGCAGGGGATCTTATTTTGGTTACACGTGGTTTTCTTTCCTGCTGGGGATCCATGGTGTGCTGTGTTGGCGTGTCTGTTCACGCTTGTAAGGCTGGCTTGCTTATTCAACATATTTTTTAGACATCGCTTTCTCGTTTGGATTTATTATCTATTTCTACATTATACTTTTAAGTCAGGAAAATACTACGACATGTTTTCTGGATATTTCTGATTACTTTTGGTGAGTTAACCTAATACATCTAAGGGCAATGACTATACATGTGCTGTATTGATGCGAGTGCTTATCAACGTTTTTTCGTGAGGATACATTATTTAATGGATTTAATTTTCTTCAACGACTTGGGGCAGTGTTTGCTTTAGACGTACGGAGTGTTTCTTCTGATGGGGAACTTTTATCATAAATAGCGACAACAACTAACGTATACAATTGAAGTTCATTAGTGATTGTGACGAACGAATATCTGTTTGGGGGACATTGTGAACGAATGGTTCGTTAAACGTGTTCTACTACATTTTTTGGATATACTGCTACAACCAGGAATAGACAGTTGGGTTTACGAAGTCGTCGGACATCAAACTTCGAATTGGAGATTTGTCTATTTTGTTTGAACATTACTAAGTGACATTTATGAATAGTGTTACTATTTTCCTTTTGAACATGATTGGATATTACCAATGTTTTTGATTCTAGCCCTATTTATACGTATATTTGTTAACATAAATGTGTTTTCACTGTTCTCTCTGCCATAGGGTTACTGGGAAACATTTTTTGCAGTATGGTTGCTGACTATAATTGTTGTCTAAATACTCTATTGGGATACAAATCCTAATGTTAGTAATCTAGGTGATGCAAATGTTTCACATTCATTTAATTACGTATTATAGATAGTATGAATGTTTTTGGGGCATTTCTGTCAGTAATTTCATTGAAACTATAGGGATCATTACTAAAGCATGTTTCATTTACATACACCTATATGATTTTTAGGAATGTATACTTATGCTTTACTATAGGGTCTAGACATACATGACCTATACATATTATTTTGCTAAGGTCTTTTTTTGATTTTGATTTTTCTTTATGCTTGGACAGCATGATTTCGAATCAGTACAACTGTTGAATATTTTAACAAACTAATTCGATTGCTATCAGGATCACATTTCAATACTATTTTATGGTCTGTATATACATTCCATTAGGGTTGTTAATATTATCTAGGATCTACTCATATTATACTCTTTGATTTTGATCTTGAACTTCCCTTGGACTATATATATATATGTAGAAGTATTATTTATAGGGTTATATCACTATAACAATTTATCTATATATAACCACAATTTGGATGTCAAACATTTGACCTATTTGGATATCGGATACTGTGTGGAGGTCTGTGATTGTGTTCATTCATCGGAAACTGTGCTTTTTACCATTATTGTCCCATATTGGACGTGGTAATTGTTTGAATAAGTTGATACATACTCTTATGTTGCCATTATTGTCCGTTTATTGATTTATTTCATTAACAGGACGTGGCCATATGAAAACTTTTTATTATACTAAATTAATATCACCAATGGAGCTAAATAAAATGTTTTTGGATTTATCATCTGACAAGGATGATCTTGCACTTTTTGGTATTGGCCAAGCTACTGCAGTATCAGGCAATACTAACTCCATGAAACTGGAACAACGATGTGAAAAACTATTTGGTGATTTAAATAAAAATATGAAAACACTTAGATCTTTTGTTTGGCACCTCAAATTACTCAAAGCATATTTGATTAAGGGGATTAGTCCAAGGGGCCTTAGGGTCAAAATTCAACCGTTAGTCTCTGATCCTGATGATATTTTAACTACTGAATGGTTGTCCATCCAACAAGAATGCTCCATGAAGTTTGTTGAATCCTTATCTAAATATTATACTAGAAGTATAGACAAAGAAACCCTTAAGGTGTCACAACTAATAGAGGACTGTAATCAGTACCAGAATGATACATTTTTTTCTGCATCATTATCCAAACTTAGTTCAGATTTGTTAAATTTCGATAATCATTTAAAGGAAAGGAAACTTAAAAAATTATTTCGTGATCAGTCTGATTATGAGAGGGGGCAACCCTTCAAATATACTAGACATGTCAGATTTCAGGAGTTACATAATGGTAATACACCAGGTCCCAAAAGGAAACGTCCACGTTCCATTTTAAAAGGACGTGGCAGTCATACTGATACGACTGATTATGACACATCATCAGGTACTGACACAGAAACACAGCACACCATGGAGCCCCCCATACCCAAACGAACTAATTATACATCCCCTTTAGGGAACATTCAGGGAAAGGAAGGAAAAGAGGGGGCAGGAAACACAAAAAGGGTTACAAGTCTACAGAATCTTATGGAAGTACTAACGAACAAGTGAATTTTGCTATGGGCAATAATGTTTGTAACATTTCAAGCACTGTAATAACACCTGAACAAACAACTTTATTGAATAAAGGTCTATCTTTTATACCTGGTTTCTTTGTGCCTGAAGACACTTTTGCACAGGATTTATTTGCATTTTGTAGACTTATTAACCTAAAATTGTTTTTTCAGGAAAAGGGAGATGCACAACAACCACAAATGGATACGTTTAAGTATCATGCCTCATCATTTACACCTCCGATGCATCCTTCGGTTAATTTATTTTTACGTAGTGCACTTAGTGATTTACATTTTTCATCCAACACTTGTTTACCTATGCCAAATAACATGACGGTGAATGACTTATCCTGTTTGAAAGAATTAGTACAAAATAAAGAACTTGTCATCTTACATGCTGATAAAGGTGGGGCAGTGGTGGTTATGAATTGGAGTGACTATGATATCGAGGCTCACAAGCAACTAGATGATGCCCGTTATTATACTAAAATGCCACTGGACCCAACTTTTATGTTTATACAACAGATTAAGAACTTCTTAGACTCAGCAGTTGAAAATGGAATTATAACAACTAAAACCTTAAGTCACCTAGTCATTACTGATCCTGCAAGACAATACATTTACTTTTTGCCAAAGATACATAAGGATCCTTTACATCCACCAGGTAGACACATTGTTTCGGGTATAGGATCCCTTACTGAGCCATTATCTGAATTTCTTACCAGATATTTAAAACCTCTACTTTCATGTGTTAGATCAAGGTTACAGGATAACACCCAATTTCTAGGCATTATTGATGACATGCAGATAGAAGGGAATTGGTTGTTATGTACATTGGATGTAAGTTCATTATATACCAATATCCCTCATTGGGCTGGTCTTGATGCCATTGAATATTGGCTTCAGAAAACAAACATCTACCGACCTGGTTTTAACACCTTTCTGATTAACCTCACCGAACATGTACTTACAAAGAATGTATTCTTTTATGATAAGGAATGTTTCCTACAGACCAAAGGTACAGCAATGGGGGCATCTTTTGCCCCGATATATGCTGATTTATTCATGGCATACATTGAGGAGATTTTGATCTATGATGACACCCATAACTTGTTTTTGCCTGAGATTGATATCTGGCGCAGGTATTTGGACGACTGTTGGATGGTATGGAGATCTGACAGTGAATATCTTAATGAATTTATGCAATACCTAAATGACAACAAATGGGGTATACACTTCACTATTACATATGACCTGAACTCCATAACTTTTTTGGATGTTCTAGTCACAAGAAATCAGGACAATACTTTGAATACTGAAGTTTATAGAAAATTTCCCCAATATAATACTTTACTCCATGCTTCCAGCTATCATCCAAAACATATAGCCAGGAACATTCCTAAATCACAGTTTATTAGATTGAGACGTAACTGCTCGGATGAGTTGAGTTTCAAACAACATTCTCAGGATCTATACAATAGATTTATCAGTAGGGGCTACAAGTCAGGATATGTTACTATGGCGAAAAATCATGCTTTGGGCTTACATAGGCAAGATCTATTGACGTATAAGAAGAAAAAATCTATGCCCAAAAACATATTACGCTTTACTACCACATTTGGCAGAAATACTAATGGTTTTATGAATATCATTAAGGACAATTGGAACATACTGAAGGCAGATGGTAATATTAATAGGTTATTACCCAATGTATGTTCCTTTTCATTCAGAAAAGGAAAGAATCTAGCAGGTCATTTTAATCACTATAAACATCATTCTGACTCTATGCTACCCCATTTGTATCAGACTACAATTTTGGGTGATAAACTCATTGGCTGTTTTCCTTCTGGACATTGTGGCAATTGTAAACATATTTTGAAATCCAAGGAATTCAGCAGTAAAACAGCAGCATTGTATATGATATGCAATTTTTTGCCAATTGTAATAATGGACTGGGCTATTTACATGGCTTGTTGCAGTTGCCATTCCTTTTATATTGGTCAAACTTCCAGGCCTTTCAGGCTACGATGTCAGAACATCTGAGTGACATTAAGTGCAAAAGGAACACAAATGCTCTATATAAACATACACTCAAACATCCAACAGCCAAATTTCATTTTATTATCATTGATAAACTCATTGGTGACCAAGTCAGAAATCTGGTTGGCATGCAAAACTTGATATGAAAGAAAAGAAATGGATAACCAAACTTGGTGCCCTGTTTAATCCAGGACTTAATGAATATTTATGAAAATAATATAATATAAACATTCCTTTCATGTTGCACATTTTTTAAACACATCATGAATATTCATGAGTCTAATGACTGTGATGTCTAATGTCAGCCAATCATATGTTTTGTTTCACTATATAATGCTTCTTCTATTTTTGTTTGCTTTTTTCTATTACACTGAAGAAGGCCAGGTTATATCCAGGCCGAAACCGGTCTGTTTGAATTAAGCTTTATGAAGTTTCAGTACTTTTAAGAAGTACAATAAATGATTTGTTCGCACAGTTCACCAGTTGCTGGCTTATTTTTTCTTTTCTTTATAGTATGAGTGGTACCATCTACTACCAGTTCAGCACATAACTGAGCATTCCCTTTTAGATTTTGGATGTAGTTAAAGAACGTGTTATGATCATCCTTAGCTAGGGATAATATTTTAGTTTCATAATTAGCTTTAGAAGACTTTATGAGATTTCTGATTTGCTTGTTCAAACTGTGGAGAGAATTCTTCCTCTGCTGAGTCAGTTCCTTCTTGTTCTTAGACATCAGTTTCTTCCCTGCTGTGCACAGAGAAGTGTTTTGTGAGGAAGTTTACACACTGCATGGTATTAAAGGTCTCATTTTGGTAATTCATTTTTTTTTTTTACAAAAATGGAATATTTCCTTTTGCAATGAAAGAAACAATGGATTGAAAGCTTTGAGAAAGACTGTATCATTACTCTAGTGAAGCATAGTAAATGGACAGGTCTGACTGTTCCTCTATCTTGAATGATAAAGGTGATGGTCATGTTGAATGGTGGAACTTGTGTTGCTGGCCATTGCTTACCAACAAGTGTAATTTAATGACAGTTAGAAAATGGGCAGAATGTACACCAGTACCCTGATTGGAGAACAAACGTTCGCCAGCAAGGTATCATTGTACAAGTAATGCCTGGTGAAAAACAAGTCTGCCACTTCATGGCAGCTTATTAAGCCACTGTGGAGCTCGGACTGAGAAAAAAGAAATGGCTGACATTATTTTACACTTGCTAAGCAGCACTTCTGCTGTTTAGTGAGTCTAAAATGTCAAAAAGAAGACAAAAAAGGTATGTCTGTGTGTCAATGAAAGTGAGAGCAAGTGAGCCATTATTTTACACTCGCTAAGCAGTGCTTTTGCTGTTTAGTGAGTGTAAAAGAAAAAAATAAAAAAAAATAAAGCATGTGTGAGAGACTGTATGCATGTAGGAGATATGTGAGTGTGCGTTTCTGTCTGTGAGAATGCTTGCATGAAAGCAGAGAGACTGTATGTGTGTGTGTGTGTGTGTGTGTGTGTGTGTGTGTGTGTGTGTGTGTGTGTGAGAGAGACAGAGAAAGAGAAAGTGAGAGTAATGTGTGAGTGTATGTATGTAAGCAGAGGAGACTGTGTGAGAGAGAGAGAGTGAGACTGAATGTGTGTATGAAAGCAGCTGGAGACTGAGAGAGATTGAGAAAGAGGGTAAGACCGATCTTGTGTGAGTGAATGTGTGCATGAAAGCAGAGAGACTGTGGGTGTGTCTGTTCGTGTGTGTGTGTGTGTGTGTGTGTGTGTGTGTGTGTGTGTGTGTGTGTGTGAGAGAGAGAGAAAGAAAGTAAATGAGTGAAGTGCGAAAGTGAACCAAGGATCCCCTGGTAGCATGTGTGAGAGAGAGTGAAGACAGAATGATCTCTGCCAGCCCTTAGAGAATGGTCTCTCTGAAAAATTGATGTGTTTACTTACTTATGTATTTTTTTTAAATACTGTTTTATTTTTTAATATATTTTGGATGCAAAATGCTTTCTCCAACACCATTAACATATACTACAGCAAGTATGAAACATTAGGCGTAGGAACTATTTTACATCAAAAATATATAAAGAAAATAAAATAGAACTTAAAAAATACATAAGTAAAGCACAAGAATTTTACAGAGAACCCATTCTCTAAGCGCAATAATGCCCTCCAGGGTGTGTGTTAATGTGTAATTAATTAATGCCTTTCCGGGGATGTAGAGGCCCGATGTCTGTGGAGTCGGGCCTCACAACACCCCTGGGCTGGTATTAATTACACAATAACACACACCCTGTCAGGCATTATTGCTTGCTTCTACAACTTATGTAACAATTAATATATAGAAAGCTTTCTTATACAAGAGATTATCATTCAATGTTGTTTCTCTGCTGTTAGTGTTTATATATATAAGAACGCCATTAAATGTGAGCTCTGCACCATCTGTTTCTTCAAAGAATAACGAAAAATCATCCAATAATTTAACTGTAGCCTGTGTACTTGCAGGAATTACTGACTGCAGGAAAAACAGCAACTGAGACTCTTAGTAACTTACAAAATGCCAGTAACTTGCAGTGGTTGCAGGACTGGAGACTGAAAGTTAAATCATCAAATGACAGCTTAGTAAGTGACAGACTGAAAATCTGTAACATGTTCTGGAGACAAAGGGTACACATTCTTGTGTAGAAAAGGTGAACGTCATTCACTAGATACCCCAGATATGAAGGGATTACAGGCATTTCTTCGCTTGATGAATTATTCTGTAAAGTTCATGACTGACCACACTGTGTTGACATGATAGCCCTGCAGTCTGCTGATTAAGATCTAGTGCCACTGCATAACTAGGGTGGGCTGTGTCATGTGACAGTGGTGGGAACCCCTGATAGATTGGCATATTGGGGTACACCCACATTGGATGGATTATATTCCTCTAGTGATGCAATCACAGGGGGGGAGCAGTGCTGGTACCATCAGTCATGGAGCAGAGCTCCCCAACCCCACAGAGAATGGTGAGAAGTCTTATTGTATAGCCTGTAACACAGCTGTGGATGAGGCCCAGAGAGAGAGAGAGAGACATACAGTGGCTGTATGTAATCTGACAGTGACTCAGTCTGTGTCTTAGCATCGTCAGTCTCAGTCCCTACATAGGTACTAACAGCAGCCTGTTATCCTGCCCAGAGGTGTCACTATAACAGTGGTCCAACCTATGAGTATGCAGTACAAAACAGAACAGTGTTAGTCTGAGTTCCTATAGTACAGGAGTGGCCCTATGCTGTGTATGGAAATAATGTTGCAGAATATGCAGATATAGAACAAATGCAAACTCATGCAGCTATTGCTATGTTTCTGTGCACCTGACATACTATGAGAAACGTATGCAGTAATATATATGGCCTGCGTGCACCATGTATACACTCATTCAGTGTAGTTACTAACCTGGTGCATCTCCCCTTAAGACACATGAGAAACTAATATGCTAGTATATGTCCGATTTTAGAAGATGTAAAGAGAGAAATGCACCATATAAGCATATAAAAAGGAGAGTGAAGTACATTGCTTTAAATTTGCAGTTTTTCAAAATATTAGATGTGGCATACGTGGTGAGGATATTGTTGTTATCACAGACAGTGAAGAATATAAATAGATCTGTAACTTTATAGCAGTTATGTATCCATAGGCTGCTAAGGGTATTCTTATGTGTACTTCATCTAAGAGGTCTTTTTGTTTTTTAGGAAAGGTACATTTTAGTGCCTCAGCATATGTGGGTCTATGTGTCTGCTTTGTACTGTGTGTGACAGGTGCAGCATGTGTACTACTGACAACCTGATTGAAATTAGGAGTGCTTTTATGTGAGAGCTTTGTAAATTACAGTCTCACTGTAAAACTGATTACCTCTCAGCACCACTTGGCTCTACCCTCTCCGTTCGCCCTACGGGCACATTCCGCTCCCCTACCCTACCCCCAATTCTCACCCACCCCCAGTGGTCATAACCTTACACTTCCTAAAACAACACCCTCTCTCCTATCCAACCTATCCCAGGCTCAAGCCAATTTACCTAAGCCACACCCATCCTTTTATAGCTTTTCCATTACTCTGTCTCTCACTACCCCTACCTATACTACTTTAATCAGCCTCTCCAACCTTAGCATTTTTTTCTTTACTACCCTACCTTAACTCTTCACTAACTTAAACAACTTCTTTACCCATACAAGCTCTTCATCACTTCTATCCTACCTTAGCATTATTCAACTTCTTTACCCTTCCCATTTCTCTTTCATTACTACCCTACCTACCTATATACTACTTGAAGAAAACTTCTCTCCTTGTAGCATTTCTCTTCTCTACTACCCTATATTAACCTTTTATCTGATACTATTGCATCCTAGCCCTACCTGGCAGTAACAGTACACATTTACTAAGTAATATGTCTACAACAACTAAAACTATCCTATCCTTGGTAATACTCTTAGCCACACGTATACCTGTCCTCACCACTACCTATCTCCTCACCTCTTTTGAAAAGGTGAATTACTACTACCTCAACTACTCTCCTAAACAAACATCTATATATAACAATGCCCTTACCCATCCCCAAATAAATATCAACTCTACTTCCTGCTACTTGCTACCTAAATATCATCGACTTACACCCATGAAATTAAACCACCCCACAGTAAAAAAATTGAAATATCTACCTAGCCTTAATTCTAACCCTCTTTCTGCACTAAAATCTCCCACCTTAAAAGATGGTGACATCCACCCTAACCCAGGCCCTTCTAATCTCTCTACTATACCTATTCTTAGTACCTCTCCCAACACCCTTACTACCCAGACCAGTCTCTCTAACTTCTTACTAATAAGTCATCTCAGTATCTGCAGTATTAACAACAAAGATGCCCATCTCCATGCCCTTCTTGATATTCACTGCTTTGATATCCTCTGTCTTACAGAAACATGGTTAAAACCCACAACGAAGGATAATGAAATAATCCCCCCAGGTTACAATATACTGAGACACGACAGAGTAAAATGCAAAGGAGGAGGAGTAGCCCTACTGTTTAGAAATGAACTACACATCTCCTCTATACCTTATAACACACCTCAAAATAGTAAAGTTGAACTCTTAATCACTAGATTTCAACTCAACCCCAGCAAAGCACTATACATAATCTGTATCTGCCTATCCCCAGGTAATAACATTACTACAATAGGGGATACCCTATGCTGGATATCTACTACTTACCCACAAGAAACTATTAATCTAGGAGATTTCAATACTGACTGGAATAGTATCAATACAGATAATTCTTCTTCTCATATTAATCTGCATGGCTTTAACCAAACTATCACCACCACCACTAGAATTAACAAACCAAATAATAAAGAAACTATACTAGACTGGATACTAATCAATAAACAAGAACATACTTATAAAGTAGGGACCTTGCCTGATGATGTAAGTGATCACATGCTTACTTACATCATAAGACAAAAGAATGACATTACCAATGCCCCCAACTATAGGACTTCTCGAACTAAAAAAACTTTCAGCCTGTATTATTTCAAATGGAACTTAGTGCCTGTGACTGGAACCCTCTAAAAACTCTCCCTGTTGAAGAAGCTGTTATATATTTCAATAACAAATTCTTAACAGTCCTCGACAGGCATGCACCTAAACGATCTATTAGAACAAAATCCAAACCTCCCCCCTGGCTCTCAAAAGATACCAGACAAAAAATAGTACTTAGAAATAACTCCTGGACTAAGTGGAGAGCAACCAGAAATACCTCAGAACAACAAACCTTTAGACAGTTGAGAAATGCTACAAAAAAGCTATTCTCTCTGACAAAAAATCTACTATTGCAAACTGCAGCAAATTCACCACAATAATCCACACAAATTCTGGGCAAGCTTAAATAACCTTCTTTGCCCAGGCCACTCTAGCACTCCTTCCCCTCTAGGGTCAGAAAACAATACCTCCCATCAAACTGCCAATGCCTTTAATACCTTCTTCACAGACACCATACAAACTCTAGCCAGTCAACTAGCTACAGACAACTCAGATCTACCTAAGTCCCCACCTGATACTTGGCCAACATTCCAACTACAACCCATCTCTACCTCTTACATCCAAAAACTTATCCACAAACGTAAGCCTTGCACCCCCTCTGCCGATAAGTTACCATCTGAATATCTACAGCAAGCAGCTAAAGTAGTTGCCTATCCTATATCCATCCTGATAAACCGTACCATAACTGAAGGAACCATTCCAGATCTCTGGAAAATCTCCCACATTATTCCCTTACACAAAGGAGGTAACTCTAATGACTATTCTAACTACAGGCCTATAGCTCTCCTTTCTCCATTAGCCAAGATTATGAAAAAATGTATTCACCATCAGCTAATGGACTACTTAATTCAGCATAACATTCTAGCAAACTGTCAACATGGCTTCAGGCCTTTTCATAGTACCACCTCAGGT
This sequence comes from Protopterus annectens, assembly GCF_019279795.1. Lineage (NCBI taxonomy): Eukaryota > Metazoa > Chordata > Ceratodontiformes > Protopteridae > Protopterus > Protopterus annectens. The sequence goes on along the minus strand of NC_056748.1, from coordinate 524,135,871 downwards.
CTCCTATCCTTTACCAACACCATTAATAATAACCTTAATAATAGCACCCTCTCATCAGCACTCTTCTTCGACCTGTCTAAAGCCTTTGATATGGTTAACCATCTCTTACTCATAAACACTCTGTCATCCTTCTCTTATAGGTTCATAGGTTCATAGGTTCATACTAGGCTATCTGCCCTAGGGCATTTATAAGCCTAGCCAGAATGTGTTTGTCTTTTGCCACCCATTTTAAATTAATTTTGCTATGCCCTTTTTTGAGGTTAGTATACTGTGCCTCTGTCTAACAGTGACACAGAAGTGATACCCGGGTTAAACCTATGATCTCCCATCCACTCATCAAGATTCCTCTTGAAGAGAGTCAATGAGGGACTCTGCCTAACCTGGACTGGGATTTTATTCCAGAGTGAAGGGAGCCTCTGGGTTATGAATCTGTCCCTCCTGCATGTCCTATTTATTTCAGTGCTGAGGTTCAAGTCTCTCGAGCACGTAGCTTGATGGGATTTGGATTTTCTGAGGTGCAGCATGTCCATTAATTCCGGGTTGGACATGGCTTTATACGTCAGGCACAGATCGCCCCTGAACAGGCGGTATGCCACTGAGTAGAGCTGGAGTTTCTTTAACCGGGCAGCATATGGCATCTGTTTGAGCCCTTTGATCCTCTTGGTGAGGTACTTTTGGGGTCTTTCCAGTTGCTGCAGGTGTCTGGTAAGGTACATCCCAAAAGGGGCATTGTACTCAATTATGGGCCTGATGAGGGATGAGTAAAGAGGCACGATGACCTCCCCTGATCTAGATGTGAATCCCTTCATGATTAGGTGGGCTATATAAAATGTTTTTCTAACCACTTTGGCCACGTGGTTGTCAAATGAGAGACTGCTATCAACTTGGGTCCCCAGGTCCCTAATTACTTCTTCTGTACTTAATGGAGTACCACCTATGTGGTAATTTGTGGGCACTTTGTTTTTGCCAAAGGGGATGACTATACACTTTTTGGTGTTTAGCTTGAGGCCATGGCTCTGGCACCAGTTGTCTGTTTCTATGAGGCCCTTTTGGAGGATGCTTGTGTCAGCTGGAGTGTCGATTATGGCGCCCAGTTTGCAGTCATCTGCGAACTTGGTCAGCCACAGTCCTTCCATGTTGGCCTGTACCTCCGAGAAATATATACCGAACAAGAGAGTTCCCAGGACTGAGCCTTGTGGGATGCCACTTGAAACTGGTTTGGAGTCTGACATGGCTCCAGCAATTCTAACCATGTGGGTTCTGTCCTTGAGCCAGTTTGCAACCCATCTAGTGACATAGGGGTTTATATTTAAGCTGGTGAGCTTATCTATAATGCCCGAGTGGGGTATTGTATCGAAGGCTTTTGCGAGGTCCAGGTAGGCTGTGTGGACCACCTTCCCCTCATCAATGGCCTTGGTGACTGTTTCAAAGAAATCAACCAGGTTTAAGAGGCAGGATCTGCCCTTAACAAAGCCGAACTGGGTAGGATCCAGTGTCTGTAGGTCCCCAATATCTTTATTTATGAGGTCCATGATGATCCTTTCCATAGCTTTGCAGATCAAGCTAGTCAGGCTTATGGGGCAATAGTTTCTAGGATCCGTTGAGGCACCACCTTTGTGGAGAGGGACCACTGTTGCTGTATGCCACTCTTTGGGTACATATCCTGTAGTAAGGCTGAGACTGAACAGTAGTTTTATGTTTGGGTTTAGCTCTTCTTGGAGTACATGTAGGGCAGCCGGGACACCGTCTGGTCCCATTGATGCTGTGTTTTTGCTTTGGAGAGGGCGGTTCTTACCTGAGCATCTGAGATGTCAGGGGGGCAGCACTCTGCTGGGATAGATATTTGCCCTTTTGGTGGTGAGGGGTTGAGAAGTTTGTGCTGAACCTGTCAGCTAGGATGTTGGCAATGTCTGTGGGTTTGGTGTATTTTTTGTCATTTTGGACTAATTCTGAGCATATCTGAGAATTCCTACCCAGGTTCCTAACATAACTAAAGAAAGCCTTGTGATTATCCTTAGTGTCCTGTGCAATTTTTCTCTCGAAGCTGGCCTTAGACGATTTTATGAGTGCCCGTAGTTTTTTGCTAATACTGATCAGAGATGCCTTCCCTTTTTGAGATTTTGCTCTATCATTTAGTAGCTTCCTCCTTGTATTGTATAGTTTGTTTATGGCTGGGGTCCACCAGACAGGACGTCTGCCTTTGGAGGATTGGGTCTTGGTTTTATTTGGGATGGCATGATCCATGCATTCCTGAAGGTGTTCATAGAATGCATTTATAAAGGATTCTGCGGTCTGGGCTGTATTTTCCACAGACCCAGGGGCTTTGAAGGATTCCACCTCGGTTTTGAGGAGTGTGAAATTTGCTTTAGAGAAGTTTTTCACTGTGGTTTTCTGGGCAGGAGGTGGGGTCGGGATGTGAATATCCAGTGAGATTAGTTTATGGTCTGATCTTACCAGTGATGGATACACTTCTGGTCTGGAGCATAGAGTCCCCATGTTGGTGATGATCAGGTCCAGTATGTTTTCTCCTCTTGTGGGAGTGGTAACAAGTTGTTCCATAGCATTTGAGTTTATAAATTCTGGGAACCTTTGGGCTAGGGTGTTGGAGCTACAGTAATGCTCCCAGTCTATGTTTGGGTAGTTGAAGTCGCCCAATATAATGGTGTTTGGAGAGACCTTCATATTTTCCAGTGTTCTCAGGAAGGCCGAGTGGGGTTCCTGGGTTTAGGTGGGTGGTCTGTAGCAGGCTATAAACTGGAAGGCAGTTTTACCCACTGTTAGTTGCACATGGATAGTCTCTGATGCTTTGTGCTGTGCCACCAACCTGGAGGTGTGGGTATCTTTGACGAATATTGATACTCCCCCTCCTCTTGTGGTTTGGTCCAAGTTTTGGGGCTGAAAAGCATGGTATGAGGTATAACCTGGTAGTGCTGGGGTGCTCTCGGGAGCCTTGAACCATGTTTCTGTTACTGCACAGATATCGATGTTCTCCATGCTAAGGAGAGTTTTGAGTGCGTGCATCTTGAGGTTTAGACTTCTGGCATTGAGTAGCATTACTCTTAGTTTCTTATCCCTTGTGATACCTATGGAGGTGGGTTTGTCTTTTGTCTTGATGCCAAAGCAATTCTCTGGTTCAAGTCTTACCTTAGTAATAGACTGCAAGTTGTTCTTTGGGAGAATCAACTATCATCTCACCTTCCTATCTCCCTTGGAGTCCCTCAGGACTCTATTCTTGCACTCTTCTTTTCTCTTTATTCATCAATGACCTTCAAATAGCTATTCCTCAAGCCACCTGTATACAATATGCTGATGATTCTACGATCATATGCTCTGTCAACTCTATATCTGAACTTCAGTCTTTAACCCAGACAACTTTCAACACAGTATAGGCATGGTTCTTGAAACGGTGCCTTCTTTTGAACGCCAAAAAGACCAAGCTACTACTGTTTGCAACAAACAGTAAGTCCTCCCCCTTAGATTTCTCCATTTAATCCAATAATGGCACCCTTATATCCCCTAACTCTTCCACCAAACTATTAGGAATCACAATTGATAATAACCTCACCTTTGACAATCACATTAAGAACACCATTAAAACTGTTAATAAAAAACTGGGCTCCCTATATAGGATAAAAACTTTCTTAACTCCAACAGCCAGAATGACTATTGCCTACTCCCATTTAATTTCAACTCTTCTGTATGCTGCACCCATATACACTAATCTAAAAAAAAATAATCTTACCAAACTAGCCAACTCCTGTAATAGTATTACTAGATTTGCCACTGGAAACCCATATAGAACTCACCACTGTCTTAACCTTCACCAGTTAGACTGGCTAGAACTAAAAAACCTTCTGATACTTTCCCAACTTACCATTGTTCATAAGATTTTTTACCAATCCAACAACACACCAATACTCAACAATCTTATAGCATCCTATAGGAATCTTAATTCCTTACGCTCTTCCAATAAACTTCTAGCTAGTACCACCAAGTCTAACAACTTAGCTGGGGACTCACTGTTCTCCAATACCACTGGAAAACAATGGAACCTCTTGCCATCTGACCTAACCTCACTTCCATCCCTTCCTCTCTTTAAACAAAGTCTTAAGAAACACCTTAAAACTCACTGGCTATGCCCTTGCTGTTACCCAGACTGATCCTCTGGATTTCTCTGCTGTTATCTCTTGACTTCCTACTTTCCTCCACTCTTTCCTGTCTACTCCTCTGAATTAGTAGCACCTATAAGCTATCTCTACTACTTAGGCACCAATTAGATATCTTTTCTACTTGGCTATGAATGTATCCTGAAGGTAGTATTCGTGCCATTTCTTTATACTTCCTCCTTTTTCTACTGTTACTGTTTAACCCTTTGGAAATAGTAACTGTCTGGAGTAAACTAGAATAACCAATGATTTAAATGTATTCTAATAATGTCTTGGGGTTGCCCTAGATATTCATACTGTAAAATGATCTGTAGGTGTATTATGCATTAATGTAGTGTGTCTCATAGTCTTCCCACAATTTAAACTGTAATACCCTTTCTGTTTTATATACATTTTTTTTTGTGTGGTGGAGTCTATGTGGAGCTTTTCTCCCCAGGCCTCTACTGAAAATGGAAATATATCCAGCTGGCCCAGCCCGGTCAACAAATGTAAAATAAATAAAAATAAATAATTACATTCTGCAAATACATCTCTCACATACCTTATTGCTGTTTTGAGAATTAGCTGGTTGTTAGTAAGCAGGTGGCAATTTCTACATTGCTGCAGGATGCTGATATACACCAGTCTGGCAATGGAGACAGTGGACAATTTCATATCCATGGCAACAGACCCTTTTTATTAATTAGTTGGTTGTGGTGATAATATAAAGTTATGTCTGGAGTATCTGGTTTGCAGCTCTGTGTGCAGTGTTTGCCCCTGCAAACTAGCTGCCCTGCATGCAACTACGTATTGATGAAATTTCAAGGGTGATTTTACAGGACAAATGCCAACTCAAGGTGCCCGAGTCTATACAGGGCACTGCCAAAAACTTGAGGGGAAACTACTGAAGTAGACTCTGATGATTTATGGATGACGTATTTAGGGAGATATTCTGATGTTAGGTTAGACAGCAGCTAATCAAGCAGTGTTTACTGAAAAGAAAGAATTAGCTTTGTCAAGAATTATGAAAAGAGCGGATTCACCTGGTTGAATACTACTACTGCTGGTCTCACCATAGCTTCATACTGCTGGGTTACAGTGCTCCTTTGCTTATTCTCTCTCCAGAAGCAAAACATTAGCACCAATCCCAAAATGAGAAGTAGGACACAGGCTCTTTGATGATCAACACTCTTATCCCAGATGAAGCAGGGGTCTGTAGACTTGCTGTAGCCTTTTTCTGATAGATGCCTTGAATAGCAACCAGACCAATCCAGAAGATCCTGCACAGACACTCAGTGCCCAATTAGAAACAGTCAGGAATCAACCAGGAGCAAAATATAAGCACAAATTCCAAGATGACACCTATGAAGTGGTTTTCTGTCTTTCTGGTGATTAGCAGTCTCCAGAAAGTAATTTCCCTGAGCTCCTTCTCTCACCAGGAGCAAAACAGAAGTACTGACTGACTAATCCCATGATGAGTACTGAGAGGCAGCATGTGGGCTCTCCAAAAATTAGTGATCTTGGACTAGAGGTAGCATATTTTAAAGATAAGATGGAAAATGGGCTAATATCCTAAATTTTCAGTGTGCACTAAGTAGTTATATATGAAAGAGGGGGGTAACTCAAGCTTTAGCAATATGAAGGGAGAGATACTAATTGTAAAAGAACAAAATAGACTGGATGGGGCGCGGCGCATAGTATTCTGGTTCTATGGAATATAATGGGATGGTCAATAAATTTAGATGACTGATGGGGGGATTTCACAAAATGATAATTTTGTGCTTACTGACAACAGCTAATGAAAGAGAAAAAAGAAGGATGAAGTAAAATTACCATAAGGGGGGTGGGCAGCTAGAGAGACAGTTGAATTTAAAAACACAAGGACACCAGGGTGCGAAAAAACATTGTGTGTGACTTACAAGAGATGCAGCTCTGCTCTTTTTCCTACTATAAATATGTAATTGAAAGCAGAATACAGTTAAAACATTGTGGGAAGAAAACTTACCACAATAAACAATTAGAAGGCATTGAAGCAATACAAATTACAAAAAAAGCCCAAACCCTCACAGAAGTCTGTGGCACAGTCTGAGTGAGCTTTTCCAGTAAAGCTGGATGATTTGGGTGTTAAATATGGGGAGCCCCACTACAGGTGTACCCACAGTGTATGCACAAAGCATCTCTGTATAGGACTTACAATACTATGTAGTTCTTGTAGTGGGCTATCTTCCCAAAGGTATAGTGCAAGTGTACAGCAATATATATTATGCATGGGCTATACACAAGTACAAGACACAGATCACTATAGTACAGATTACTGTATGCACCTATACACTGTTCCAAGGCAAGGGCTCACATGTGCATCACAACTGAGAAACACTTCTTACCTCAGTACTATAGAGCATTATGCACCACCTCAGGGCTGTATCTTTCTTAAACTCTGCTACCATTGTTTTGGCCACACAGTTTTGGCACATAAAATGGCAACATAACTGCTTAAGGTACAAGTATATAGCAACTGGCATAGTATATAGTTTAATGAGGCTATGATCTGTGTATGTCTATGAGGTGTATTTCAGAGGTATACATGGGTGGTATATTACAGAGACGCGCAGAGGTGGTATTTTTCAGAGACATGCACAGGTGCTGTATTTAAGAGATGTGCATGGGTGAAATATTTCAGAGATGTGCACGGGTGGTATATTTCAGAGGCGTGCATGGGTGGTATATTTCAGAAATGTGCATAGGTGGTATATCTCAGAGACATGCATGAGTGGTATATCTCAGAGATGTGCATGGGTGGTATATTTCAGAGACATGCATGGGTGGCATATCTCAGAGACGTACACAGGTGCTTTATTTCAGAGACGTGCATGGGTGATATATTTCAGAGATGTGCATGGGTGGTATATTTCAGAGGCATGCATGGGTAGTATATTTCAGAGATGTGCATGGGTGGTATATCTCAGAGACATGCATGGTTGGTATATCTCAGAGTCATGCACGGGTGGTATATTTCAGAGATATGCATGGGTGATACATTTCAGAGATGTGCACGGGTTATATATTTCAGAGGCGTGCATGGATGGCATATTTCAGAGATGTGCATGGGTGGTATATTTCAGAGATGTGCATGGGTGGTATATTTCAGAGATGTGCATGGGTAGTATATCTCAGAGACATGCATGGGTGGTATATCTCAGAGACGTGCATGGGTGGTATATTTCAGAGACGTACATGGGTGGTATATTTCAGAGACGTGCATGGGGTGATATATTTCAGAGATGTGCATGGGTGGTGTATCTCAGAGACATGCATGGGTGGTATATTTCAGAGATGTGCATGGGTGGTATATTTCAGAGACGTGCATGGGTGGCATATTTCAGAGATGTGCATGGGTGGTATATCTCAGAAACATGCATGGGTGGTATATCTCAGAGACGTGCATGGTTGCTATATCTCAGAGTCATGCACGGGTGGTATATTTCAGAGATTTGCATGGGTGATATATTTCAGATGTGCATGGGTAGTATATTTCAGAGGCATGCATGGATGGCATATTTCAGAGATGTGCATGGGTGGTATATTTCAGACATGTGCATGGGTGGTATATCTCAGAGACATGCATGGGTGGTATATCTCAGAGACGTGCATGAGTGGTATATTTCAGAGATGTGCATGGGTGGTATATTTCAGAGATGTGCATGGGTGGTATATCTCAGAGACATGCATGGGTGGTATATCTCAGAGACGTGCATGGGTGGTATATTTCAGAGATGTGCATGGGTGGCATTTCTCAGAGACATGCATGGGTGGTATATCTCAAAGACGTGCATGGGTGGTATATTTCAGAGACATGCATGGGTGGTATATTTCAGAAACATGCATGGGTGGTATATTTCAGAGATGTGCACGAGTGGTATATCTCAGAGACATGCATGGGTGGTATATTTCAGAGATGTGCATGGGTGGTATATTTCAGATACATGCATGGGTGATATATTTCAGAGATGTGCATGGGTGGTATATTTCAGAGACGTGCAAGGGTGGTATATTTCAGAGACGTGCATGGGTGGTATATCTCAGAGACATGCATGGGTGGTACATCTCAGAGACGTGCATGGGTGGTATATCTCAGAGACGTGCATGGGTGGTATATTTCAGAGACATGCATGGGTGGTATATTTCAGAGACGTGCTTGGGTGGTATATTTCAGAGATGTGCACGGGTGGTATATCTCAGAGACATGCATGGGTAGTATGATGACTACCTTGGTTCTACTGCATACTGCTGATGTTCTCTGTGTGAGGGTTTGTGCATGTTGCCTCTGTGTAAATATGCACTATGCTAGAGAGTAGTGCAAGGCTATGCTGTTCATAATTCAGAAATCATGTTTCCAGCATGAAACACATGCAATCCTCCTGTTTTACAGCATAAATGTGGGGATGGTTGCCAGTACTAATACCTGACAAAGAGCATTTCCTGGTGTGTTAAGGAGAGTAACATCACACTGTGTCTCTTAAACAAACAGTTCAGGATGTGGCTGCTGGGACATTTTGTGGGTCAGTTCCATAAGGCAGATGCCTGATGAAACCTGCCTGAGGTCCTCATTGAGGTTATTGACTTCCTTGATTTGGTGACCAGTTCAGGCACCAGATTACTTCCAGTTTTGCTACCCTGAGATTAATTAGGAACACCCCATATGGTATAGCAACTACTTGACATTGATACTGTTTTTCAAATTGTAGTTTTAAACTCTTTTGTCATTCAAACCAGTTTGTCCCTAATAATGATTATTTACTCTGACAGATGCTGTGACATACCAAGTAGGCTAAGGTGTGGGACTATATATGTGCTCTGCCTATTACTTGTCTATATGGCATGGCACCCCTGTGTGTTGTGGGGTAACACATTGCTGTTCAGTTGTGAGACTGTGGGTTCTATGTCAAGCTACTGATATTTTGCACTTACATGTGGGCTGTGTCTTATTTATGAGGCTGTGGGCACCATGTCAATCTTCTGCTATTGTGAACTTACATGTTGACTGTCACTTATTTGTGAGGCTGTCGGCACCACGTCAACCTTCTGCTATTGTACACTTACATGTGGACTGTGACTTATTTGTATGTAGGCTGTCGGCACACGTCAACCTTCTGCTATTGTGAACTTACATGTGGACTGTGACTTGTGAGGCTGTTGGCACCACATCAACCTTCTGCTATTGTGCACTTACATGTGGGCTGTGTCTTATTTATGAGGCTGTGGGCACCATGTCAACCTTCTGCTATTGTGCACTTACATGTGGACTGTGTCTTATTTGTGAGGCTGTCGGCACCACGTCAACCTTCTGCTATTGTGCACTTACATGTGGGGGGTGTCTTATTTGTGAGGCTGTCGGCACCACGTCGACCTTCTGCTATTGTGCACTTACATGTGGGCTGTGTCTTATTTGTGAGGTTGTTTACACCATGTCAAGCTTCTGCTATTGTGCACTTACATGTGGACTGTGTCTTATTTGTGAGGCTGTGGGCACCATGTCAAGCTTCTGCTATTGTGCACTTGCACATACCTAGGCAGTACCTTGTTTGCTAGGCTATGTGCACATTCCAGGCTACTGTTATCACATAATTACAGGTGGAAGTGTAGTTTTGCACTGATATCTGTATTTCACCTACACCCATGTATGAAGGTTGCTTTGTCCTTTTGGTTTCTGTACAGTCAGAGCAAGAAACCAGTCATGCTGGCTGCAAGAGGAGGCAGCTCAGACTTTTGGGACAGTGGGTTAGTTTTCATATTGCCTTCACAGTTGTAGTATATTAATTTTACCATTTTAGAACATCTTCACTTAAGTCACCTTTCCCATTATGTGTCCTGCTGCAGGGTGTAATGATGCCAGTGAGCCTCAGGCACATCAGCTGTCTCTGACCTCTGCTTTTCCAGCTGTGGCTGTGTGGGTGAAAGGGCTAGGAGTGTCTCACCAGTGAAGGGTCCAGACCTCTTCTAGATAGGTAGCCTGACTTACTCACCTGCTATGGCCCAGGTATCAATGTGGTAGGAGGAGTGGGAAGTGGTTAGCACTGATGTGGTGTGCTGTGACAGTACTACCATGCCCTTCCTGGAGTGTGCAGCAAATGTGTTTCACCAGTAGGTCCTTGTTATTTGGCTACCAGAGTAGGGTACTACCTCTGCAAGTGGACACCCTGACCCATCTCAACCATCTGGTGGGTTTCATTATACCTCTGGGATGGTCAGCAGACAGAACACTGCTTGTACCACAACCTATACCCAGCCAGGTGTGCCTCCATCCTGTTGAGCCACAACCCAGCCCTTATGAGTTATCCCATCCACCCCATCACCATTTGTTTGCCCTTTGACTCTGTTCAATTTTGCCTGATTCTCATAATGTGTCCACCCGTTTATACCATTTGTTGTTTGTTTGTGTGCTTTTGCTACTGACCTTTTCTCCCCTGATTCCCTGTGACTCTTCTCATCATTCCTTCTGTCTCCATAGGTATAAAATAAGGTGCCTGTCCCCCACATAAAATGTACCCTGCCTTCTTCCATCTGTTTCCCTCCTGTGTGTACTTCTTTTTTTCTGTATTTCCCAAGTTCCTACTGTGCTATATTCCCAGTTTATGTAAACAGCAACTGTCCAGGCAGCAGCTGTTTACTCTGTGCTTTTGTAATTACAATTTTGTAATTGATTGGCCAAAGAAGAGCCATAAAGATGATAGAGTGGACTATTGAGGATAAAAAATAAATTATGTATTGTTACTGTTATGTAAAAAGCCCAGAATTTCCAGACACAAGATATACAAAACAATTAAGGGAGAAATTATAGGAAAGAAAAATACTTCCGCAGGAAAAACTGTCAGTGAGATCCCAGAATAAGGAAAAGCAAGAAGATCAGGAGACATGTGAAGAAGAAATATTGACATGGAAAAGGAAGATATTTAATATGGTGTAATATTTATGCAAAGGAGAAAGCAAAAGTAACCAATACAAAAAGAGCAGCAACAAAGATATTTGAAGAGAAATACAGGCAAAAGAATCCGGACATGGAAAGCATTACAATACAAAAAATAAGAAGACTAAGAGTAAAAGTAGAAAAAGAGATGAGTAATGGAGCAGTCAAAGAATTGGAAATTGAGGTTATGGAGCAGCTGCAAAGAGAAGGATTCAGTGTAGAAAACTGAATGCAGAAAGCACCACAACAGGATAGAGCAATGGATATTCAAATTAAGGGAAAACTAGTGGAACAGGAAGCAATTGGTCAGGTGCCATGTAAAGATATTTTGGAGCCTTCCACAGGAAATCCGTATAAATGTTCACTTGAAGCTAAAGAGCTAGGGAAAGAACAGGAAACTGTGGAAACTCTGATGCAGGCAATGTTGAGGAAAGGAACAGGAAAAGTACAGTTGTATACACTTACCATAAATGTAGATGTTAGAGTGTATTCACTGTTGCAGTCATTACATTTGGGTAATCTGCTGGCAGGTTGCCCTCAGTTGGCCTGATTAACAAAGTCTTGGGTCCTGCGTCGGTTGCTGTCCCTTCTTCCATGACGTCAGGTCTTCAGGGGTATAAAACATGCAGCCAACGCCATTACATCAGTTTTTCTTGCCCCAGGCTGCTGCAGCTCATGCCTACTCATGACATCTGAAGCCACCTCATCCTAAGGTTTGCACTAGCCAGCACATGACTGGTTCATTCATGTTGTGCTCCACTGTGGTTGACCTACATCTTTTTAATAATTCTGCAGATTCTACAGTGGAGCACAAATGGCTGCTGCAATGTGCAGCTTGTCACCATTTGGATGCTTATGCTTATTTTGTGCTGCAGTGTATTGCTGCTCTGTGGTGAAAGCCTTGCTTCAGCATGCAGTGCATATGTATGAATCCCAGCCATTCCGACCATCTGAGACCCTTATCAGTAATGGCTAAGGACACTGATTCTCCTAATGAACTGGATCCTGGATTTAGAGTTTGAGACAAGGACTGTGCTGATGTACCAAATGAAGAATGAGTCAGTTTGCAGTCTAGACCGATGTCCTATTACTTGCAGAGTAGTGAACCCATTAAACCAGTGAACTAAAAATCAGTTCAGAACTAAGTAAATCACAGAAAACACATCTCAGTCTTAATTGCAGACAAGTGATGTCTAATGGCAGTGGTTTTGAATCCTGTCATGAAGGGAAATGGATATAACATCCCCAGTTAGAATAACACCAAAAAAAATCTAGAAACACTGCTCCATCACAAAGCAATTCTAACCAGTGGAGATATTCATCTAAATCCAGGCCCAATAAATCTCAAGTGAAATGAAGCCAAATTCAATACTTCTAAATAAAATCAAGCCCCACCTCACCCATCTAACAGTAGTCAACTAACTTTCATTACTCTAAATGCTAGAAGTATTTGTAATAAAGTCACAGAACTCCATGCATGGATTGCTGTTTAAAAACCCATCATCCTAGTCATAACAGAAACATGGCTTCAACCAAATATTAGTGACACTGAAATATTACCATGAAGCTATATTTTATTTTTTTATTTATTGACATTTGTTAACCGGGCTAGTCCAACTGGGGTTTTGTCCCATTTTCAGTGAAAGCAAGAGAAAAGCTCCAGAAATAATTACAGTATATAATTACAGTAAAACAAACAATAATAGCAATAAAGCAAAAGAAATAAACAATAAACAACTACACATGAAGATTATAATTGAAAGAAAAAAATAAATTGAAATTCTTTTTATATACAAGAAAAAAAAAAAAAAAAAATATATATATATATATATATATATATATATATATATATATATATACAGCTATAGCACAATAAGGAATGATCACTGTAAAAGGAAAGGGAAATTGTTTTAACCTAATCCCTTAAAATGCTCCCATACCAGAATTCAAAAAAATAGAACTTCTTATCACTTTCCTCAAGCTAAACAAACACAAGCAAATCTGTATCATTACCCTATATATTCTCCCAGGTAATAATATCAACTTATCTGAAGATATTCTGCACTGGACTTCAACTTCTATTCCTCATGAAACATCATACTAGGAGATGCAATATCAATTGGCTTGACCATATCTAGCTCCTCTAAATCCAGCATAAATCTTTTTGGATGCAAACAATTGATACAAACTCCAATATACTTTAGCAAAATCTCAAATTCCGTATTGGGCTGGATCTTAGTATCTGATCCCACTAATGTTACCTCATCTGCCACCTGATCAAATCCCCTCAGCTACCATCTCCCTGTCTTTACCAAACACCACACACAAAATCCTCCAAAAGAGCAAACCATGAAAAACACCCGTAACCTACCTAATTGTGATCCTCAGGCATTCAACAATATTGTCTCCTCAATAAAATTTAATATATTAAGAAACATCACACTAGATGATGCCATTGAAAAATTTAACTCAATTTTCCTTAACATTTTAAATAAAATGGCACCCCAGAAATAAAAAAATAAAAACAAGAGATGCACCCTGGTTAACTAATGCAAAAGAAGACTAATGCAAAACTGGCAGGCAAAACTCAACAAAAACCTCCAACAATACAAAAGTCTTCACAATCAAACCAAAAAAACACATAATCTCTCACAAAAAACATGTTATAGTGAACCCCAAAATAACTGCAAGTCTAATTCAAAGAAATTCTGGTCAACTATTAAAGTAATACTGCAATAAGGACAAAAATATAACCCCAATCCATGTCCAAATAGTACAGTTCTGGACACTGCTACACAATTTAATAGCTACTATGTAGAGAGCATAGCGTCTGTTTGATAATTTAGTCATAGTAATCCAGATCTTACGCAACAAACATCTACAACATCCCCATTTACACTTTCACCAGTAGCTACAGCCTACCAAAGAAAATGTCTTAAGCAAACTTAAAATCTGTTCTACCTCTGCAGATAAGTTACTCAGCAAATTCCTTAAAATGACAGCAAGTTGTATATGTTACCTCTGTATTCATATGCATAAATAGATCCATACAGGAAAACTAGGGGCCCTAATAGAGAGATGAAAAGTCAGCAAGCAAAGGAGATTAGTAGTGCTGAAATTGAATTCATCCTCAAGTCTTGGTGAGTACCTTTGCGAGGTGGACCCTGTTGTTCACAAAATCTCACCAAGGCGACATTGATATATAGACTGTATTTATATAGCAAATATCACGGACAGAAGTAGGTCAAAAACTAAAAAAGATAGCTGGGTGCACAAGACCCAGGATAAAAAAGTGCTCAATCCTGGTAGAGACACTGGTGCCAGGACTGGAAAAATGACAGTGTAGAATCCTCAAAATACAGAGATATTCCTACAATGGGGTCAGGCCAGGCCCAGGGGGAGGATGGCCCCCTGTTGTTGAAGAAAGTAGAACTCCACAAAAATCACAAAAATTGATTGGCCAAAGAAGAGCCATAAAGATGATAGAGTGGACTATTGTGGATAAAAAATAAATTATGTATTGTTACTATTATGTAAAAAGCCCAGAATTTCCAGACACAAGATATACAAAACAATTAAGGGAGAAATTATAGGAAAGAAAAATACTTCCAAAGGAAAAACTGTCAGTGAGTCCCCAGAATAAGGAAAAGCAAGAAGATCAGGAGACATGTGAAGAAGAAATATCGACATGGAAAATGTAGATATTTAATACGGTGTAATATTTATGCAAAGGAGAAAGCAAAAGTAACCAATACAAAAAGAGCAGCACCAAAGATATTTGAAGAGAAATAAAGGCAAAAGAATCCGGACATGGAAAGCATTACAATACAAAAAATAAGAAGACTAAGAGTAAAAGTAGAAAAAGAGATTAGTAATGGAGCAGTCAAAGAAATGGAAATTGAGGTTATGGAGCAGCTGCAAAGAGAAGGATTCAGTGTAGAAAACTGAATGCAGAAAGCACCACAACAGGATAGAGCAATGGATATTCAAATTAAGGGAAAACCAGTGGAACAGGAAGCAATTGGTCAGGTGCCATGTGAAGATATTTTGGAGCCTTCCACAGGAAACCCGTATAAATGTTCACTTGAAGCTAAAGAGCTAGGGAAAGAACAGGAAACTGTAGAAACTCTGATGCAGGCAATGTTGAGGAGTGATAGGCCAGTGAGTTCCCATATGACATAGCAACAGATGACACAGGGTGAAATTGATGAGAATATG
>NC_056748.1:524098092-524120044 GCF_019279795.1 Protopterus annectens | reverse complement strand
CCTTAACCTGCACCCTAACCCTAAGGTCCGTAATTATCGCACACTTACCTTAATGAGCTATACCCAAACAAAATAAATAATACACACACATACACTTAACAAAACCCTACTTCTAATCCTACACTAAACCTTACATACATTACTATCTATGCACTTACCTTAACCCGCACCCTAACCCTAAGGTCCGTAACTGTCACATGCTTACCTTCTGGCGCTGTACCGCAGAAGGGCCAACTATGCCGATTTGAGATTTTGAATTTCACGGTTTTGGGCATTCATTGTACTTGTGGTTCATGCAATATGTGTTGACATTTACATATTCACTTAAATGGGCTTTCACGGATCTACTATAGACCTCACAAATGTTGGTCTTAGGTCTAACACCAGATACCCTAAACTGGTTCAAGAGTTATCTTACTGATAGATGCCAAACAGCAAAATAGCAGTCAGTGCTCTCACCTTACCTCCCTATCAACAGTGGCGTCCCACGAGGATCTGTCCTTGGTCCTCTCCTCCTTAATATCCTTACAAACTTGTTCCACACTTGTACGCAACATGCTTCTCTTATACAGTGCATTGGTCACTCCAACACGTATATGTACTTCCAACAACCAGGCACACCTTAGACAAATTACTCAAGAATCCCTCACTGCTACTAAAAAGCGTTACAAAACTCCCAAATCACTTTTCTGTCACAAAGCTCTATCCCACAAAAAAACACTTTAAAAATATACTCCCTCAATACAAAAGTATTAGGAATGTCTGTAGATGAAAATCTTAAATTCGATCTCCACACACAAAATACCATGAAAAAAATGCGCCAAAAACTAGGCTTACTCTACAGAGATAGAAACTTCCTCACCTCCACACGCAGATAAACCCTCGCAAATAGTTATCTCTTGCTTTCTGTTCTTTAAGGTGGCCTCATCCTCAGTGACCTTCAAATCTCAATTGCACAAAAATTCGAACGCTGTTACAATAAAATTGCCAAATTTGCATCAAATTCCCACTACAGTTCCCACCACTGCTCTGCACTGAAATCACTAAACTAGCTATAACTACCCAACTACATAAAATACAGTATACTCAGCTAAAACTGCACATAAAACTGTTCACTACCCTGCCACCTGCCCAGCCTTAAATGCTATATTGCAAAAATATTACCCTGAGCTTCCCCTGCAATCTAATAACTAAATACAACTCTCTGTTCATAAACCAACCAAATCAGCAGGGTATTCTCTATATTTTTACTCTATAGCTAAAATATGGAATACTATTCCTACATCTGTGAGGAGAGACACATCCCCCAAATCCTTCACACTTTCTCTGAAAGACTATCTGAAAAATACACATCCCTGATTAATCAAATAACTCCATCATCTATTCCAAATTGTAAGTGTAATAACACTCCCCTTCATCATTCTAGCTAGATGTTATGCAGTTAGGGATATCTTGCCCCTTTCCACCTGTACCTTTCACTGTTGCTTTTAAAATCCAGGCCCCTATTTCTTCTTTCTCATTTATACCTCTTGTTTCTATCTATCTGTACCGCTCACTATACTGTTGAGTATAGAAGCTTCTATCTTTTCCTCCCCTCTCTTGCCTAGACCCATATTTCCCCTCCTTTCTCAACTGTGTACTATAAGATATGTATGCTCAGTACATTAAAATTAACATAATTAACATACAGCATCACACTTATCTGAATCATATAATTTGTAAAGACCTCATGTTGTACGTATATCTATCATCTGTAATTAATGTACAACTATCTTCATTTCGAATATGTAAAAATGATGTGATATTCTTTCTTGTAGTTGAAAATGACCATTGTTGTTCTGTAATATGCTATTTGTCTCTGGAACCTTTCTCCTCGGGCCTCTGCTGAAAATGGGTACCCACCCAGTTGGCTTTCCTGGTAAAAATGTCAAGTAAAATAAAATATTCCAGTACTCAAAAAGCTACATCTGTATGGAGTGCATATGGCCACTAAAATACTGTTTTATTTCAGTAAATTATTAAATATCATCTAATCCAAGCTAAGAAGAGGGTAACATGGCATACTGAAACAGTGCATGAAACTCTGTAAAAGGGCACCTCATCAATCCTATGTAAAATGACTGCACTGGTATGTATTATCAGTCTATGTCTCATCTGTGCTTAACAATGAAGAGGCTTCAAGTGTGCTGCTTGTATCCATGCAAGTTTCTTTAAAGTATGTAATAGTTCTGTTGTCATTACTAAGATCTATTTTTATGCAGCTGGTTATGTGAGTCATCACTATGTAAATGGTTGTGTAAGTGGCTGTTGTGTAAATGATTGCTGTGTAAGTATGTTTTTGTGTAAGTGATTGCCATATAGGTTGTTATGTAAGTGCTACATGAAGCCAGCAATACCCTACTTACCAATCAAGAGACCGTCAAAGCCAGATGAAAGGAATACATCAAGAAGCTTCGAAGTAAAGAAAGTCCCACAGAAGCTGCACTGCCCCATAAATAGTCTACAGTGAAAGTAGAAGAGGAACCCACCCTGTAAGAAGTAAGAACAGCACTAAGGAAAATGAAGTCACGGAAAACAGCAGGCTCAGATGAAGTCACAGCAGATATGATCAAGATGTTGGCTATGTCAGGGAAGAAATGGCTCCTGAGTGTACTCGTAGCAGTATGGAGAGAAAGGCATATCCCAGGTGACTGGAGAATTAGAGTTCTAGTGTCAGCGTGCAAGGACAAAAGGAACATTCACAACTGCAAACGATACAGAGCTATCAAACTTTTGTCATAGTGCAAGTGCTGGACAAGTTAATTGGTAAACGAATACACACAGTAGTAAAAAGTAAGATTGGGAGATGAGCAATTTGGGGTCAGATCAGGATGTATAAAACTGATCTGATATTTGAAGTGATACAGATAATAGAAAAGATCTTGGAGATGATGGAGTTCAAGTGGCATTCCTGCACTTGGAAAATATATGAGAAGGTCCCAAGAAAGCTGACTTAGGATGCCATATGATGGTCTGAAGTCCCAGAAACACTGGTAGAATTACTGCAGACTATGTACAAGGACCAAATGACACAAATACAAAAAGTGCTCAGACTCATAAAGAGGTTCTCAGCGGGTGTGGGTGTGCATCGGAGCTTGCTCTTTTTCATACTGGTGACGGACTACATTAGCGAACACATGAGAATAGAAAGCTGTTGTATATAGACAATGTGGCA
Source organism: Protopterus annectens (assembly GCF_019279795.1). Lineage (NCBI taxonomy): Eukaryota > Metazoa > Chordata > Ceratodontiformes > Protopteridae > Protopterus > Protopterus annectens. The sequence goes on along the minus strand of NC_056748.1, from coordinate 524,116,830 downwards.
CTACAAACAGACTGTGCAGGAACAGGAAATGATAGGGGATTGGATTGTAAAACTGAAGGTGTATGGGATGAAACTGAATACAGACAAGCAGGTGTTTGTGGCAGCAAATGGGACAAATCAGAATAAGCGGAAACTAGAGACACAAAGGAAATAGTAGAACAGGCTGACATGATATTAAAATAAATATATACAGTCTAAATCATTTTATGCCCTTCCTAAAATTCACAAAGATTTGTTATGACCATCATTGAGAATGATAGTATCTGGCTGTGGGTGATTGACTGAACCCCTTTCCATGTATGTGGAGAAGAAATTAAGGCCGGTTCTCAGATGAGCATGGTCAATGCTAAGTGATATGAAAGAGTTTCTGAATACTCTATGTCTTTCTGTGGCAAGTTTAATTAATCCCTCGGATTATATAATTTAGAGTATGCTCAACAAAATATTAAGGTTGAAAGTAATTCTGCTATAAATATGTAACATAAATAAGGTATAAAATAAAGCTTGCTTAAATGTAAAAATAGAGATTAGAAATATGTGATTAGCATCCATACTAAATGACTGTGGCTTGGAAAAATAAGGAATTTGCTTAATGGACATGTCTCCTACAGAATCAGCAAAAATGTATGCATTTCACACTGTCAGCAAAAAAGCTGACTTCTTACAGACTTAAAAAAAGGATGTATGCATTTCACATGATCAGTAAAACCAAAGATGTGAAAAACAGGATGTATGCATTTCACATTGTCAGTAAAGGCAAAGATGTGAAAAACAGGATGTATGCAGCGTCTTTAAAGAATGGACAACAGGACATGTTTCTATCATATGACAATGTTAACTAAGAATGTTTGAATGATCAAGTCAGCATTTGTCCACAAGGTGTTTCCTTAAAAGACAGGATGAAACCATGTTTTTCTGCAAACACCAGCAAACAGATGTTTTCATACAAAGTCCAAAATAGAATACCAAGAGAAAAACTGGATTTGAACTGCATGACTAAAACTGTATATAAGAACTGTAAATCAAAGTATGTTAGAGATAAAGGTATTTGTGTAGGAACACACTTGTTCTGAGGTAATATTGTATCTCTCACATTATCCATGCTGTTTGAGAAGTAAAGTAGAATGGTACCTGAAGCTGCAACAGTAGTTTGTGTGATTTGTTATAAAAAGTCTTTTATTGGTTACTGTTTTTAAAGTGACAGAGGTTTAGGTGCTGCATCAGTGTACACTCTGCAAGTTTCTGTGGGCAACAGACTGTAAATGCAATTATAACTAAACTTTAATTTCAGCAAAACCCAGCCAGCAAGACTGAGTGTCTTAAGAAGACTTCGGATACATCACAGTAAGCAGCACCTTATCATTAATTGGTTAAAAAAAATAATGTCATCTGATGTCCAATTTTTGGCATCTGATTTTAATCACTTTAAGTCATCCATCTTAGTGGATGGAGCACAATATTGAAACAAAGGCAGATACTGGACAGGATTTGCCATAGTTCCAGAGAATCCACAACTGGGTTCTCCCAAACTAATCAAGTTACCAGGACACATGTCAGCTCAAAGAGCTGAACTGGAGGCAGTACTATATGTGTTAAAGTATTACAACCCTGTTAACATTTTTTCAAATAGTGCTTATGTAGTAAATTCTTTAAGACTGCATATAAAAACCTGGGTTAGGCACAAATTTGTAAATAATGCAGGTAAACCATTACGGCATGCTAAAGTATTAAAAGGTATATATAAAGTTATAACAATATCAAATCAACAGGGACAGTACAAGATTTTAAAAGTAAAAGCTGATACTTTGGCAAAACACAAAAACTTCCAAAATATAAATATTCCATTGTAAAAGTTAGTGTCTTAAAAGAGTTTGACAAGAGCCAATAAAAAGACCTTGTAAATATACAAACACAACAGGGCTAAAAGAAGAAACTGATCATTGCAAACTAGCAGGTATACCACCAAAGGAGTACTATGCATACACTACTTGCAAGGGGGTTACAGTTGTCATATGTACCATGTCAGTTGGCACGCCAGTTGGTCAAGTGAAATCACCAAATATTGGGACATGTAGGAGCTAATAAGTTCTGGACAGTTGTAAAAAAAAAGTATTGAAACCCAAATTTAAAAAAGGTCTGCAAGCTAATTGTAAAAAAATGTTTAATCTGTCTGCAGGTAAATGCTGAAAGCAAAAGGCCTCAGTTACATCGTGTGCAGCTATCAGATGGGCCATGGTATGCAGTTCAAATAGATTATGCAGGTCCTTTGTCAACAGCAAAGGGAGGTTATAGCTACCTTCTAGTAGTAGCAAATGTTTTCTCAAAATGGGTAAAACCAATTCCTACCAAAACAATAATGGCAAAAGCAACTGCAAAAGCTTTATAAAAAATATCTTTTGCCATTGGGAATGGCGACAGGTCATAGAGTCAGACAATGGCCCACAGTTTGTTAGTAATCTCATTAAACAAATGTGTAATTTGTTAGGCATACAGCAAAGGTTTCATGTATCATACTATCCACCACCTAATGGCATTGTAAAACATATAAATTAAAAATTAAAAGAACGTCTAAAAAAGGCATGCTTAGAAAAGAGCAATACATAAATACATCATCTGCCTGGTATTTTAAAGGGTATTTGAGCAACACCAAACAGCAAAACAGGCATGCTTAGAAAAGAGCAATACATAAATACATCATCTGCCTGGTATTTTAATGGGTATTTGAGCAACACCAAACAGCAAAACAGGTATTTCCCCATATAAAATAATGACAGGCCGCAAAATGCCCATATAATTACCATTTAACCCAGATATACCTAATGGTAGGCCCATGCTAAAAATCAGCAAACATCAGAAATGGCTAAAACAACTTACTACAATATGTGATGATAATGCAAAGAAACAGGCATTCCAACTATAAAAAGGTGCCAATATTACCAGCTAAAAAAAACTTCCCTGCAAAACAAAACATTCCAAATGGAAGGACCATGGGCTAGCAATTGGCAAGGCGCTTTTAAAGTAGTAAAACAAATTGGACCATTAGTGTACAAAATCAAAAAAAGAAAAAAGAAAAAACAGAAGAATGTTGGTACATAAAAATCCACTAAAAATAATCAAAAACAGTGAGCAATGTAAATCTGGTTAAGTGTATTCTCTTGTAGGTTTCCGTAGATTCATAGATTATTACTAAGCTAACTGCTCTCATGGACCATTTTAAGCCTAGCCAATGACCTCCTGTGAGAATCAAACCCTGCACCTTGTGTTTCTAAAGTAAACACCTTAACCATTACACCACCCTGCCACCCTAACAGAAAAAAAAAAACATAATAAAATTGACATGTTTTAAAGTGCATCCTTTTAAAAATCCAGTTTCGAATGACCAAAGGCAAAATCAATCAACAATAACATTTTATTTAAAAACATTTTTAAAGCTATAGTCATACTAATTATCATTGCATTGCTTAGCATTAAATTGCATTTACAACCTGTTAATAAAACCATAAAGTTACATAAAAAAGTAAAGAAATGTGAAAAAGTAAACAAGACTGGTCACCATCTTTTAATACCTTTTTGGCAAGACAATGTTGGTATGCAAAAAGCATGAATGTTTCTAATTGTTGGGTATGTAGTTTAATACCAAAAATAACAGGGGTTATGCCTTTAATACCTATTCCACTAAATTCCCTTAGTAGTTGGAGGGTATTAATAAATGAGACAGGAGATCAAATCATAAATGTACAGCTATGTAAAGCAAGAGTACAGTTATCTGCTATAGTGCAGAAAATCACATTTTCAACAAAATAAAACTGTTCCAGTGGGAAATAGTAATTGTATTCAAACAATTAAAATAATAAACTTTTACAACCACATACCAGTACATGAAGTATTTTTTCATGGTTTTCCTATTTTAATACCAATTAAGGGTCAGTTAATATTAAGTGACACAGCAGCGATTCATTTTTCACAAAATGATAAAAACAAATGTAAAACCAATATTACATGTTGGCAAAGTAAAACAAACAAAAAATTTACAGTTGGACATAAAACTCCTACTATGGGGCAAGTAAAAGGCATTCTGGTAAATAGCAGTGTTGCTCTGTCAAATGGGTTATATTATATCTGTGGCAAATATGATTATAAATGGTTGCTAAAGAAATGAAATGGCACCTGTTATATAGGGTTAGTAGTACCAGGAATGCATCATGTAAAAAAATTACCAAGAGAAAGCATTAAAAATGTAAAAAAAGAAAAGAAATATATTACCTGTAATTAAAAGTCCAGAAAATCCAGTAGACACCTTAGATACATCACATATCTATCATCAAAATCTTGATTATATTAAATTAAAAGATATAAATTTAGGAGATAATGTAATCTCTATAAAAGGTATTTTCCCTTGGTATGAGGCTGCAAAAGCCATCTGGGAGCTAAAAAAACCTATCCAAACTAGTTGAGATATTGGCAAATGTCAGTTTCGATGCAGTCTTCGACATTACTATCAAAATGACAGCTATACAAACTATGGTTTTACAAAATCAAATGCCATTAGATTACATACTAGCATCCCAAGGGGGTACATGTGCTTTAATAGAAAAACAATGTTGTACATTTATTCCAGGCAAAACAAAATCTGTAAAAGCACATTTAAAAGTAATTGCACAAGTGTCTCAACATACTCGAAAAAACTGAAATGAAAATTGGAGTAAATGGTTTAGTAGTCTATTTACAGGATGGACAGGAAAGATCATTATATTTTTAATTTCTTTTATTGATATTGTAGTGCTTGGTTGCATATTATTTACATGTATTAAAGTCTGCTTAACAAGAGCTAGTCAAGTTACTGTTGTTAATTGTCATAATAAAAAAGTATGATCAAATAATGCTAAATTTGTATCCCTGGTTTAAAATAAAACAAAAGATGGAATTGTAAGAGTATACTCAACAAAATATTAAGGTTGAAAGTAATTCTGCTACAAATATGTAACATAAATAAGGTATAAAATAAAGCTTGCTTAAATGTAAAAATAGAGTTTAGCAATATGTGATTAGCATCCATACTAAATGACTGTGGCTTGAAAAATAAGGAATTTGCTTAATGGACATGTCTCATACAGAATCAGCAAAAATGTATGCATTTCATACTGTCAGCAAAAAAGCTGACTTCTTACAGACTTAAAACCATGATGTATGCATTTCACATGATCAGTAAAAGCAAAGATGTGAAAAACAGAATGTATGCATTTCACATTGTCAGTAAAAGCAAAGATATAAAAAGCAGGATGTATGCAGCTTCTTTAAAGAATGGACAACAGAACGTGTTTCTATCATATGACACTGTTAACTAAGAATGTTTGAATGATCAAGTCAGCATTTGTCCACAAGGTGTTTCATTAAAAGACAATACCATTACAGGATGAAAACATGTTTTTTTCTGCAAACACCAGCAAACAGATGTTCTCATACAAAGTCCAAAATAGAATATCAAGAGAAAAACAGGATTTGAACAGCTGGATTAAAACTGTATATAAGAATTGTAAATCAAATTATGTTAGATATAAAGGTATTTGTGTAGGAACACACTTGTTCCAAGGTAATATTGCATCTCTCACATCATCCATGCTGTTTGAGAAGTAAAGTATAACAGTACCTGAAGCTGCAACAGTAGTTTGTGTGATTTGTTATAAAAAGTCTTTTATTGGTTACTGTTTTTAAAGTGACAGAGTTTTAGGTGCTGCATCAGTGTACACTCTACAAGTTTCTGTGGGCAACAGAGTGTAAATGCAATTATAACTAAACTTTAATTTCAGCAAAACCCAGCCAGCAAGACTGAGTGTCTTAAGAAGACTTCGGATCCATCACAGTAAGCAGCACCTTATCATTAGATGTTCATTGTGCATACAGCTGCAGTCCTCACATATGGGTTCTCCTGCCATCAGGCGGGTCCTCAGTCGGCCGAATTCCAAAGCCTAGGCCCGGCGCCGGTTGTCGTCGCTTCTTCCCTGACGTCAGTGCGACAGGGGTATAAAAGAACCAGCCGACACCATTTTCTTCAGTCTTTCTTGCCGCGTGGTGCCCGAAGCAGAAGCAGTTTGCAAGTGCCGGTCGGCCAGCTCCTGAGATTACGAACATTTGGAAACCGAAGTCTTCTTAAAAGATAAGTACCCCGTTGGGGAACCTTTTCTTGCCTCAGACCGATGTCAGACAAAGTTAATAATTGTATTTCTTGTGGGAAGCAAATACCGCATAAGGATTTCCATTCCCTCTGTATACCTTGTTTAGGCCCTGACCACGAGGTCTCGGCCTGCCGCTTTTGTGCTACATTCAACAAACACACTATTAAGCGTCGGGTGGAGTTCGCCCAGCATTATTTTGGAAAAGCATTTAACTATACTATGTCGTCGGATACTCCGACTCCGGTTTTGTCTAAAAAACGAAAAGACAAGGACCGACACTCGAGGTCCACGGCCTCTACCGACACCACGCCAAAGCTGGCTACACATGGACCGGTTCTCAGTGAGGCACCTACGCAGCCCCTGCCTACCGACGACCTGCCTTTGACGGTGTCTCCTGTACCAGTCGCAGGCTCCTCGGCCCACACCCGACTACAGATACGAAGCCACTGTCGGAGTTGAAACTCAGAATGTGGACAGGTCCACCTCCACTCAAGGTGTCTTCAGACCTTCCTCTTCTTTTTCTATCAAGGCTTTCACTAAGTCTAAAGCAACCATGCACTCTAAGAGACCAGCTGCACAGGGCCCATCTCCAGGCCCCATGCCTAAGAAACAGATGCTTAAAATGGCTGAGGATTTAATTACTCTTATCAGAGGTTCTCAGCCCCCTCCAGACAAAAGGCCTAGAGTGGAGGAAGATTCCCCCTCCTCTGATCAGGGTTCCATTATTTCAGAGCACTCTGATGATCAGGAACATTCTTACTCCCCTTTTGAAGACTCTGATGCGGAGGAGTTCATTTCTTCTGTATCCCCCCCTGAGGATTACTCATTTGGGGAAACTTTGCATACCTTAAGGGAACACTTCCACTGGGAAGGCCAGGATTATTCTGATTCCAAGAAAAGGCTCAGGGAATTTCTCTTGCTTCCTCAGCACAGGCCTTTGGCTATACCTCCTGTCTTGGACATTCTAGATGATGTTTACTTGGAGGCCTGCCTTAACCCGGATTCTCTACCTCCAGCTCCAGTTAAGCCTGACAGGTACTACAGGGTCCCTGACTCACACCAATTTCTGTACAAGAGCCATGCTGCTGACCCAGAGACCATCTCACAGGGCTCCAAGGGAGTTAAGGCCTCCATTGCTAAAAATCCTTTGCCTTCCGAGAGAGATTCCAGATCCTTAGAAAGGTGGGGAAAAAGGTATATACCTCGGCTACCTTATCTATGAGGGCCTTAAACTGTCAGTTTCATATGCTAAAATACCAACAGTTTATGTTATCACAATTGAAAAGTAAAATGTCACAACCTGAACAACCAGATTTGAAGGAGTTGCAGGACTTGATACATAGTGCAGAACAAGTGGGTAAGCATACCTTACAATGTGGTTTTGATGCTCTAGAGGCCTCATGCAGAGCTGCTGTTACAGGATCAGTCATTAGGCATGCCTGGCTTAAGGAACAAGCCTTACCTGATCATTTCAAAGCTAAATTACTAGACGCTCCGCTTCAAAAGGATGTACTATTTGGTTCTAATGCTGAGGAGGTATTAAGGAAAATGGAGGAAAAGGCTAAATCAATGCAAAATGTGAAAGAATTTCTACAGGTACAACCCCCACGTTTTAGTAGAAATTGGCCTTCCAAAAACTGGTCCTTTCCTGCCACAGACAGACCCCAAAGAGGCAGATACAGGCGCCCGAGGGGCAGAGGACAATCCCAAGGATCGTACAGAGGCAGACAATGGCAAGCTCCTACACAAAGAGGTGGTGAGGACAACTCGCAATCTATCAGAAAGCAAACCCAATGACTTTCCACTTTGCATGCCAACCAGATCTCAAATGGCAGCCCCCTTGGGAGGAAAGCTGGCATTATTTTCAAAAAATTGGCATACTGTCACAAAGGACAAATGGATCCTGGACATTATAAACAGAGGCTACAAATTCCATTTTCACACCCTTCCAAAAATGAGAGGCATGCCAAACCTGCCACACAATCAAAGGGCAGAGGCACAAAGGCTAATTACAGATCTCATAAACATGAAAGCTATTCAAGAGGTACCTACGCACGAACAAGGTCAAGGGTTTTATTCCAGGCTATTTCTGGTGCCAAGGAAGGGAAAAGACCTATTCTGGATCTATCCATCCTAAACACATTCCTACTCGTACCAAAATTCAAGATGCTCACTCTACAGCAGCTTCTTCCCATGCTGGGCACGGAGTCTTGGCTGGTAACATTGGACCTCAAGGAGGCATACCTGCATGTCCCAATCAGACAAAATTGCAGAAGATACCTCAGATTTCTTGCAGGTTCAACTCATTATCAATTCTCTGCATTGCCCTTTGGCTTATCTACTGCGCCCAGAGTATTCACGAAATGCCTGGCATCAGTAATTGCCTACTGCAGACTTCAAGGGATACAAATATATCCCTATTTGGACGACTGCCTGATCCAAGTGGACAGCAAACACATCCTTCAGAAACATCTGGCTTATGTAATAATGTTATTGAACTCTCTGGGATACACAGTCAACAAAAAGAAATCAAGACTAGTACCCTCTCAGAAGATAATTTTCCTGGGTGCCAACTTGGACACAAACCCCCAGATGGCCTACCTCACGCCAGAAAAGCAGGGACAACTAATCCAATACTTCAGAACACTAGCAAATTGCACCAGGCTTACTGCAAGGAAAATCCTGCAGGCTCTGGGATTCATGGCATCTTGCATCTTACTAATCCCATGTGCAAAGCTGCATATGAGGAAACTACAATGGTACCTGAAAAACATATGGTCTCAACACAGCCACAGTTTGGAAACAATAATACCACTAATTCCATGTCTGCAAAAGGAATTTCTGTGGTGGGCTCAAGCATGCCAAACAAACACAGGTCTCCCTTTCAGCAAGCCTCAAGCAAATCAAGTCATCACAACAGACGCCTCGGACTACGCCTGGGGGGTGCACATGACAGATCGGTGCATTCAGGGCAAATGGTCCCAAAAAGAAAAGCACCTTCACATCAATCAAAAAGAAATGCTAGCAGTAATAAATGCTATTATAGCGTTCAAGAACTTTCTAAAACCAGGTCATCTATTGATAAGAACGGACAACACCACAGTTATGTGGTACATAAACAAGCAGGGAGGGACACATTCTTACCCCCTATGCAGACTGGCCATGTCACTTTGGAACACGGCCATGGACTTACAAATGGAACTACTAGCACAGTACTTGCCAGGCAAGGAAAACATGCTGGCAGACAACCTAAGCAGGATTATGACAGATCCACACGAATGGAAGTTGCATCCAAATGTTTTTACAGAAATAATCCAAGAATGGGGAAGACCAGACATAGATCTATTTGCCTCCCACAAAAATCATCAATTGACAAAATTCTGCTCAAGGATCTTCCATCCAAAGGCCTGGAGAGTGGGCGCTTTCTCTTTCAGCTGGACATCAATGACAGTTTATGCCTTTCCACCTCTTCCTCTGCTGCCCAAAGTTCTATTGAAGACCAGAGCAGACAGACCAAAGATGATCCTCATTGCTCGGACGGGCCAAGGCAACACTGGTAACCACTCCTGAGGAGCCTGTCGCAATCCCACCATGGACCCTGCCTCTAATGCCTCTTCTTCTGACTCAACACAACTTCAAAACTCTTCACAGTCAGCTAAAAACTCTCAATCTAGCCGCATGGAAGATTCCTTAGCATCACAGCAGGCCCTACTCTCCAAGGAGGTGCAGGATGTCATTTTGGAGGCCAGAAGGCCATCAATTAGAAAAGCTTACTCCGCAAAATGGAAGCGTTTTCGTGTCTGGAATGAGAAAAAGGGCCAGGACCCTGGAAAACTGAATTTACCACAAATGCTACAATATTTGACAGAACTGCTAAGCATTGGACTTTCTTTCTCCTCCATCAAAATCCATGCCTCAGCCATTTCTGCAGAATACAACACTGATCCACCTTTATTCTCTCACCCTCTCTTAAGACAGTTCCTCAGAGGGGTTAAGAATTTGAGACCTCCAAGGAAACAACCAATACCTGCTTGGGATCTTAATTTCATTCTGGAAAAACTCACCTGCCTCCTTTTTGAGCCAGCTGCTTCAGCAGATTTGCAATACTTGTCCTGGAAAACAGCTTTCCTTCTGGCTATCACCTCAGCTCGTAGAGTTTCAGAATTACAGGCTTTCATGGCTGTCCAGCCTTTCATCATCTTCCATCAGGACAGAGTTTCCTTATGAACCAACCCGTCCTTTATGCCTAAAGTGGTATCCAGGGTAGCTTTAAATCAGGCCATACACTTAACCTACTTTTTATCCTAATCCTCAAAATAAAGGGGAGAGATTGCTACATTCCTTGGACATCCACAGACAACTGCGTTATTATTTGGACAGAACAAAGCCTTTCAGAAAATCAGAACAGCTCTTTGTGGCCTATGCAGTAGGAGCTCAAGGAAAACCAATTTCCAAACAGACAATTTCAAAATGAATAGCCCACTGCATACGCTTTTGCTATTCCTTTCATGGCAAAACTGTACCTACAGGCATTAGAACTCATTCCACCAGGGCCACAGCCACCTCTACAGCCTTTCTCAGAGGAGTTCCTACCAAGGATATCTTGGAAGCAGCCACGTGGAGTTCTGTGCATACCTTCTCCAAGCACTACAACTTACCATTATACTCCAAGTCTAGAGCAGGCTTTGCCACTGCAGTCTTGCAGGGCATTTTGGCTCCTCCTAATTACACCTAATGCCTACCACCCTTTTCTTAGCTTTGGGATTCTACCCATATGTGAGGACTGCAGCTGTATGCACGATGAACATAGTACAGTTTTGTACCTACCATAAATGTAGATGTTCGAGTGCTAATACAGCTGCAGTCCAGGTTTCCCTCCCTCCTTCCCCTCTAGGGGTATTCTTTTATGGTGTATTTGCTTGCAACTACTGTTTTTTTATTATATTGCATTGCATTATTACCTAATTTTATGTATTGCCTTCCTTCTGGGGGCACCTGACATCTGGGGCAAGAAAAACTGAAGAAAATGGCGTTGGCTGGTTCTTTTATACCCCTGTCACACTGATGTCAGGGAAGAAGCGACAACAACTGACGCCGGACCTAGACTTTGGAATTTGGCCGACCGAGGACCCGCCTGACGGCAGGAGAACCCATATGTGAGGACTGCAGCTGTATTAGCACTCGAACATCTACATTTATGGTAGGTACAAAACTGTACTTTTTCATAATGGTCACTCTAGATGTCCATTCCTTATTCATGGTGATTCCCAATGATGTCAGAGTGGAGTGTGGTAGATGTCTTTTAAGTGAATTTAGTGATTATTCCAATACACAAGTGATAATGATTAGTTATTTATTTGAATTGATCTTGAAAAATAATGTCTTTCTATTTGACAATCAGCTTTATTTGCAGAGGTTGGGTGTAGCTATGGGCACTGCATATGCCAATAGCTTCACCAACATGGTGCTAGCACATTTGGAGAATGTAGAAATGTACACATGTGAATTTTATAAGCATGTGAGGTATTTTAAGAGATTTGTAGATGATATGATTTTTATCTTGGATGGTTCACTTACAGATCTTAGACAGTTTGCTACTTACTTGGAAGGGACTACTACATTTCTAAAGTTTGCACTGAATTATTCTGCTAGTAATACAGACATTTGGGATGTGACCATTTTAAAACCGATGATGGACATTTTAAAACAAAGCTATTTAGGGAATCCTGCAGGAAAAATAAAGTTTTGCACAAATCTAGTATGCATCCGAGATTTACTTTTAACCATATTATGAAAGGTCAGTTCCTGCGAGCATCATGTTACATAATGATAATGCTTTGAAAAAGATGTTTGATCAAGTCAGTGAAGAGCTCCTTCAGAGGGGTTATCATAAGGAGGAGGTAACTAAGGTTAGAAAGGAAGTAGAGCTTGCAAGGGATAGTAAGGGTAGACTTTACTTTTCTCTACATAATGAATGTAGTGATAGCATGCTATCATATTGGAATGTGACCAGAATATATTTTACTTATAGTAGTGATGTTAATTTGGTGTACGATGTAGTAAAGAAGCAGAGGCCACTATTAATGAGGGATGATAGAGTTAGGTCAATAGTAGGGACGGAACTTAAGTTTGCATTTAAAAATAAAAAAATCTTTTAAAAAGGAGGTTATGTTATAACAAGCAATATAAGACTGAAGTTAGACATGATGGTACTAAGCCATGTGGGACATGTAGAGCTTGTGAATTTGTTGATACTAATATGTATTTAGTTCATTCTGTTACAAATAAGACATTTTATTTTAAGGTAAATGCAGATTGTACTAGCAGGCATTTAGTTTATTTAGCTAAATGTGTTATTTGTCCCTGCTTTTATGGTGGGAAAACCAACTGTATGCTGAAAGTACATATTATGCAACATTAATATAGTATTAGCAGGAGAGATTTTAAGAATGTGCTAGCTAAGCATGTTAATGTGAATGATAGGGAACGTGTTTTTACATTTTTTGTTTTACAGGTACTTACTGAAGATCAATAAGGAGAGGATATTGTTAATAGGACTGGACAAGGGGAGGCTAGATGGATTATTGTATTACAAGTGAATAAAAATATGGTTTAAATGGTGTGGTCCCTTTAAAGTCGGTTCTTAAGGTTAGAGGGCTATGTCACTGAATTTTAAGCTGTTATATTGGACAGTTTGTGTTGTTATTGTGCTGACTGTTTTGCTAATTGATGACTTAGAGTATATATAGTGGTTTTAATGTTATGTAGTTTGTGGTCTGATGAAGTATCGTTGGTATGAAAGGGTTTACCTTGTTTAATAAAATTCTTGTTTTTTTTATAGCCTGCTGACTGGTTCTTCATGTTTTATTAAAAATGAAAAAAACGAAAGAAAATGGCTGAAAAAGAATGTGTGTGTGTGTGTGTGTGTGTGTGTGTGTGTGTGTGTGTGTGTGTGTGTGTGTATATATATATATATATATATATATATATATATATATGGGTCTACTTCATATGACCTAAATTTCATTTGACTGAAATTCATTTGAATGAGACCAAAACACTGAAAGTTCAAAAGACTGAAAACTCATTTGACTGAAACTCATAACACTGACACGTTAAAATAAAAGGAATATCCCCTTTTCCCAACTGTAGTGCGATCCTGGAGTTAGTCTATATAGTTAGGGGGGGCACAGCCCCCCATATTGGGGGGTGTGGGGGCGAAGCCCCCCCATATACTTTATACATTTTAAACCATACACATGGATATTTATAAATGCAATGAATAACTCTTTGCAGAAAACAATATTTACCTAAACTATGTGGGGGGCTTCACCCCCCACACACCCCCCTAACTATATATACTAACTCCAGGATCGCACTACAGTGGGGAAAAGGGCATATACATTTTACTTTAACGTGTCAGTGTTATGAGTTTCAGTCAAATGAGTTTTTAGTCTTTTGAACTTTCAATGTTTTGGTCTCAGTCAAATGAATTTCAGTCAAATGAAATTTAGGTCATATGAAGTAGACTATATATATATATATATATATATATATATATATATATATATATATATATATATATATATATATATATATATATATATATATATATATATATATATTGCTAATGACTTGAGGATGGTATAATGGTTAGAGTATTTGACTCTTGGACACAAGGTACAGTGTTTAATTCTCACAACTGGGGGAAAATTGGCTAGCCTTAAAATGGCCTATTAAGAAAGCTAGCTTAGTAATTAGCTATGAACTTATTCGATCTAAGGAAAAATGAACATTTTAGAGTGCTTTCTGTAAATGTGATTGGTATAAAGACTATAGTAAAAGGAAAAGGAATATTGGAATGGTGTAATACATGTGGTGTGGATATAATTTTATAACAAGACACAAGATTTTTAACAAATGAACAGAAACTATGAAGTGGAAAGATAAAACTGGAATTTGGGAAATGAGAGATGTTTTGGAATAGCCATATCCTGTAGAAATACAGCAAAGATATTAGATGTAGCCTTAACAAAAATGGGAAGATTAACCATTTTAGATTTAAAATGGAAAGAACAAGTATATGGAATTATAACATTATATGCTTATACTAACTGTAAAGAAAGGGGAAGCTTATTTCATCAGATTTTAGACTATGTAGTGATAAATATGATTATTAAAGACATGCTGTAGGTGGATTGGACACTCTAAATTGGCCCTAGGCATGAGTGCGTACGTGTGTATGCCTTCTGTGGAAGCTTGAGCGTCGGGCTGGCAACTCGACACTGTAAAAACTCCACTGCCAATCATGAGCAGACAGGTGATCCGCTGTGGTGACCCCTAACCTGGAAAAGCCGAAAGAAGAAGAAGATAATAACAAGAGACTTTGATTTAAGAGGCAAGTGTAAAAAAAGGAAACGATATAAGAACAATGTTAGATGTTATAAGATGCGGTAGGTTAATACTTTGTTATGGACTTACAAAACAGGGTTGTATAGAGCTGAAAAACATTATTTTATAGTATCAGAAGGTTTAGTTATAGGAGAAGGGAAGGTAGTTGAAACAGGATGTTCTGATCATCTTGAAATATGGCTAGAGATAAAAGAAAACAAGGAATATATGAAAACAGGCAAAGGAATAAAAATGATAAATGAGCAAGCATGGAATGAAGAAGGAAAGAGATTAGTAATAAAGGCATGGAATGATCATATTACTATGAGAACATTTTATAAAAAATTTATCTGAATGGTAGATGATATTTAATGAAAAATATATATTTTTCACAGTGGTAACATGATGAGAGAAAAGTACAGAAAGAAAAATATAAAAGAATACATAATGATGTATTGGAAGATTTAGAACATAATAGAAAGTACTTTGACAAAGAAAAATAATTATTTGAAAGAAATCAAGAAAAATACAAGAATTGTTATGTAAGCAAACATTTTAAAAGGAAAAAAGAAGTACAGACTTACTTAAGCAGATTAATAAAGGAAGAGGATAGTGTAATGAGAGACATAAAAAATGCAAAAGGAGAAATAGAAAGAACTCAGGAAAAGATTATTAATATTGTATTATATATTGACTGGCCATTAATATTAAAAAAACGACCATGCTGATTGGCCAGCCCAACCAGTGTGCCCATTGTAAATTGGAGACTATGCCAATGGAAAAAGATCCAGTCATCCGGACATTTTCCCGTTAGTAAGTCTCATCATTTTATTACTTTTCTTTTTTTTTTTTTAACTAAAAAAAGAAACCGAGAGACGTAAACCAAACGAGGGAGACGGCACAGACAAAAATAAAACAATAATCAGGTAAGTTCTACAAAGTTAAAGAAACGTACCAGATAATCATTTTATTTTTGTCTGTCCCGGCTCTCCCAAAATTAAACATTTTTTTTTTACTGTTTTTTTCATTTTTAATTAAAAAAAAAAAAAAAAAGCAACGGAGATCTTCCATTCACTGTTGCTTCCTCTACAAAGCTCTGATGTACTGCATAAGCGTGGGAACACATGTTCCATACGCATGTGCAGTACATCAGAAAAAGCCCCAGGATAGTGGAAAACTGCGGAAGGGCACCACAGAGGTATTATACAAAGACATTATTTAAGAAAATTAAGTATTTTTTTTCTTAAATAATGTCATTGTATAATAGCAATAACCCACATCTGGGTGTGGACAATGCTAGATTTCCCCATGGTTGTCTTTGTTTGGTCACTCAAGCTTTGGCCTCATGACCAAACCACACCAACCGTGGGTAAATCTAGCATTACCCACACCCAGACGTGGGTTATTGCTTAAGTACAATATGTACAAGAAATGTTTAAGGAGAAAAGAAGGTAGTGAAAAAAACATGGAAAGTAAAAAAAAAAAATTAACAGAAAAAGAGAATAAAAAGTTGGAAAAGGAGATTTCTTTAAATGAGCTAGATAAAGTATTAGGACAGGTAAATAGAGATTCAGCTTCAGGACCAGATGGAATAGGTACTAAATGTATAAAAAAATACAAGGGATTGGCAAAAAATAAATAAATAAAACTTTAAAAAAAATTTGAAAATCTTTACTTAGAATACTGTCTAGTGATCTGTAGAGAGTATGATACTCAACCCAAAAAAATTGCTATCAACCATACGATGGAACACCACAATTTCGTATTTCTATGACTCCTATGCCTATAGGGAAAAACATTTTCTCTAAATTAAACAAAGCTTATTAATACATATCTTCAAGAAGGAACTGGATGACTATATGAATGCCTGAAAGTTTCAATATTGGATCCACAGCTCAAGCTCTTCAATATCTAATGCACTTTTAGCTTGTTCACAAAACTATGAACCTTTGCTAAGCATTCCATCCAACCTTCTTCATAATGCAGTGTGATTTCTATGTGAAAAAAATACTATAATTCCATTGCCTCCCCCTTTTGGTCACCTCCCTGCAACAGATCACATGCATCAGCTACAAAGTAAATCAGCAGTTTGTCTCACTGGCTTTTACCGAAAGTCCAATGCAATAGCTGATGAATAATCTCTCATCCAGGACATTTGAAGTTCACTTTTGGAATGCCTTCTCAATCCCTAACTCGCTATTAAATGCAGTATCTGACAGCTCAGACCATGTACTAATGCAATTTTCCCTTTTCATTTATATCCTCACCTTAGATACCATAGGATTATGCCCAGCCCAGTGTGCCAATTACCTTCTACTCCTAAGACCAAGTAAAATCTCCAAAAAAATCCAGACAGCCTTCAATCTGGTCTCTAAAATATGGAAATGAATTGATGATATTAATGCATATACTTGCAACTCCTTCCCTACCTCCTAGACAATCAGCTTCTTTCTCCAACTCAGCATGGATTTAAACCTGGACATAGTACTACCACGGCCCTTTTCTCCTTCCTTGGCATCATCAGCTGCGCTCGAGACTCTGGGAACATTGTATCTACCTTTCTCCTAGACTTATCAAAGCCCTTCGATTCTGTTTCCCAGAAACTTCTCTTGTCCAAACTCTCTCTTCTCAATCTCTCCCCCTCCTCTATTAACTGATTTTCCATTTAGCTTTCTAATAGACAACAAGCCGTCAAGTGGAATAATAGTACCTCTTCCTTCCTTCACACTCCAACAGGAGTTCCACAAGGCTCTATACTGGGTCCCTTACTTTTTAACATCTTAATTAATAATTTTCATCAGTGCATTCCTAATACCAAACTTTTCCAGTACGCGGACGATTCCACCATAATATGCTATGCTCAGTCCCTCCCCAGATTCAAGTAACTAACACAAGATGCCTTCTCTTGTACCGAGTCTTGGATGCTGAATAATCACCTTGATCTCAATGCATCCAAAACCAAAATCATGATCTTTACCTCATTTAAAAACACCTCTATTGACAAAAATTCCTTCTCCATAGTCAGTCAATATAAGATTCCCATTGAAATTGTCTCCCATACAAAACTTCAAGGTGTTATCATTGATGAACATTTAAAGTTTGACATTTATATACAAACTAGTATTAAGAAAACACATCAAAAGCTCGGAATGCTGTATCGTCACAGCCGTTATCTCACTCCCTCATCCAAACATATACTTTTTATTTCCTACCTCATCCCCTATCTCTTGTATGGAGCCCCTCTTCTCACCAACTTTCAATCCTCCCTAAAGTCAAAACTGTCATCCTGCTACAATAAAATCTCTAAGTTTGCTACTGGAACCAAATCCTCCTTCCACCACTGTGATGCACTCCACTCATTGAACTGGCTGGAACTTCCCCACTATCTCTCTTACATTCAACTGCTAACTGCTCACAAACTCATTTTCAAACTGTCTAACTGCCCCTCCCCTCTCCTCCATACTCACCATGCATCATCCTGACAGACTATTTAGGTCCAGTAACCAGAACCTCCTTGTAGTGTACAAACCCTTACGCTCACCTGGGCAATTTCTCCTGTCTTTCTCCATCACTCATCTATGGTATTCAACCTTTTCCCCACATTCAAAACACTCAAAACCAGTCCACCTTCAAGACCATGCTCCATTTCCATCTGTCTTTTCACTGGGAATGCTCATGCTCTCACCCCACCTGACCCCATCTATATCATTTCTGCTCCCCCTTCCTTTCTTTTTTCCTTTCTCAAAACTCAGCCTAGTGACTCCCTTCTTTTCATTTCTGCTCCCCCTTCCTTTTTTCCTTTCTCATAACTCAACCTAGTGACTCCATTCATTTCATTTCCACTCCCTCTCCCTTTTTTCCTTTCTCATAACTCACTCTAGTGACTCCCTTCATTTGATTTCCACTCCATCTCCCTTTTTTTCCTTTGTCATAACTCACACTGGTGACTCCCTTCATTTCATTCCCACTCCATCTCCCTTTTCTCCTTTCTCATACCTCACTTTAGTGACTCCCTTCATTTCATTTCCACTCCCTCTCCTTTTTTTCCTTTCTCAAAACTCATTCTATTCACCTCTCTGTTCTACTCTCTTGCTCTAATTCTTCCTACCTCTCACCTCCTGAAACTTTGAGTGCATAAATGCCTGCCCTCCAAATTATACTTATGTACTCCAAA